>NC_083762.1:23480327-24080327 GCF_963514075.1 Conger conger
TACAGTGAACATATCACAAAGTAAATTATTTTCTATGAGGGGAAACAGCCATAGTTTTTCCCTCTAACTGCTCTCTTTATTTGCACATGTTTCAAATGTTCATCTTGACAATATGTGTATGGGATGAACAAGGTTATGTTTGCCAGGCCTATTTGCCTATTTTCAAAAGTGATTTAGTGCCTTTTACTTTAATGTGATGAGAATATGCAGCACATCACTTAAGGAAAACTCAGTACAGGAACTGATTTTAGACTAGCCAGCACTTTTCAAAGTCTAACAAAATGAAGGGCAATCTGTGTGATTTACTGCGTGTGCTTACACTGCTTAACAGCACAACTAATACAAATGTTAAGAATTACATTTCAAACTGGACTGTTAAATGTGGCAGTCAAGGTCCACCCTTTTAGGTTTAAAATAGGGTACATCAGACAAGTTTTATGCATGTTTATTAAATGTGGTCAACTATTCTGCTATACACAGTGAACTTAATTATAGATTTGTAATTTTACAAGATTTTTAGATTTGTAACAGATTCTCTGCTTTTATTAAAGGGTATTTTCATACATTTTTGGTTTCACAATGTAAAACCTACAGCACGACCTACTGGTTTGCTGCAAATCCAGGATGGCCTAGTAAGTTTGCTTAAGAAGTACATTAAAAGGCCTGCATAGTTCTGGATAAGGTTCTGTCACAAGACCACTACAGACAGTGTAGCCTCTACAGTTCTGTTTGTGAAATATTCTGTGGACAGTAGTTCTATGTTACCAGTCTTGTGTTCAGACAAATCACTTTTCTCCTCATTTGCCAGGCATATTGCACCTGGTCATAAAAGCACTGAAAATCTACTCCGTCAAAGATTTAATACAGAAAAACCTCAATTGGGGAGGTGAATTTAGCTCCTGATTACAACCGGTGTCACAATGTGGCATGGTCTTGCCAGCTATATTCGTGGTGTGCTATATTTAAAGATATCAAGGTGTCTGGAAAAACCAGAGGGACAAATGCTGCCATTCATTCTCAAGCAATCAAATTTTTATTCAAATGTAACAGCCCTGGGTGGCAACATGCCAGAACATTTACATTCACATTGTATACCTGATTGGGCCAGATCATATTTAGACACAAGATATTTCTTGTCTTCAGACCATAGTTGTCAAATGTGACATGTATCAGTTATTAGGACATGTGGTATACAGTGTAAAAAGGCCAGTGTGAACAAGGCCTTGTTGACCAGCGTAACAATTATGCAGACCAAGAACCAATTTCAGTCTTAGTCTTCAGCCTGGCAAGGATAGTTTCTTCCAGCTGTCGGTGTAAATAAGGTTGTTGGCAGTAGTGTGGATGGCTGCCTACTTAGAAATGGAACACAAATATCAGGCTGCAAAAGCACTGATGACCCACCAGCACACAAGCTGCATAATGCAAGACACAGACCAGCAACTCCCAGCAGTCTATCTTCAAGCCCTGGCTCAGTCTCTGTTATCCCGTGTCTATGGCACAGTGCTGTTCATGGAAATGGACACTTTGTCAACGTTTGGCCTCTGATGTGCTTTTATATTGAGCTGTATTGCCCTCTAGTGGAAGCTGCAACTATGCGCCATGCATTTATTGCCTTTAACACAGATGTACTGCTTATCTGGGCAAGATGCAAGGCCCTGCAAAGCTGGAAATATTTAACTCGCAATCTATGCTGGGCTGCTCTCTCCCTCATTTATACATACAGAATGGAAACTAGGATTGACTATTTGGTTAATATATATAAATAAATTGATGCAGACATGGAATTTAAACGTAGGAGACTTGCACATATGGTAAATGGTTGGCATTTATATAGCGCCTTTATACAAAGGGCTGTACAATTTTATGCTTCTCATTCGCCCATTCATACACATACTCACGCACCAACGGCGATTGGCTGCCATGCAAAGCACCAACCAGCTCATCAGGAGCATTTGGGGGTTAGGCGTCTTGCTCAGGGACACTTTCGACACACCCAGGACGGGATCAAACCGACTCTTAACACCTGAGCCAATGTCACCCCATATGACGTATGATTATTAACCTTGTGACCATGGCCATGTGAAAATGTGTGGGCATCTAATTTGTTAAGAATTCTAAATGTGTAATGGGCAGCCATTCATGATGGTAGATGGATTAAGTACAGAAGTTTTTAATCTGAAAAAGGGTTGTTCTGTAACATCTGCCCTTTTAACATGAAACACTGGTGTTCTAAGGGACAGTTTTTCAGTCTTTGATAAAGAGGCCTTTATCGGTGGTCTTGACTTTTGGTATAAAAGCAGGGGCATTTTTATGTTTTTAGTTTTTCTGTGCAGCATTTCTTCCAAAATTGCATTGATCTCACCCTGTGGGACTGAGTGACTCCATCTAGGCAATCTCATTACTTCCTCAACAGCAGCCTCTGAACAGAAGCCCCTGAACAGCATTTCCCCGAGTGGAATGCTTTCACCCCGCTAACCTCAGCGAGTGTTTGCTCTCCCCAGGTACATCCTCCAGCAGGATTCGGGGAAATGGCCAGTCGCCCCTCTCCCTCCGTGCCCCGGTCAAAGCTATGGGCCCCATGGGCCCCATGGCCGGGGTTCGGCAGCCCCTGAGGGGGGCAGCAGCTGCTGCAGCACAGGGAGGCTCTGCGGGAGCGGTCCGGAGGGTCCAGTCCCCGGGCCCGGCCGGCAGGGCCGCTGCAGGGAGCGGTAAACAGACTCCGGGGCGCGCCCGCGTCTCGCTGGGCGGGCCGGGACCTGCACAGCGCGGAAGACTGGCCCAGCCAGCCAGGAGGTACCGCATCACGCAGATCATTCTGTCAATCTTAAATCTGGAAACAGTACTTTTGTGACCGAGTGAAGCTTGCCTCGGCTAAGCTAGCACACTTTCAACCAACCTTTACACCTTAACCTAACCAAGTTTACATTTGGTCAAAATCTGGGATCGTCAGCTCTGGAATCCAAACCGAGCTCTGATTATTTAACTGCATCTGTTTATGTACATTGAGTCACCAAATTGGTTCCACAGCCTTGTCCTTTGCTTTGCAGGTCCATGGGCTGGACCAAATCTTGCAGTCCCGTCACAGACGAGTCGTGGAAGGACGGCTGTTACTGAGGCCGAAAAGCCCCAGTGCGCCTCACCGCTCAGTGCAGTATCACCAACGCACTGACCCTCTCTATAGCTGAACCCCAGCAGGCTGGGACACTGGCTGCTCTGCACCTCACACAGGACAGGTGATGCCAACGCGTTGGCATAGCAGTCCCTCAAGACGGGCCAGAGAGACCACAAACACTGCGGTCCAGAGACTGACAAGATGGGGCACTGACATTGAGGATTTCTTTTTCTTTTGTTTTTAATGTCATCTCGGTCTGATTTATTGAAGATTTGTGAAGCTGCTGGAATGGTACATTACAAGTTGATTTATGCTGTAATTATGCATTGTAGTGATACATTTTTCAATCACATTTTACCGATTTGTTTATGAACATGTAGGTACCTCCAGATTTGTTACGGTGTTTTAATGCACGTTGTTGTCAAACCATGTGTCGGCCAACTAAAACTGGACATAGCCTGTTTTTTTTCCATTGACAAAGTACGGACATGTACTGTATTGTGTGAGGACACTGCCACTCCGCAGCACTCATTTTTACGGATTTTCTTCCATCCAGAACCATGGGAAGTGAAGAGTGATTTGGTGAGATTGGCTGTTGTTTTTTGTTTTGCTATGAAGGGGTCTGTATTGTATGTTTTGTTGGACACAGCAATGCAATATCTGTCTGAACCATTCCCTCATAACAAGTAAAAAAAGAATTTTATAAATGAGGAAGATTAAAATGTGTCCTGTGTTTTTTAACTGGAGTCAAAGCTTACAATGCAGAACCAAGATTTGCTTCTGAAAATAATTAAATGGCATCCTTTATTTGAGATTGGTAAAATACATGATCCAGATAGCATCCAACAACAAAATGTCCTCATCACTCAGTTGGGCATGTAGTCAAAACGGGCATACATAGGACCAAAAAAATCTAATCAGTAACCATATTAGAACATGGACATATAAGAGACCAGAGGTCTGCAGCGTTCCACATATTCAGAGGCAAAACTCGTTCATACAGTGGCAAGAGTTATAAACGCATTCATACATTCCTAATGTTGACATAAATATTAAAGCCTTGTGGTATTTACGTGGATGGCTACTTAATTTGGTCAGTTTTTTTCCAGTGGGAAGTATTTAAGGACGTATAGAAACATAGCTGTTGTGGTAAAATTGTGTGACTTGGTTAAAAATATCACAGGGAGCTAGCTAATCAATAGTTGATCAATCGTTAATGGTTTGTGGGACAGCTCAATTACGGCGAGGGGAAGGGCGGGTTTACAAACGTATACAGTAACATAACATTTTGAATACACTTAACATCAAGTTACATATAACATTAATTGTCAATGACACTGTAATTGGGATTTTACAAGCTAGCAATACAATTCCCCCTTACTGCATCGAGCCAGCTAAATAGTTCGAGTTATCGTCTTACATTTTCTGGATGGCTAGCTAGCTACGATAATCGTCCAAATGAAAGACTGTCTGACTACATAGCATCTTTGTTCATAAAATACAGCTAACGTACACGGAATTGGCAACTAGCTAGCTGTTGCCAATTTTAGCTAAGCTAGTAAATCCCGCGCACTATTAAGTGATTCGTGATCACAGTAAAGTATTTATTTGGTCATCACCACAGCAGGTACCTCAGGAGTATTGAGATAGTCATTCGGCGGTCCTTTTCATAGAAAAGTGCAATTGCGTCCACAGACGCCCCGGTCTATATTGCCCTGCAGCATCCAATTTTAAACCCAGAAAAACACTACAGCCTTTCACTCGAGTGACGTAAATAGACAGGGATCTGCTGCGAAGGAGGCCGCGCGCGATGTCTCCCCCTCCCTCCTCTACTGTCAGCAAGAAGCCTGATTGGTCCAGGCCTGGAAAAGAGAGTTCGAGAATCCAGAATGTGCAGGCCGCGACGTCCCTACTGTGGGAAAAAATAGCAAAACAGGCTGTGACTAAACTAAGAAAGACGAAAACCTTCCCAGAACAGAAAAGAAAATTCAAAAACAGGTAATGTGTTTTAAATCCGTGGGAATGTAGTAGCAAGTTTGCGGCGAGGGCCCTGTCTCTCGGGCCTGGGCCTCATTAAACCCGCACCGAAAGCGCAACAAAGGCGAAGAAAGCAGCTACCACATGCTGCATGTCTCCGTCATGATTTTCATTCTGTTGGCCTATTGTTGGTGCATGATTGCAGTTTGTTCAGAGTTAATATGACATTGTCAATTATAAATGCAAGATTAAATTGCTTTGAACGTATCTCTGGGAAAATGGTTTCGGTGATACGCGAAGTGTTAGCTACCTAGCTTGGTTGCTAAAATGGCGGAATACAAGATGTCGGCCGCTGTCGCAGGGCGTCTGTGTTAGGTTGTTAGCTCGCTGAAGTTGTTTGCTACAGTTTTTGACGATTTATCGAAACGCGTTTCCCATTACAGTGATACTATACCAAAAATGTTAACGTGGCGTTCTTTAGTAATACTATCGTATGTTTCTAATTATGACGAAGCCGATGTCTTAGAAGAATACTCAGGTTTCAGATTCTGTTGCGCCTGGTTGCAAATTGTCCGAGCACCAGGGAAGCGCCATGTTTCAGTGGCTGCATTAGTATGAGCTGTGGGTGGGATTGACAGGCGCCAAACACAGACGGCTGTGTGAAACGTGTGGCTGTACAGCGAATGCAACATGCAACGTTAGTGCATTTTTTGCATATCAGTTGCTGAACATTTCACTGCCAAAAATCGAATGTAACGAATTGAACCCCACATTCACATATGAAGCTTGTTGATTAGTTTGTAATATTAATATCCAGGTCGTTGACTGCCTGGCTAGCTACGTAATAGAGGGCTCGTTGCTGAAGTTAACCATTGTACGTTAAGCGGTAAATGTTAAATTGAGCAAAATTAGCTGGAGTGACTTGCCCTGGAAATTTGGCGCTCATGTGAATTTGATTTGCAATGCGTATCTAACCAATTAGGTAGCCCCGTGCACGACTAAACAGCTGGTTGTGGTTTAACCTGATAGTCAAGTGTTTACTGTAATCTTGGTTGGCTAGGCAACTTGTATGCAAATTAAGCGCATTGACTATGAAACAATTACCTGGCGGGGTACTTTTAACATCATTATAAAGGCAAGTTTTATGCGGTGGAAACATCTGGGAATTTTGTTTCGTGTAGGAACGTGTAACATTATTTTCTAAAATCTGGGGGCGGGGAGCTGGAATATGTCCGCATACCAACTGTATTTTGATTGTTGAACATCTGTCTTCATGGTATTGTCTTCACCAATAAAGTCAAATGACGGTGATACATTCTGGGGTTGACTAATTAAAGTCTTGTTGACGAAAACCTTGCCTTTTGGTGCTGTCATTTCAAAACGGTAGCTAAATTATATATTTAAAAATCTTTTATGTCAATTCAAATCACACACTTTGAATTGTTTGTTGGCCCTACCCCTGTCAATATTCTCTGAGGTTCTTTTAGCTTTTTTTTTTTTTTTTTTTAGCAAATTACATGTGGCAGCTGCTTTTCTTGAACCTTATAAGCAATTTAAAATAAGTTTTGACAACAGCCCTGAACCAGTAGATGTAATAATATATTTTAGTTTCTGCAATGCTTCACATAGTCAAAGCCACACGTACATATTTCCACTTCTGCGTTCCAGAAACAATAAGGTTGCAAATATACTTGATTTTGGCTTTTCAGTTTTTATTAACTTACATGAATGGGATTTTGAAATAAAATGTGTTAATGCACACAAACAAAAAATACACTGGAAAATAAGTTCACAAAATGTATTTATTGCCTTATGCATTGTTGTTGACAGGTTTGGTCAGATTAAATTGTCCTCAAGCTTTACGGACAGTCACTGACAATTTTGCTCAATGGTGAAGTGAAAAACATATTTTCTGAAGTGTCTTATGTCACTCTATGTATTTATAGTACAGTATGCATGATTCATTGCCTGCACTTAATTCCGAGTTGTCCAGCAAAGATTATTTAATCTTTTCTTTCATATCTCTCCTTAGAAAGGTGAAGAGGAGTTGTCAACTAATAATACATTTTCAAGCTTTACTAATTAGACCCCTCCTCCTTTGCAGGTTAGTTTATTCCAGGACACAAGAAGAACCTTATTTTTTAACCATTTTATGTTTTTGCCAGGACGTTGGAATCAAATGTGAAGGTAAGATTACTATTGGCTGACTGGTTTTTAGTGTCTTTTCGATTTTGTAATTGAACTTGTGATGATCATAATGTTTATTTGCTTGGCCAGTACACTCTTATCTTGAGTCACTAATACTGTCTGTTGCACCAACACCTTTTTTTGTTCTTCAGGCACTTGTATATTCTTGACTATAACAAGTCTACATCCATGTCTGTATTTTGTAAGGTTAGCGTAGTTGAACCAAATAAGTTTTAAAATTGGTGTTGGCAATGATGATTTTTATGAATTTGCTTCTCCAAAAATATTTTTGTTGAATAATTGTGAATTTTATGTGTTTAAATAAGTTCATATAGATGAGTCTGTACAAAAGCTGGCCGATGACCTAATTATATACACTTGTTTTTGTAATAAAGCTTTAGGAAATAAAAGACAATGGACCAAGGTGGTGGGGTCTTGGAGCTACACTCGCAGGATCTGAAAATGCCCCACACTATGATAATGCAAGACTTTGGTAGGTATAGATCTGACAAGTTTTTTTTTATTTTTTTAAAGCAAATATCTGGGTAAATATCTGTAGCAGGGATGAATGATACAGAAATTTTCTGGTTGACACAAAAATGTGATTTTGGATGGTAAAAAAAGACAATGTATATAAATGTCATATTGGCCATCATACAAGCAGAAGTTCGATTCAAGCCAACTCGGTGCTGGCAAACCATGCTAATTGCTACTGGAGCCAATCAGATTTGTTTCAGTGAATCTCACAAACTGTGACTTCCCTTTCCAGATGCTTTAGAGCAGTGCGTCCCAAACCTCTCCTCGGAGGGGGAACACCTGGGGGTACTAGAGGAGAGGTTTGGGAACCACCAATCTCCAGAGAGATACTTTGATTGTTTTTCATATCCTCTAAGCCCTGTAGTTGGTACAATGTGTAATACATATTGTCTGTGCAGTGGCGGGTATGGGGGGCATGGCCCACATCGACGGAGACCACATCGTGGTGTCGGTGCCCGAGGCCGTGCTGGTGTCGGACGTGGTGACGGATGAGGGCATCACGCTGGAGCACGGGCTGGAGGCGGAGGTGGTGGAGGGCCCGGACGTGGGCCAGGAGGACGTGGTGACCTCCGAGGGCGTGATGGTGCCGGAGTCGGTGCTGGGGGCGGAGGTGGCCATCGAGGAGGCGCTGGGCGGCGACCACCACGTGCTGACGGCCGACCTGATGGGCGAGTCGGACCAGGTGTTTGTGGCCGACCTGCTCTCTCACCAGCAGGAGGGCCACCTGGAGCACGAGATGGTGGCCGAGGAGGTGATGGTGGCCAACGCCGACGGGGACGCGGTCATCCAGACGCACGAGGGCATGCCCACCTCCACCGTCACGCTGAAGACTGGCGAGGATGAGGACGGCAAGAGCACCTCCGAGGACTACCTGATGATCTCCTGTGAGTGAACCGTACACTAGTGCAAGAATGTACCACCAGGTACACCAGGCCATGCAGTAGTTTGATTATTTAATGAAATGCTGCTATTTCAAAACAATGAAGATGGAGGTAATACAAAAAATTGGGTATCATTTGCTAAATGGTCAAGTATGCATCTTAACGTGCCTTCATATACTTATTGAATGGAGTATTACTGGGCAAAGCTTCCCATATACTGGATGATTTACATGGCTGAAATTATATTGTTGGACATTTTATGTAGTGATATGTTTTCCATTCATACAGTTGGATATTTGTTGAAGCGGTGTGAGACACTATATTGCCAGAAGTATTCACTCGGCTATCCAAATCATTGAAATCAGGTGTTCCAATCACTTCCATGGCCACAGGTGTATAAAATCAAGCACCTAGGCATGCAGACTACTTCTACAAACATTTGTGAAAGAATGGGTCGCTCTCAGGAGCTCTGTGAATTCCAGCGTGGTACCGTGGTAGGACGCCACCTGTGCAATAAATCCAGTCGTGAAATTTCCTCACTACTAAATATTCCACAATCAACTGTTAGTGGTACTATAACAAAGTGGAAGCAATTGGGAACGACAGCAACTCAGCCACAAATTGGTAGGCCACGTAAAATCACAGAGCGGGGTCAGCAGATGCTGAGGTCGCCAACTTTCTGCAGAGTCAATAGCTACAGACCTCCAAACTTCATGTGATCTTCAGATTAGCTCAAGAACAGTGCGTACAGAGCTTCATGGAATGGGTTTCCATGGCCGAGCAGCTGCATCCAAGCCTTACATCACCAAGCGCAATGCAAAGCGTCGGATGCAGTGGTGTAAAGCCCGCCGCCACTGGACTCTAGAGCAGTGGAGACGTGTTCTCTGGAGTGACGAATCACGCTTCTCCGTCTGGCAATCTGATGGATGAGTCGGTACTTGTCTGACTGCATTGTGCCAAGTGTAAAGTTTGGTGGAGGGGGGATTATGGTGTGGGGTTGTTTTTCGGGAGTTGGGCTCGGCCCCTTAGTTCCAGTGATAGGAACTCTTAATGCTTCAGCATACCAAGACATTTTGGACAATTTCGTGCTCCCAACTTTGTGGGAACAGTTTGGAGATGGCCCCTTCCTGTTCCAACATGACTGCCACCAGTGCACAAAGCAAGGGCCATAAAGACATGGATGAACGAGTTTGGTGTGGAAGAACTTGACTGGCCTGCACAGAGTCCTGACCTCAACCCATAGAACCTTTGGGATGAATTAGAGCGGAGACTGCGAGCCAGGCCTTCTCGTCCAACATCAGTGTCTGACCTCACAAATGCACTTCTGGAAGAATGGTCAAAGATTTCCATAAACACACTCCTAAACCTTGTGGAAAGCCTTCCTAGAACAGTTGAAGCTGTTATAGCTGCAAAGGGTGGGCCGACATCATATTAAATCCTATGGTTTAAGAATGGGATGTCACTCACGTTCATATGCGTGTGATGGCAGGCGAGCGAATACTTTTGGCAATATAGTGTATGTACTGCATTGCTCCTTTCAGTCATTGTTCATGCAACCCCATGGGGTTGAAAATCAGGATAATCACGCTATGCCTCACTGAAACCCCATAGCATGCGTCATAAGCATACTTTTCCATATTCAATGCAATTTAAGATAACAGTGTGGCTTGTTACTGTATTAAACACCCACAGCTTAAATCGGTGTTGGTCGTGTGTGCTGTAAGTGCTTAATTAAAGTGATGGATCACTTTCAGGGGTTTTAAAATTATATTTTATGTTTTATTGTATTTTTGCAGTGAAACATAATTTTAATATTTGCATATGTATCTGCTGACATTTTTACAATGTCCACTCTAATAAATATTTTCCTTTAATGCACCATAGGAAATGGTTCAAACTGTTTTCATCCAACCATCCACATTTTGGCTAATAACTGGGTGATGTGCACTCATGCAACCTTTGCAAAGTCCCTTGATGCGTTTTCTTTCTTAAAAAATTAACACGGACTGGCCTGATATCAGCCCTTCTAAATATTATTAATTGCACACAAACTGCCTTGGTCAATAAAATTACACTAAAAAGCCCTGGTAAATGCCATTTTTAAAGGCATAGTTCATCACTTTAAGGGATGGTGCAGAACTATTCCTTTAAGGCTGCTCCTTTTGTGAGCCCCCAATGCTCCAGTGCACCTCGTAACTTACTGTTGGTTGTTGTTTTCAGTCTGGTAATGGCCCATAAAGCTGTAATGCAGGGGTGTGATTTATGTTTGACTTTGAGAAGAGAGTTTAAGGGACACTGTTCTGTGTTGACTCAGTGGATGATGTTGGCGAGAAGCTGGACATCGGCAGCACCCCGCTGAAGATCAGCACGGAGGTGACTCAGGGCGACTGCTCCAAGGAGGGCGGCTACGGCTCAGAGGTCATCAAGGTGTACATCTTCAAGGCGGAGGCCGATGACGATGTGGAGATAGGTGAGCCACGGACTTGCACGGGAGAGGCGTTTTACAACTTTCTCTTTGATTCTGGAAGTATTACCGACCTTACAGAGTCTGCACTGTTTCAAGCACATTTTTCTGAAAACGGAATGTTTTACCATGAAAATATATATCCATGTGAAATAATTAGAGTAGTTTAACATTTTTTGTTCTTTTTTTTTTATTTGGGGGTGGGGGGAGGGGGGTCGAGAGGTTGGATATTGCATGTTTGCTGACAATTACTGCCACCCTTTGACAAACCATGGTATTACAGTTTCTATTCTAATCTATTCAATTCTAGGGCCCTTCTCTTAAATAGGTCTATGTTCATATACAAATAAAAAAAAAGGTAATTGTTGATATCTGTGTCTTCAAAGCATTTGTCTGAGGGGCTAAAGCCAGAAGGTTGGATTGCTCCATGCATACACCATGTCTGGTATTGCTAATCTGTAAATGCTTATTGCTGCCACCAACTGGTAAACTATAGTATTGCATGCTTTCATGGCCCATTGCTAATATGACATGAAACACAATTCATGTTTTCTTGTCTTGTCATATGTGAACAGTTCAAGTGTATTTCTCACCGGTTGATTAAGAACCAGAATTTGGGCTGCATGTTCCCTAACCCCTCTATGTTGCGAAGTGAGGGCGGCGTGGGTTTGACTTGCGTGTCTGTCGTGATTGTAGGCGGGACGGAGGTGGTGACGGAGAGTGACTTCCACAACGGTCACGCGGTGCTGGAGACGGGGAACGTGGGAAGGCTGTCCCGGGAGAAGATGGTGTACATGGCCGTGAAGGACTCGTGCCAGGGGGACGAGGACATCGGTGAGTGGAATTACGGGATCGGACTCTGCCATTTTGTCCCGTGGTTGTAATGGCAGGGGTAGTGTGTGGTGCGATGGTGTTTTCCTCTGAGCCCGTGTGCTGGTTTGTGCCCCAGACTGCGCGGAGATAGCAGACGAGGTGTACATGGAGGTGATCGTGGGGGAGGAGGAGGCGCCGCCCGCCATTCAGGAGTCTCAGCTGGAGGATCCCGCCGTGAACAAGACCTTTGTGCCTGTGGCCTGGGCGGCCGCGTACGGTGAGCTGTCAATCACCCCCCCCCCCCCCCGCCTCCCCCCGTCCTCTGCCTCAGCTCTGCCATGAGTTAAATGCAGCGCAGGGGGTCAGGAGGATGATTTTTGAGTATTTCAATAAGCAATTCATCAGAATTCATTAGGAATCCACTTTTGCCTCACAACTGTGTCATAAAATTATCTAAAGGCAACAAACGGGAGATGTGAAACCTATTCACCCACATTTTGCTGGTGCCCAGTGTTAACAGTTTTCCACCGTTAAAATAATACTTTACTTTTAATAAAACTCGCTTAATAACTTTAATTAAGAAATTTACATTGACTTTTAAAGTAAATTTATGAGTCAGCTGTCAGCCTGTGAGCTTATTGGTTAGTGAGACTGTGGCTCTGCCCCTTCAGGGAACAACCTGGACAGCCGGTTGGAGAATAAGAACGGCACCGCCACCCAGTACCTGCAGATCAGCGACAGCCTGAGCACCAGCAGGGCCCTCAAGCAGAAGGCCAGGAAGAAGAAGAAGGGCGAGACGCGGCAGTGCCAAACGGGTACGAGCGCTCGCCAGCTCCCCTCTCACACCACCCGTCAGGAAAGGGCAGTAACCAAAGGGGCTGCATTCACTGTTCATGCTTTAGTGCTCTTGGCATGGTTACTTCACGACAAGAAGGCTCTGAGTTTGAATCCTGGCCGGGGCCTATCTGTTTTTTATCCGTGTTCTCCCTGTGTCCGGGTGGGTTTACACCGTTCTCCTCCAAAGCAGTGCAGTGTAGGCTAATTATAAGATAAGATAAGATAAGATATACTTTATTGTACCCTGAGGGTTAATTTGTCCTCTGCATTTGACCCATCCTAGTTACCTAGGAGCAGTGGGCAGCCACAGTGCAGCGCCCGGGGAGCAATGTTGGAGAGTCTAAATTGCCTGGTGTGTGAGTGACTGCTGTATGTACCCTGCCTCACGCCCAGTGCATGCTAGGACAGGCCTGGTTAGCGGGTTGGATGGATTGATGTATATTACAGGAGAAGTTCTCCCTTTGTCCTTTTGGGCTGAAAAAGTGACGAAGGCTGCATTTGTAGTTGAAAGCTGGATGCTCGACAAGGTATCAGCAGACTACTCCAGTAGAAGATAAACTGTGCTGTTGAACTGTGGTAAACTGCCCGTTTTTGTGACTGCCCCGCCTTTCTTGCCCGCAGCTGTGATAATTGGGCCGGACGGGCAGCCCCTGACGGTCTACCCGTGCCACATCTGCGGGAAGAAGTTCAAGTCGCGGGGCTTCCTGAAGCGCCACATGAAGAACCACCCAGACCACATGTTCAAGAAGAAGTACCAGTGCACCGACTGCGACTTCACCACCAACAAGAAGGTGAGCTTCCACAACCACCTGGAGGGCCACAAGCTCATCATCAAGAGCGAGAAGGTCCCGGAGTTCACCGAGTACACGCGGCGCTACCGCGAGGCCAGCCCGCTCAGCTCCAACAAGCTCATCCTGCGCGACAAGGAGCCCAAGCTGCACAAGTGCAAGTACTGCGACTACGAGACGGCCGAGCAGGGCCTGCTCAACCGCCACCTGCTGGCCGTGCACAGCAAGAACTTCGCCCACGTGTGCGTGGAGTGCGCCAAGGGCTTCCGCCACCCATCGGAGCTGAAGAAGCACATGCGCACGCACACGGGCGAGAAGCCCTACCAGTGCCAGCACTGCGAGTTCCGCTGCGCCGACCAGTCCAACCTAAAGACTCACATCAAGAGCAAGCACGGCACCGAGCTGCCCTTCAAGTGCGGCCACTGCCCGCAGGCCTTCGCCGACGAGCGCGAGCTGCAGAAGCACATGGAGATCTTCCAGGGCCACAAGACGCACCAGTGCCCGCACTGCGAGCACAAGAGCACCAACTCCAGCGACCTGAAGCGCCACGTCATCTCGGTGCACACCAAGGACTTCCCGCACAAGTGCGAGGTGTGCGAGAAGGGCTTCCACCGGCCCTCGGAGCTCAAGAAGCACTCGGAGACCCACAAGGGCAACAAGGTGCACCAGTGCCGGCACTGCGACTTCAAGATCTCGGACCCGTTCACGCTCAGCCGCCACATCCTGTCGGTCCACACCAAGGACCTGCCCTTCAAGTGCAAGCGCTGCAGGCGGGGCTTCCGGCACCAGATCGAACTGAAGAAGCACATGAAGACTCACAGCGGCCGAAAGGTCTACCAGTGCCAGTACTGTGAGTACAACACTACGGACGCCTCAGGTTTCAAGCGCCACGTCATCTCCATACACACCAAGGACTACCCGCACCGCTGCGACTACTGCAAGAAGGGCTTCCGCCGGCCCTCGGAAAAGAACCAGCACATAATGCGCCACCACAAAGACACCTTGATGTAACGTCGCAGGACGGGGAGAGGGAACGTACCATTCGGAGGGTTAAATGATGTTCGACTCGACTGTTCTCCTTTCCAGTGCTCATCCCCTACCCTCTGTGAAACGAGTCTTAAAGAATTGATGCTAGCAGTGAAAAGTACTAGACTGAGCATGCTGGGTGTGGTTTTGAGAGGAGAGGAACGGGGTATTGGGTGAGCAGTGGAGGGGAACGGCATCACTCCATGCTATATGTAATTATTTTCTCCTTGATTTGTTGCAAAACCTGTCAACATTCAGGGTTTTTTTGTTTTTGTTTTAGTAACCCACTTTGGTTAAATGCTGCAAGCAAATAATGTTCTCAGTGTTGGGAGAGATGAGGCTTACGGAACATCTCGTACTATCAAACCGAAATCCTCTGTGTGGCTTTTCCATCTTTAAACTACCCGAATGTGGTGCGCTTCATCCTCAGTGAATAACATGTATATCCTTTTCACCAAATATCAAGCCTTTGTCATTTGTTTTTGCTGATCATTTCCTTTAAACCCAATCTGGGCAATTTCATTAATTTGAGCTGTAGCCCATTGATGTTGCAAAACTTGGAAAATGTTTACATATTCACCATGCCCTGATGTAGCTACAGCTGCAGGAAAAAAAAAAAAAAAAAATCAGATCACTAGATTTTAGGCTTCTATGTTCTATGAACACGTAATTGAATTGTGTCGAATGTTCTGTTATCTTAAGTATCCAACAGTCAAACTGGAAAAATGATCAAATTGGTAATTTCAGTCCTAAGGGTCATGAAGTTGAATTGTGACTCACCTTGTGATTCCCACTATTTGAGTGTATACATGGTTACACATAACTACCTGACAGATATACATGCGCACCCATATAGTCAAATACTTCTGCTCACAAGCTCACAATCATGCCTTACTTGTAATTGTAATTTCATGCACTGTATTTAGTAAAATGTAATCAAATTGATTTAATTTGTAAAAAGTCTCTGTGATGTATAAGTAAGTTGAGTGATTCTCTGAAACTTTGTGTATATTTTAGTAAAGTGAACTCGTTTTCCAAGTTCTCAAACAGAAACAGGAAATGGGTATTTTCAAGTTTGTGTTCCCTAGCCAATGCATTGTCTGATCGTGGGACATGGAGTTGGAACTGTCTGTTCATTTTCACCTCACTTGCACAGTCTTGGTTCTTTCCCTTGCAGTAATACTCCAGTTATAAATCTGAACGAAGCCTTACCACAAGTAAATGTTTAGCGCAGAGGTGACCTCCCCCCCCCCCCTTTGTGAGATTGAGTGGGACTGCGTGGGGGTGGTTGTGCCTTTGTCTTTTTGTTTGTCACACATTGAGCACTGATCTGAAAATCATCGGTCTGCTCGCCTAAAAGTATCCTGTGTCCTGTCTTGGCCCTCAGCTCTAAATTTGGCTGTGCTAAGTGCATCCTATAGCTCACAGCCAATCGATTTGTACCATTTCAGGTGGACTGCCCCCTCCCCCTTCCCTTTTCCTGTTCCTAAGGCACCTTGTTATGTTGTATACAAATGGGTCTAAAACAAAGGTTTTTGATCCCCTGAAATGTTAGTGCACCCAGAATATAGTAGCCTAAATATAGACTTCAGGTATCACAGAAAGTGGTGTGCTGGCTTATTAAAATGCATTATATTGCCCTCTGTATTCTGTAACTGCTGTACATTAAACAAACTGATGACCGTGGACCTTGTTTTCCCACGACAAAGCGGTCACATGATCCAATGTATGCTTTTTAAATATTTCTGTTTTTATTTTATTTTTTGATGTTGGTTGGTGGATTAACAGTAAGGGGGAACAAAAATAAATATAATTTTTTTTAAGGACACGTTCAGCTATTAATCTCATTTTCCATTTCAGAATTATTAGGCTTGGTTTATGATCTTCCATTCTGTTTTGTGGAATTTATTTTAAGCCTGGTCAAGTGGTCTTACTGATATCAAAACTTGTTAGTGAGACTTTCTCAAGTGCAGATATAGGTTGCCATACAGATGTCTAAATTACATGAAGTTACATGAAGTTTAAAGGCAAAAGTTATTAAATTACACACAAGACAGGTGATTTCATGGTTGTGTGCACAGTAATTACTGCTGCCTAGTATCTGGCATTGAAAATATTGTTAAAGGCAATGAATTTTCCAGTTTATTAATGAAATTATTTGACATTTGACATTGACTATTTAAATGCACTCACAGCATATGAGGAACCATGTCACCACACTGCTGCACTCAGTATAACTTTAAAAAAACCTTAGCACTATGTTTTCTTTTTTGGGGGGGGTCTTCCCAGTGAATTCCTAATGCCTCATCTCATTGATGATTAAAGACACTTCACTGTAAATGTCAAATACAGGCAAACTCTGTATTAACATTGTTAACATGATTTCTCTTTTGAATTGGAAATAAACAAGAGGGGACATTTGATTTGGAATCTGAGGATTTAAAACAAAATATGTAATCTCCAATGTAAAGTCCATTAATAGCCACTACATGTGTCCAGTACAGCCTGTATGTACCATTACATAGTCTACCTATCTGTTTCTGGGATTATGCAAAAATTCCAAAAACATGGATACCATGTCTCCATGATGGTCACTATATGTAGAAAGCAGTATTGGGGCCATATATTCGTTGTATTTGTTACTTGGGTAAGGGCGGCACGGATGGTGCAGTGGGTAGCACTGCCGCCTCACAGCAAGGAGGTCCTGGGTTCGAATCCCCATCGGCCGGGGCCTCTCTGTGTGGAGTTTGCATGTTCTTCCAGTGTTTGCGTGGGTTTCCTCTCACAGTCCAAAGACATGCAGGTTAGGCTGATTGGAGAGTCTAAATTGCCCGTAGGTATGAGTGTGTGAGTGGTGTGTGTGCCCTGTGATAGACTGGCAACCTGTCCAGGGTGTATTCCTGCCTTTCGCCCAATGTATGCTGGGATAGGCTCCAGCCCCCCTGCGACCCTATTCAGGATAAGCGGGTTAAGATAATGGATGGATGGATGTTACTTGGGTAGCTGCATTATGTTGTGGCAAAATGACAATTTAAAAAAGAGGGCATGCACTTGATTCATCACAGAGTCTATCAGCGGGAGCTGAATATAAATGGGCAGACAGACTCTGGTCTGCTGATCTGGGTATTTTTGCTCGGAGACGTCAATGTTTCAGTGGTTTAGATCATTCTTCATTCTAACTTGATTTAATTTGGCAATAAATTGATCAGGAGGGGCATCAATGTGGTGCAGTGAGTAGTCTCCTCATTGCCCAAAGACATGGAGGGAAATTGGATAATTAAGAGTCCTCATTGTCCAAGGTGTATGATTGATTTGTGGAACCTTCATTAATTGATCGGTAACCTGTACATGGTGCATTCCTGCCCCTCATGTCCACCAAGATAGGCCTCGCTTCCCCAACTTGACTAGGAACATGCGGCCAGAGAATGGATCGATCGATCGATCATGAGGGAGGATCACTTTTGGAGGTCACTGGGAAATTGTAGTCCACAAATACCCCCTGGTGGTCTGAGAATTGCAATGAAAATTGTGTGCAATATTTTGCTAGCTGGTCTGTGGTTGTATTTATATTTTGCACCTTTACTTATTTTATACTTTTTACTTTGTTGAAATCCAAACATTTAAGTAGTACATCAAGATCATGTCTTTCAGTGGTCAATGTAAAAAACCATGTGAAACACTGGTGTCAGGTTTAGTACTGTTGCACTGTATGTGAGATGACGTGAGATACTGAATTGGGTGACTTTTCAGCAGTGCTTGTCTCCAGTTCAGGATCCTGGTTTGGCGTTCTTGTTGAGCGCACGGAAGAACTCCTGCACGTCCTGCCTGCTCGATTCCAATGAGACTCCAACTCCAGGGTAGCATCGGCCAACGATGCTCTCGAACCTGCGATACTGAGCCTCCAAGTCCTGCTGGATAGCTGTCCACACCACCTGAGGAGCATTTGTGTAGGGGCAGTTTCAGCAACACAAGCACAGTTAGAGTCTCTCACCTTTCTGTTTCCCTGTTCTAGCCTGTGCTAGCAAACGGATACATTATCCAAAAATTCAAGGATGGTTTAGACTATAAAATACCAAATATGACCACTACAGTACCCCCTAAGGACACAGGAACACAATAGGACCTGCACTACAGCCATAGCCAAGCCGTTTTAAAGCGGCTCCAAGCCTGCTTTCTTGCCCCAGAGCAGGGAGAGGCTGGTTTACCTGCAGCAGGGCGGGGGCCTCGCTCAGCTCTCGCCCCGTCTTCTTGTGCAGGACCTCCAGTGTGCGCTGCACCTCCTGGCCAGAGTGTAGCGCTGTCAGCCTGCGCAGCTCCTGTTTGCTGTAGGCCAGCTGGAAGCACACCTCCTCCTCCCGCACGCCATGAGCCAGGCAGCGCCGCACCCCGTCCAGGAAGTCCTGAAAATGGAGGTGCTGAGCCGCTTTGAAGAGGGAGAACCTGCTCTCTTACTCCAGCATCCTACCTGAACTCTTCCAGAGTTCACACCTGTCACTGTCATCTGTGTGCTTGTACACAAATACAAACTTGACCCACATGTCCAACTCTGACTTAATGTTAACCATTTAGTTCAGCATATGTGTGTGTTCTGCAAGTGTCTGTGCTGGCTGTTGCGCCTCCAGGCCTGAACACCCCTGCATGCAGCGCACACTCACACTGAGACGGCCGAAGGGTTGGCCCAGGTGAGCCCGGACATACTCCTGCACCTGGAAGGCCATCCTCTCCTTTGCCTCTTCCCACAGCGGCCCAAGCTTCGGCAGCCCCACGCGCCCCAGGAACCCAGCCAGCCGGTGGAAGTTCAGCAGCTTCACCACCAGGGGGCTGCAGCGAGTGCTCTGTCCCGACAGGCTGTCCACTACCGAACCAGGGCAAGACAGGAAGTCATTACATGGTGACTCAATAAATTTGCTTGTTCAATTTAAATGGACTTAAAAGTTCATGATGATCTGAAATAAGTAAAATGGCATGCATGAGCAGTTTGGATGCCGGGTGCATAGCAGCTGCTGTACTCACAGGTGTGGAAGGCTGTGGAGAAGAGCTGGATGTAAGCTTTATCCAGTCCCCAGCACTGCTCTGAGCCACCGAGCACAGTCTGCCCCTCTTTCACAAACTCCTCCAGCCTGAGCACAGTGGGCAGGATCCCCGGCCGAGCCTTCTTAAGCGCCCGCACGCTTTCCATCTCCTTGCACAGAGACTCCTGGGAAAAGAGTGCCATCAGCAGACAAACTAGGACCCACATTCCTCAAGGATATGGAGAAAGGAAGAACTGTAGTATGTTTTCTTTTCCTAAATTATCGATATAAAACCCATTAATGGTCCGCATTAACCCAAACTATTGTAATGAATATGTGTATAATGTGCTGTAATGCAGGTTGTGTTGACACGGTGATCAGAGCATAGGTGATCACGCTGAGGGGCAGTTATGCATGCCGCACGGTGCAGTTTACTGACTCATGGTGCCGTATGGGAACTGGCTGTGGCGGCGCTGAGCTCACGGTGTATCTGCGCAGGCTGCATTGGCCGAGCTGGAGGGCACCCTGCAGCAGAGAACAGCAGAAGGAGGCCGCGGGGTTATGCTGCTGATGGGTCAGGCACAGGCGGGCGACCTTCAGCGTGCTGAGGAAGCTCAGCGGCTCCACCTCCTCACAGAGGCTGAGCACAGACCACAGGCGGGTCTCCACGGGCCCCAGCACCGCCCGCACGCAGTCCTGCTCCCCAAACCCGGGCTCCGGGGGGGCGCCCGCAGCCGAAAACCTGCCCCAGCTGTGAGGCCTCATCCTCTGCTTCAGCTCACTGTGGGGAGCAAAGACACACGGGGACCTGCCATGGTTACTGCTCTTCCGCCTCAAGGAGCAAGAGCCCTTACAGCGGTATTCCCAAACCCTGGCCTGACGGAGGGAGCATTTCTGCTTCCCGGAGCTGTCGGGCCGCTTTTGCGTGTCTCGGAGCACGTACTGCCCCTCACCCACTGCCGCAGTGGAAACGTTACTCACACACAGTTCTGAGCCTGGTCGACCGCGCTGCCTCTTCTGCCGTCTGGAAACTGCAGAGACTGTAAAATCATTCTTTGTTTATTAAATGGGTTATTATTCTCCATTTCCCCTCCCACAGTTTGGAAAGCTACAGTGTACATGTGGGCCGGTCTGATGACTGTTCAATGCCCTTTGGCAGTTCGGGATGGCACGCATTCTCCAAACATGTTGTCAGCTGTGTTCTCCAAACATGTTCGTAGTGCTCAGTTTCAAGTGGGAGGAAGGTGTGGGGTGCTAACAGAGAGAGGTGTCCTGAACCACATGTATGGGGCTGTCATATGCTATGAATTATCCTGTGAATTACTGGGCCCTATGAACCAATCAAACAATTTTCTCTCCATAGTAAAGCATTATGACATGAAACGGTTCAAGGCAAGAAAAGCATTTAGAGTCCAAGCCATTTGTCAATGCATGCAGCTGGATATATGCTGATGCCGGTTAAATGCCTTGCGCCAGGCCACAACAGCATTGCCATTCTTTACACCTGATTATGTAATCTCTGAATTACAACCACAGTTCCTTAACTACAGCATTATATTGGCACCTCACGTTCCCAAGAACAGAGCTCCGCTAACCTCAGCGATTTTTGGGCCACTATCCAGGCTGAAGAACACCGTGAGGAACTGCTGCTCCATGACACACACCGACTCCAGCTGGGTCAGAACCTGCTGCACTACCTGCAGGATACAGAGGTTACAGACGGGATACAGAGGTGCTTTAGTACTACTATAGAGCTGGTGCACACCATTGTTGAAAGGAGGGATGATTCTTACCTGCTTTCAGACTGCCCATGTGATTAATGATTTGTTGCTTTTCTTATGAGTCACAGCAGTCTGTCTGCTAGATTATCTGAAGTGCATCAGTTCTCTGTGTGATTTTATTAATGCTGGTGCTGTGCACTTTCTCTCAATCTCAACTAATTGTGTTGCTGCAGTGCGTTTGCCCTTAGAAGAACCGTGTGTTGACCGTCGTGCTAGGAGCGGACAGGCTTCGTTGCCGCAGTATGTTTTTTCCTCAGTGTGGATTGATTTTGTTGGATTGATGCGTAGTTCCGTGGAGCTGTACTCTGCTGCAGTACGTTTCTTTCTCGTTGTGGACAGAGTGTTTTGCGAGTGGATTGATGGTGTCATGGCTGGATGGAGTGTTTTGCAAGTGGATTGATGGTGTCATGGCTGGATGGAGTGTGTCGCGTGTGGATTGATGGTGTCATGGATGGATGGAGTGTGTCATGTGTGGATTTGATGAAAGGGTCAGAGGTGCTGGACTCACCCCGCTGGCTCTCCTGTCACACCGCAATGGCACTAATCCACTGCTGGAATCACGGGTCGCACAGGGGACAGCCCCTGCAGACATAAACAAACCCAGCCACAGACACAACACAAAGAAAAAAATAAAATAAAAAGCATAACTGACTACTGAGTAGGATCTGATGTAGAGATAAAACTCAGTGTGCCTTAGCTCGTATTCTGTGCTCTGCAGATTTAACACAGTGTGATTCAGCGCTTAACTGATGCACGTGGGTCATCCTCACACAGCCAGTTTCTTTTAAAAATATAGATTTGTTTCACTCAATGTAGTTCAAATCAAGTTCAATTTCAGTCACATATTATTTGTTTATTTAGCTGTAATTTGAAAGCCTTTTTAAAACTCATTGTACCACAGCAAACTGACCGGATTTCTGTGTCTCCTTGACACCTAACAGCTGTAATCTTGCGGCATGAAAGAAGTCCTTCATCTGTTTGTCAAAAAGCTTTCCAATGTTCTCTGCATACACCTACACACAGAGATCAATAACCAATCACTCAGCTCCTCATTTGAGAAACATGAAAAGTCAGCACAGTAATGTTTCCTATAACAAATATTCCCACTGGAGTGTCAACCCTGTGAACTAGTAATGTTTAATGGAATTATTGATGTCAAGATACTTTTGTCACAGGGTGCAGAAATCTTCATGTCAACTGATTGACATGGAGCAACTTAAAAAATTCTCCACTAGAGGGCAGTCATATTCTTCTTTACTTTGACAAGCACATAACAGTAAGATCCGCAGTCTGGGAAAGAAATAGCGGTTGCCCCAAGCTCAAAATGAGAATGGAGGTATTTGATTGTTGCAGTTAGAAAGTTCTCACAGCCTGCAGAACTAAAGGTCTGAAAAAGGTCTGAAGAAACTAAAGTGAAAAACTGGATTTAGGTGTTCCAGAAGCAGGGCTAGAGGCTGATGCTGTTAAACATGCCAAAGTTAAAATACATTATAGCTCATGATCCAGTGGTTGAAGGGTTCTTTGTCATTCTCAGTCATTAACACTTAGGCCTCTGGAAACCTGCTTCGGTCCTGACCTGGGTGAGTCGCTGGAAGACCTGGGGACTGCTCTGTCTCAGCCAGCTCATGAGGGGCGTATACTCCAACAGCTGCCTGTGAAAGTTTTCAGTTTTCAGCAATGTCTCACCCTCCCTTTGGGGTTCCTTCACCAGGCCCTGTGAACACCAATCAGGGCATGTGGTCACTGACCTGCTGCATGTGGTCAAACTATGTCTCCGGTACCCACTGATGCTTCTGGGAAGTCAAAGGTTTGGGTCAATTTCCCTGTCTGGTCCTTGAAATACATTCATATTGCTCATTTTTGCCTTTACCTGACTTAGGCCTTACTTCTCTACTGACTGTTTCATTTATTTTATGTTGCAGAGTGAAGTTTGGCCTGTGTACCTGCTGCATGACTGCGTTGATTATGTGCTGGGTCAGGCGCTGCTCGAAGATCTGACGCACATTCTCAAACCTGATCAGTTGTTCTGCTACTCCCTGCAGCCTGCGCTGACCTGGCAGCATACACACACGGCACACACACAAACATACATACAAATGCACACGCATACAGAGAGAGAAAGAGATAGAACGAATAGATGTAACAGAGTTTCTCATTGTATTCGAAAGCTTCATTCATTGATTTATGAGAACAATCCAGCCAAGGTCAACAATCCAGCCAAGTGGGTGAGCTAAGGTTTTGATTCAATTCTAGCCATAGAGTATAACCAGGTCCATATTTTTGACAAAATGGAAAATGAGCTCATTGAAGCTGGAAACTGATGTACAGAAACTGTAAGCAACCTTTTAGCCTTGCCTTAAATACCCCTGCTATGTGATTCATGTAATTCTCTTTTTGCATGCCCTGGCTTCTCAACATGCGCAGTTGCTTCCTGACTGTCTGTAAAGTTAAAGCCATGACTGTCAGCTCTAGTGTACAACCAGGGTATGGAACATCAAAACGGCAGATCTAAGAGAGGCCAACCTTTCAAAACCTGACAGGAGGCCAGCAGGGACATGGATATATAATATTTATTTTCTTTTTATGACTCAAGCAAATGCTGACAAATCATATGCAAGGTCAAAAGATTAATCCCTCCACCCAAAACCACCCCAAAAAAACCAATTTCTTACAGAGTATGCTCTCATCTGTTTCTTTTACAAGAAAAAAGTCAATATCAGGAGTAGTGGAAAGGTATTGAAAATAATGAGTAAAAAAACAAACAAGCTGCACTTTGAAATACTGAAGTCTGGATAGAATCCAATCTATTCAGTACCTGCTCCTCTCTCTGTAAGGTGGCAGTCCCATTGGGGAGTCATAGGCTACAGATCTGAGCAGTCTTCTCTCTCTCACTCTCTCTGCCTCTGGGCATCTGCAGAAGAGTTACTATGATGGTGACCTCCTTGCCTTTCACGTTCCACACTTGGCAAATCGAAATGCATTTTTGCTGGAGCGGAGGAGAGGGATTTACTACTGCCTGCATGATAAGGTTTGAATGCCTTGCAGTTGCACACTTTAAGAGTGAATTAACAGTAATGGGAGATCTAGGGTCAAGGCATTCTGGCCCAAATAGAGTATACCCCCCCCCCCCCTTCATCAAAAGCCTATGAACAAACCTGTATAATGATGTTGCAGAGTGTGTGACACTATGACCCCTGTAGAAGGTGAGTGTCACACGGTGCTTAGCTGACACAGGTACACATTACACAGTGAGTACCTGCTGTGAGAGGAGTTTTGTTGCATTTGGAAAGTGCTGTGACTGCTCTGGTACAGGCCTTCACGTGCTCCTTATTGTCCAGGTCCCCCTTGGTGAGGACACGTACGTGATCCTCACTCAGAGTCAGCCCATCCTGCAGAACAGATCTGAGTCACATCTCTACAGTACAGACTCAGCTGAGTCACATCTCTACGGCACAGACTCAGGGCTGAGTCACATCTGTACAGCACAGACTCAGAGATTAGTCACATCTCTAAAGCCCACACATCTCTACAGAGCTGAGTCACATCTCTGCAGCACAGACTCAGAGCTGAGTCGAGTCACACCTCTACAACACAGATTCAGATGAGTCACACCTCTAAAGCACACACATCTCTACAGAGCTAAGTCACATCTCTACAGCACAGACTCAAAACTGAGTCACATCCCTACAACACAGATTAAGCGCTGAATCACACTGTGTTAAATCTGCAGAGCACAGAATACGAGCTAAGGCACACTGAGTTTTATCTCTACATCAGATCCTACTCAGTAGTCATAGCCTGTCCTAACATAGAGACTGGGCACACCATCTACAGAGCTTGCTATATTACACTCCATGGGCAAGAATGAGATGCCATAAAGCCAGATTCACAATCCACTTTTTAGTGGGCCCATTGTTCTCTCAGTTGGATTCTGTCTAGCTGGCTGTTGTTACACAGCATTTCCACTTGCATTCCAGCATGTGAATATACATTACATAATGTTTCCAGTGTCAAAGCTTTTCTTTTGAGCATTTTGGAACAAACAAGTGGGCTGATCAAAATACAGTGCTGGAACACACAGGTGGAACAGGTGGGATTATGTGCCTGTGTCGTTATGGAAACAGCAAACTGGACAGAGGAACAATGCACATTATTACAAATTATTGGATTACTGACATATAAATATGAGTATATAATCCTGGATTATTGTATTCCTTTGCAATTGGAAATTGTTACATTTCTGGATCATGGATTAACATTTCTTTAATATAAAGAATCAGGAGCATAACATGCTCTTCCCAAAATTCAGTCTGCAATGAAAGGGATGCTTTTACCTGCTTTTACCTGCATGTAGAGTTTGGGACATGTTTTGCCCATCATCCACAAGCCCATCGATCACTGCCATGAAGTAGCAGTTGGGGGCCTATGCATGGTTCTATTATATTGAGCCAAAGTAGATAATAGCTAATAAAATAATAAAGTTGATAATAAAAAATACATGTTTAAATTTGCACGTCAAAATATTAAATTTACAAAACTCCAGAAACTCCACCCCCTTCTGCATCTTTAATATTGGAAAAGCAGAAGTGAATCAAAGCTATATTAAGCACCATTATTTACAATGCTCAAGCCAGCATCTGTTAATGTTGATCTGTATAACAAGATGAGTGTGTGGGAGTCTGCTCTTGGCACTATGTCACTGAAACTGACAGTTAGAAATCTTTTGCGCATCTCCAATCCTTTCATTTTATACCAAACCAGCAACGCTTTCATTTTATACCAAACCAGCAATGCCTCTTGATATAAACTTCAAATATAAAATATTTTAAGATCAGGAGACCATGTCTACAAGTAGACACACACCTGGATTGCATTACAAATCAATCCAGGACTTAAAAGTGGTAACCTCCCGGTTTCAAAAGCCTATTGTGGAAAGAAGCACACTTTTAAGTCCTTGACTGATTTGTAATGCATCCTAGGTGAGTGTGCCTACTTAAAGATTAGACATGGTCCTCAGATTACCCTGATTCCTTCTTGCAAACTGAGCCCTGCCATAATAATATTCAATTATGGTATTAATGGTCAATTATTCTAATAGTAGTACATCATCTGTATTTACAAGTTGGGCTTTTAGGAGGCATTCAGGTTTACTGCAGCAATGCATCTAACCTGAAAATCAATTGTCAACCTCTGCCCTCCCAATATTCACGATGACTGATAAAACAAGTGGCTGAACTGGATTGCAGTAAATACACATTATATGGGACTTCATGTGTAAACTGATTGCAGCCAACCTCCCAGTTCAGTGAAAGGACACACTCGTTGTGATGTATTGATCACAGCACATAATGGCAAAGGGATTTATCACACAGCCACAAGCAGTATATACTGTAATGGCAATTGAGTATAAATAATTAAAATATAATGTATCTACTTGCCACATAAATACAATCATTACAACATACACATCATTACAATAGCGACCACTACAACTTGTACTACTACTTTTAAGGCACCAAAGAAAAAATTCCAAACTCAATTGGAATTTTTTTTATAGTAAGAGGTAAATATCTGCTTAGAGTGAGATACACTCAGTAAGCAATTTATTAGGTATTTATTAAACTTATTATTTAGACTTATTGGTCTTCTGCTGCTGTAGCCTATCCACTTTTGATTTGACAAGTTGTGTGTTCAGAGATGCTCTTCTGTATACCACTTTTGAAGTGTGTGGTTATTTTTGTAACTGTCAGCTTTGACCAGTCTGGTCCTTCTCCTCTGACCTCCCTCATTAACAATGCGTTTTTGCCTGCAGAACTGCTGCTCACTGGATGTTTTTTATTTTTCACACCATTCTCTGCAAACTCTAGAGACTGTTGTGCGTGAAAATGTCTGAGATACTCAAACCACACTGTCTGGGACCAACAATCATTCCACGGTCAAAGTCACTTAGATCACATTTCCTCCCCATTCTGAGATTTGCTCTGAACAATAGCTGAACCTCTTGACCACGTCTGCATGAGTTTATGCATTTAGTTGCTGCCACATGATTGGCTGATTAAATATTTGCATTAACAAGCTGGTGTACAGGTCTACCTAATAAAGTGTATATTGATAACAGAAAGTTGTTGAAGCATAGTATCACTGTAATAAAGATGATATGCTTGCATGGTCAGACTCAAAGAAAATATCAGGGGACCCATTTCTACTCTGGAGTTATGGAATTTTGCTCAAACTATTTCAGCTTTTTCCATCCATCCTACTTTTAGAAATGAAGGATGATGAACAGACCAAGCTCCACCAATTTCCACAGGATAAGGGAATGTTTGATATATGGCTTGGAGATGGAAGGAATTTAATATCTTTCAGCATCCTGTTATGAATGCCACTTGTAAGTGCTATGACATGCTGATAAATTATCATTATTTTCTGTTCTTGTCTCAAGGTTGCAATATCTGAAAAACTATCAAACTTCTCTTCAGCAATGTGCAGTCCATCAGAGGACACTGCTGCAAGTAAGTGTTCTTCAACTTTAATGACCTACCTGGCAATTTCAGTACTGTAGCTATAAATAAGTGTCACAGTACAACACTATCCTTGTTGTATCCTCTGAAAAAACATGTCTCCTTTTTTATAATGAAATATGAAATAGGTTGATAGTAATGACAACACTTCATGCTGATGTTTCTCAATTCTGGCTGTGGGGACCAGCTGTGCATGCTGGTCTCTCTTACTTTTCATGGATTTGGTATTGTTTGCAAGGTTCAATGAACAACTGGCCATGTCATGAATTTCTACAGTTAATCAACTGTAAGTGCTTTTAGGAGAAAGTAGCTGTTAGAGCTGTCATTGAGCATATTCAATTATGAAAGTCTATATTTTGTGTGTTTTGCTCATTTGTACTCCTTTAAGAAATATGTGCTGCTGACTTTAAACCTAATGAGTTATTATATAGATGATCTTATAATTTATAAAAATGACCAATTATTTGGCTGGCAAAAGCAGCATTTAATGGGTTCAAAGTTATTGAATCCTCCTCACCACCAGGTGGCAGAGCTCAGTGCACATCTGCCTGTGGTTGTGGTCCACATGTTGCAGCAACGCGCCATGCCTGTAGAGGTTCTCCATTTTCTTCTGCACGCTCTGCAGCAGTAGATCGTGTTTGGTCAAAACCTCTTCTATGTGCCCTAGCTCCTCCACAGCCTGATCCAGCAGGATCAGGAGCTGCTCTGCCTGCAACTCTGATGTCATCATGGCCTGCATGTTCTCCTGGGGAAGGAGAAGAAGAGTAGGGGGAAGAGCTTAGCATTCACTGATTCTGATTGATGGACCATTTTTCTATTGTCATTTCAGCGATGGAAATGTTATAAACTATATTCTAATACATCAGCATGCTATATTCCAACATGTCTCCTTTTATTTACTCCCATCAAAAAACACAAATTACCTTAGGTATGCAATGGTGACTCGTTAGAATGACTTGATTTGAACTTAATTTGCTTGTACAAAGACACAAGTGAAAAATATAAAATATCAAACTGAAATATTAATACAAATCTCTAATATTTTTATATCATTTAAAAAAACAACCTACTGTAAAGGTTTGGTAGGCTCCCTCAAATTGATAAGGAGTTAAATCAAAGTCAAGTCATCATAAGTCTAAATCCCAGGCATTGCCATCCTGAATCTCACTGTGACTCATTTGTAAGTGTTAAACAATTGTACTTCGAACATATAAATATACCCTGATATTTATAGTCACATTTTCTAATCATGGCCACAATCCAAATCTGCAGTTGCATGTGGAAACATGTGCATATGCTGCACAAATGGACGAAGAAGGGACTCAAATTTGCAAATACTAGTTACTTGCCTCACCACTAACACTAATGGTTTTTCTAACCCCAGCCCTAATTGTAAACTACCTAAGCCTTATGATAGGCCTAAGAGTCATCTAAAATACTGGATTTCTCTATAAGAATGGATGAAAAACAACCAAAATATCAGTTCAACAAAAGTAACTCAAGAGAATCTGGCTGAAGTAATGTATTATTGTTAAATTATATTATTATAAAAAATGCCAACATGCACAAGGCTATTATGTTAGGCCCCAATGGTGAAACAATTGGGGCCAAATCAAGGACTAACCAGTGGTTTACTCAGTGTTTTTACACTGATTTAACTCAACACGATATGATCCTCACACTGTCACACTCACTACACCCCTTTGCCAAAACCTTTGCTCTACCCCTGGTTATCTCTGTGCATATTAAATATCTTGGCACTCATTTCAACTCACTGAGAGCAATGTGTTTGTCAGTATCCAGGCCAAACTGTAATCAGGCTTTCTAAATCTGTCCATCTAATCATCTCCTGGTTTAATTGGCTTAATGAATTTCTCCCTCTTCACCTCAACTGATATGCAGTGCTTGTTGTGGCACACAATACTCCACCCCTGTGACTATAAAGCACTTTGAGATCCATTGGTAATTAAAGGGGCTGTACTGTTCAAATGCACACAGCAGCAGCTGCATGTTCAGTATATCACTTTGATAATTTAAACACAATACATTTGCATTTGTCTATTTTTGTGTCATTTGCACATTTAATTTTGAACCTTTTAAAAAGATTGATTGGAACTTGCTGTAACAGATTTAATCTTGTAAAATCCTTGTAAGATCCTTTTTTTAAACACGTAAGTTATTGTAAAACAGCTTATCGATGGGGATTCGTTTTGCCACCCCTTCAAATAACCCCCCCCCCCCCCCCACCCCACGTAGAATCACTCACACACTCTCAACAGTCATAACCCTCATCCTCAGTAGCACACATCACACACTTCCTCAGCAGCACACACCACACTCTTCCTCAGCAGCACACACCACACTCTTCTTCAGTAGCACACACCACACTCTTCCTCAGCAGCACACACCACACTCTTCTTCAGTAGCACACACCACACTCTTCCTCAGCAGCACACACCACACTCTTCTTCAGCAGCACACACCACACTCTTCCTCAGCAGCACACACCACACTCTTCCTCAGCAGCACACACCACACTCTTCCTCAGCAGCACGCACCACACTCTTTCTCAGCAGCACACACCACACTCTTCCTCAGTAGCACACACCACACTCTTACTCAATAGCACACACCACAGTCTTCAGCAGCACACACCACACTCTTTCTCAGCAGCACACGCCACACTCTTCTTCAGCAGCACACATCACACTCTTCCTCTGCAGCACACACCACACTCTTACTCAATAGCACACACCACAGTCTTCAGCAGCACACACCACACTCTTTCTCAGCAGCACACGCCACACTCTTCTTCAGCAGCACACATCACACTCTTCCTCTGCAGCACACACCACACTCTTACTCAATAGCACACACCACAGTCTTCAGCAGCACACACCACACTCTTTCTCAGCAGCACACGCCACACTCTTCTTCAGCAGCACACATCACACTCTTCCTCTGCAGCACACACCACACTCTTTCTCTGCAGCACACACCACACTCATCCTCAACATTGCACACTCTCCATGCTCAGCCTCAGTGAGTTCCTGCTTCTCACCTGGTCCATGTTGGCCATGGTGACATGCAGGACCTGTGTGAAGGCCTCTGCGTCAGACATGGCCAACTCACTCTCCTCCATGAGCTGCTCCACACTGGCTGCTTCACGTGCTGTCAGCTCTTGAAAGCCTTCCTCCTCTTCCTCCTGCTCCTCTGATACCCTGCAATGCTGCCATGGTAACACCTCTGTAAGTCAAAACAGGGAGATCTGGAGACAGATTCTGTATGCAATCTGTATGCAAACCAAGGCACAAAGTCATATCTAAGCATGAGCTTCTGGTACCAGGTACATTTTTAGTGACATAAACTGTTCATTTGGCGTCACAGCCCATGTGAGAGGGACAAATGTCTCCATTCTTGTAGACACTGTCCATCTGCTATAGCAGATCTGGGTATCTGCTTGTATGTGACTGTGAAGAGGAATATGAGATTCTAATATTGTTCTCATGGATGAATAATGAATATCTTTCATTAGAAATGAAAAGAGTGTGAACATTCACATGCAAATGCATTAGGTAAAATCTAGAGCAGAGTTGGGTTTGTTTATAACAACACTTTCACAAGAAAAATAAACTTATATCTAAATTCCCACAGGCAAATGGGTGGAGGAACGAGCTGCCATTTGCTTGATTTCATACAGAGCTGTACAGTACTACAACGCCCTGTTGGGAAAAACATCTTTCAGCTCCACTAGCTCATTTCCATCTCAGCTCCAAAATCTAACTATGCCCCGGTTTTAATAACTGGCATTCTTTCTTTCTGAATACCTAATCAAGTTCATGGCTTTGCTCATATTTTTCAGGTTTAAATGGAAGCTTAGGTGTTTCACAGCAATTTACATTTTTGTCATTTGCAGATGCTTTAAGCAACAACGGCTTAAAAAAAAAGTGCATTTAACATGGGCAAGAGATTGGCAAAGCTGTAATCAGAGACAGATAAAATTACAATCTTAAGCAATTTTCCTTGTGCATTGCTCTGCTCATGTTGTACTTCAAAAAAATTAAGGAGAAAGTAAAGTTACTTTGATAATTATATTCAAGGTCCATATAAATATAAGAACAGAAAAAATAAGTATTGAGAATACTTGTTGAGAAATGATACCAGTGTTTTTGAGATGGGTGCTTGGGGGGTTGGACCCAAAATGCAAGACCGAAGTCTGCTCCGCGGGGCAAAAGCACAAAGACAGCAGGCAAAGTCGTGGTACAGGCAGGCAATTGTCAACAAAACAGAAGTCAATAATCTTTGGTCAATAAACAGGCTTGGATCGTAACAGGTAGACAATGGCTTGACAAAACCGCTAAAGCGATACACTGACGAACAGGAGGCAATAATTTCGCAAAGACACGACATGGAACTGAGCTTTATATGCAGGTGAGAATTAGATTGAGCGCAGCATGATAATGGAAATCAGGTGTGGAGGATTGACAAGTTAACGAGGTAATTAGTAATCATTAGTAATAAATCTATCCTGCCCTCGCGTTCGTAAATTAGTAAATGACATCCACAAGAAACATAAGGTAACATGAACACATGGTTAGAATGTTAGTATTACCCAATCCTGAGTTAGTAGATTAGTAAGAAGACAAGGGGAATTGAAACAATTTAGGGAAGTGTGAGTGACAGAAAGAGAGAGAGAGAAAGCAGGAATGCAAGGTTTGTAGAAAGAGTGTATGCTAAACAATGAACAGAACCACAAACATAAATCATGACATAAGTTCGCAACTGTGACATGAATAAACTACATAATGTGACATGACTAACAATAAAATCGTAACAACAACTAAACATGAAACATAACATGACATGAAAATTAAATGTAACAAGAAATAAAGCATAACAACATGGCGAGACTAGACTAACATAATACGTTACATGACAATAACGTAACTAAGACAATGACTAAACATGAAACATGACGTGACAAACATGAAACATGACAGTTTTTTTGGTGGTTTGACACCAAATATATCCAGATGTGCCCCTATACCTGGTATAATTTTATATTTTGCAATAATGCAGCTCCATTATATCTGTATCTCAGGCTTAACATGCAGCCGTTAGCTCCTCACCCCCATAATTGCAGTGATTATGTGTTCTTCTGAGTGGATCAGCTGCATGATAGTGAACATTAGGTGCCTCCACTTCCTACCAGGCAAGGCCAGCACAACAACCACCTGAACAGTACATTAAGAGCCCGCTTTCTATTTTCTGCTCTTTTCTCTTGCTGTCACGTTGATGAAATTTATGTTTTACTGATCCAGCAGTCATTTAAAAATAAGTTAGTCTTTTTACTTCATTTCTCTGCTGTAGACAGTAAAGAAAGTAATTAAATACAGTGGTAGCAAACTTGCATGATGTAGGCATACTTGCATTTATTTTTGGACTATTTGTTTACCTAACATGATGCATCTTGGGAATAGCACAATTTGCATGTGCCTTGAAAAAAACAGCACCGTAAAAACTCTCTGATCTGGTAGCGCTCTCTCTCTCCCTGCAGACTCGACAACTGATAGTTATAAGTCCCCTAGAACTATATTTGGAGAATGATAGCAGAGCGTTCTGTAAGCTTGACTCTGAGCTTTTTCTGGTCCAGGGAATGTGCCTGGTCTCCACTGTTAAACACTTTTAAAACATATTGCACATTAAAACCAATACCAGAGTACCTGACAGCAAGTCAGAAGCTGTGAATTTGTCCAGGGATGTAAAACCTTTGACTGGAACATGTACTGCACACAAAAGGGATACTGTCTGGATACTCTATTGGGGCATTGTGTATATATTGAACAAACCGATCAATAGTTCAGATTTGGGTGTAACTTCAAGCTGAACTTGGTCCACTTGAAATTCCTAAAAATACTGTGTCTGTATTCTCCACCATACCTGCACATCCTTCAGAGGATGTTTACTGTAGGCAAACAGTCACCCCAATGAAAGTGGACTGAACAAAGAAACCTGACTACACTGGAATGTACTTTCACAACAAAAGAATGTCCTCATGACCTCAGACTGTGGTCTCTATAAGCCACTCCACAGATGGCTTCACAGTATCAGGTAGTGGCAACCGTGGTCCTACCATCTAAGATGTCTGGAGTGATGTTGACAAACTTGACCCTGTCCTGTAGGTAGCGCTGGTTGATCTTCCACAGACATGTGATGAAGGCCCTCTTCTCCACAGGGCTGTTGGTCTCCCACTGGTAAACCTTGTCCAGGTGCAGGTGGAACTCAGCTGTTTCCTGCCCAGCCAGAGAGAAGCTCTTGTGAGTCTAAGCGATGATATGTGGCTCTGTACCTGCCAGCAGACAGGTGTAGACAGTGTAGCTCTCTTTAAGTAACCGGGCCAAGCCTGTGACTAGAGCGCCATTAGATGTTACATTTTTATTGCCTCATTCAGACCCTGCCAAAAAGCATGAATGCCAAAGTACTGTTCCCAGTCAAAGTGGAGATCGGTAAAAATAATTTTCACAGCATGATGAGTCTGCTTGACTCAGACGTGGTCGAAAGGCCAATGTTATCTGCATGGAAGGCGGTCTCCCCTCTGTCAGTCAGGCTGAATGATGAGGAGGAAAGAGCACCATTGGAGGCCTCCTCAGGTTGACTGCTTCCCCTGCCCATGGTTCTCAATTTAATGTCTGTGACTTTGGAAGATTTGGAGTGGCCCTTATCCTGTGCAGCTACTGGCCCCCATCCCAAGCTTTATATAGACTTTTATTTGAAAATTCTGCTTTGGGAGGGGATGGGGGGCAGTTAGAAGGGCAGCAAATTCTGCCGACTACCCTTCGCCCACACAATGCGCCAGACATACTTCACTAAAACAGAAAAGCTTCAGATCCAGCCCCCTGATGGCAAACAATGCATAAATCACTAGAGGGTCAGCAAAACCACTTTCTTCCAGTTTTAGTTTGTAGTTCTGTTTTCTCTGTCTCTCGATCTCAAATATTTTTCCTTATCTTTAAAGGCAGATGCCAGCCTCAAACAACACACAAATGCTTATAACATTGCCACAGTACCATAGAAGGAATATTAATATTTGGAGAAGCACTTTGATTTGTAATGATGCCTACATTTCAGATAGAACAACTCTTGTACCCGTAAGTCCTATCTTCCAAGTAGGTATGTATATTCCACCATACAGCACATAAATTCATCACTGTGCTAAAATCAGCCTTGAGTATCACAAGCCAAGGCATGCAATGTTAGCATAAGCTCTTGTCGACTCACAGGTTTTCAGTACCAAAAACACTCTGTATTCCAGCCATGAAAATTCAAATGTGACTCACTGCAATTACCTTGTCTGATTCCTCTTTGTTGCAGCAGAGAATGAGCATTAATCTGAATTTCAGAAGACAGTCATGTTTAACTAATTGAAAACCAAAACTATGATGCATCCTTAACGAATGTGTTTGGACATTTTGGTTGTATTTTTATGTTTGCCAAAATGTGCATATGTGCATAAATGTTTGACGATATTGTACACCATAACATACAATGTACTGTATAATGCATTCAATATTATACATTATGCTGTAGTCATATAATATAGAAAATATAGATTTGGCAATAAATGCTTATTTGGCAGTACCTACGTACACTTTATTAGGAACACCTGTTCACCTACTTATTAATGCAGTTATCTAATCAGCCAAGGAGGGCAGCAATGCATAAAATCATGTAGATATGGGTCAGGAGCTTCAATTAATGCTCACATCAACCTTCAGTATGGGGAAAAATGTGATCTAAGTGACTTTGAACATGGAATGATTGTTGTTTTGAGTATCTCAGAAACATAGAATGTTGAGTGTATATGAGTGTATATGCTGTTAACATTACTCTTGACTAACCTGAAATAAGGAGAGCTGGGGAAAAGCTCAGAAACAGGATGAATGATGTCTATGTTTTTCTGCTGACTGTAGAAGACGTCCTTGAAGTTGAAATGTCAGTCACCCTGTTTTATGAAAAGTGTAAAGTTTCTGAACTTTGAGTGCATGAGCTCTCCTTATTTCAGGATAGTCCCTATGAAGTAATCCAAGTAAGTATCCTTCTTTTTGTTCTTTTTGTATCCTTTCTTAATAGCTTATTTAATAGCTTATATTAATTTTAATTTGTTTGAATTACTTTTGATACAGTTTGACAGTTGCAACTGACTGAAAACACAGGAAGTTGAAGAGCAATGAAATTGCTTTGTGTGGGTTCATTTCAGTGTCCAAACACAGAAAAATCTTTTAAATATTTTAGCTTTTCTGACCTTGACTGCATCTTTCCCATCGACAAGGGAGAGCTCAGTTGCTGACCAGCATGAGGATAGCTTGTAGTTTCCCTTCAGTCCCTTCACGGTCACCAGGGACACCTTCCCCCAAGAATCCAAGCTCACTGCAAAATGGGTGAGAATGGTTTAAGTGATTGAGTAATGTAGCCCCTTAGGGTCTGACCTTTAGACTGTGTAAAACCTTTTAGCACATGCAAAACTAATAACACCACCAATGATTGATGCAAAACAAATACCATGACCAATCACCGGTCATGGTGCTGGTTTTGCATGTGCTAAAAGGTTTGGCACGTGCTAAAGGTGTTACTAAATCTGGCCCTTAGTACATTAGGTACGTACACTCAATTGCTGTCTGAATTGTAATGGAGATTCTAAATTTCATACAGCCTTGTTGGTATTCCTTCAGTTAACTTGTCAATTAAATTGTTGGTTGCCTTCCAAGTCCCACTTCAATAAGAGACAAGCCTTCCTCTGTGCACTGTTGGCTTCATGAGTGAAGAACGCTTTCATATCAGATCAGCTAATGTCTTCAGGCCTTCTCTATGACAAAAGCACCACTGAGTCAAAGGAGATTTTCTAGCCAAGGTCCTCCAACCGACTCCATTGGAGTGGTCTCCGAGGAAATCAGATGCATCTTCGCAGAGGAGTGAACGGCAAGGCAGAATGAGTCAGGTGAGACCTGTTAGGGGGCACTGAGTGGGTGGGAGGATGAGTAAACCAGTGAAATGGGAGCAGTTGCTCCTCTGACATAAACTGGCTCTTAAACAGATCATCTTTGTCTCCAGGGGCTAATGCTATGATGCTCTCTTTCCCTCTGATAAGTGAAGAAATATATTAAAGGAGAGCTTTTTACGCATGAATACAGTTTTGTTCTTTTTTCTTTTTTACCTGCAGCACACAGAATGGCTTCCTTTCTTTTTCTGCTTGCTTTCCAGACAGAGGACACGGCCAGGAGCCTCTCGTTTTGTGGGGTGAAGATATCTCTCTGGAGATCATTGCGAAGGGAGAATGCCGCCATGATGTGACAAGATGACGCATCAAGCTGACGACAGACGTCCTCTGTTCTGCACCGACGCAGCCTGCGAAAGAGCAAAAGCACAGAAATCTCAAGAGCTAAGCTACTTTTCCCTTGAGCTTGACTTCTTCGATTGTACAAGCTAGTCTACCTCTGGAGATGTGAGAATTTAAATCTCTTTTACAGCGCTCTTCAAATGAGAGTTGTACAAAGTGATGCCTGAAGTGTCCTCACCTTCGCCCCCTTCCAGCGCAATGCTGGGGAAGTAGATAACCTCCACAGTGTAGGCTGACGCAAGTTAGAAACCTGTGCTGAAAAACAGGATGTTAAAAATGCTATGGTGGGTTGCTGATATGGTTTTTTTTGTCAGTTACGCTGTCAGATCAGGATGTGGTTAGTTACTGCAGCTTGTCTGTGTTCTCTCATGCAGTGTCACGCTACCTGATTTTGCAGAATATGAAACAGTAGTCATTTTTTACTACCATGCATATTCATCTAATTATTGCTTTCTTGGATGCTAAGTTTTTATTATTTATGTTGTGTATCAGTTTGGAACAACTATAGTCTAAGCTCTGAAGAAAGCTCAATTTAAACTGTGTAAAAATGACATTAGTTTGCTGCATGATTATAGGACCTGCGTACTATAAATAGCTTAAACTAGATGCATTCCCAGACATCCCAGTGGAAGGGTTAGGTCATTTAAGTGCATCACTTTCACACTCTCCCAAGTAATGCCAAGCCATGGAATGCGATCCAATAACACATTTAATCAGCGTCTTCAGGCCAGGCAGCACATTCTCTCTTTATTCTATACGTATATCTTTCATATATTATATTTATATGTGCTTCTATGTACCTTCCTTCCTGTCCTTCTGATGCATGCACAGTACACTTTTTCTGATCTGATTTATCTGATTTTAATTAGTTGAAAATGATAATTGCATATATACACTCTGTGACTTCTTCATTAGGTATTTATTAGACTTACTTTCTGGACTTATTGGTCTTCTGCCGCTGTAGCCCTCCACTTTTTTTGGTGGTGGTATGTATTCGGAGATGCTCTTCTGTACACCACTGTTGTAACGTATAGTTATTTCAGTTGCTCTCGTCTTCCTGCCAGCATTAATCAGTCTGGCCATTGCCCTCTGCTTAACAAGGCATTTCTCCCTCCACAGACCTGCTGCTCACTGAATGTTTTTTTAGTTTTTGCACCATTTGCACTTTGTAAACACTGGAGCCTGTCCATAGGAGATCCGCTATCTCTGAAATACTCAAGCCACCCCATCTGACACCAACAATCATTCCATGGTCATTATCACTTTGATCACAATTCTTCCCATTCTGGTGTTTGGTCTGAAGAAGAACTGAACCTCCTGACCATATCTGCCTGCTTTTATGCATTGAGTTGCTGCCACATAATTGACTGATTAAATATTTACATTAACGAGGTGGTGTACAGGTCTAGCTAATAAAATGGTCACTGAGGGTGTCTATATGATGCCATTTCATCCGTATGGACAGTGTGTTCACTAGATGTCGCTGTTTTAATGTGAAATAATTCTCACTCACATTCTGCCATCGATTTTTATTTGTTTTTCTCTTGAGCTGGAATTAATCACTTGCGCATGAATTTTGATAAGTATTATAATTATTATTATTATAAGTTTTTATCGTTTAGCAATGGAAATTGACCATTTTGCTATTAATTAAATACATTTATTCGCACTTATTTCTCAAGATCTTAAATTAAGGAGAGATCAATGAAGGGTATAAATTAAATGCGCTAAATCATTAACTTTACGTTATATAAGCTTTGAAACAATTACGAAGATAAAACATCCTGCAAAACTTAATTAAAGAATCTATTAATTAGTCAGGCGCAAACCTACACAGAGAACGTACAGAGAACTGAGGGATTTTAAGCATAAAACCCATTATTAAGTGAATAATTCGAACATTAGTGGCAAAAGTTTTAGTGAAGCGTGTTGTATAAGCTATAGGCTTCATGCCCTATGCACTAGCCTATACGCATCACCCCCGCAATACGGCAGCAGCCTCAGTATCAATTGATAGCTGCTACATAAACTAAGGTCATTACACTGTTTTCATGTCTTGGGGCTTAAATAAATGACAAAGAAATTAAGAACCCAGGAGAATGCAAGCGCAGCACGCTCTTTGTGGTTGCAAACTACACATTGCCTCGATACAACTTATCAACGTTTGCTACCATGGAATCAAGCCAAGTCGACGTCACCAAGAGTGTAGGTGGGGTTAATGAAGAGAATATTATAGCGGTGTACCGTTGCTGTGGTCTGGAGAGGGGACAGAGCGAAAGCAGCATACTGTGGTAGAGGAACAACCTTGGAAATGATGTGGAAACATTATCTATCCGAATTGGATCCAGAGGTATTTTTATTTTATGCAATATCTTGCCATTTCATCGGGAAAATAATCTTAAGCTGGATGTTCATCTGCTATGCTTAATCAGTAACTATCAGTATCAAGTTATGGCTTCTCACCGCGCATGTATTTTTGTTTTTATCCAAAAGAAAGAATAGAAAACAAACAAACCAAAAGAACGGGATTGATACCTTGCCATTTAAATGGATTGAACTACTCTTATCTTGTTCTAAACGGACTGGTTGTTCCTACTCTGCGTGTGCGTATTCTAACTATTTTTCCAGAGATTTTCATTTAGCTTTATATCCAACGCATTCTTACATCACGGATGGTATCTGTTACGCTATAATCAACGAATGCCTTTATTGAACGTTTTTATATGTGTTATTATTGCGTTGAGGAGAAAACTAATATCTTAAATATAAAGGCAGTGAGTAATCTTTCTTCTCTCTTTGCCAGTTTCTTTAGTGTTGTGTTGACAAGCTGAAGGCAGTTTTCATTCTCTCCCAGCGAGGCGAGCGATATCACTCCACGCATTTGGATCGACAGTTCCAGGGTTTTTTTTTTTCTAGATGTCACAGGCAGCTCTGCGGTGCTGGCGCAGTCTTCCGTAAGATGGACATTGAATTCTTACTTCAAAGAACACATTTAAAGTCGAGCCCGTTCTTAACATAGATTAAGTCAAACCGTGACAATCTGCTAACTGAGCACAGGACGCTGGACTTTCAAAAAAGAAATTGATACCACTCAAACTGCTTACTCTGGCCATATATCATAAACCAGCATATTTAATAGCACTGCAGTTTGGTTTGTGTTTACTCAAGTGCGCTGGCAGGTAATGTAAGTGAGGAGATAGAAAGTAGGCACAAAGCTCAACAAGGAAAGAGAGTGAAAAGGTGGAGAGGAGGGTCTCTCCGCCCACCTGCCTGGACTCCTTACCATGGCTTTGCCAGATAACTCCAGCAGTTTTCAAGGTGAGGAGCCACCTTTCCCAGAGATTGTGGAGCTGAATGTAGGTGGTCAGGTGTACATTACTCGCTACTCAACGCTCACCAGCGTGCCTGATTCTCTCCTTTGGGAGATGTTTAGCCGGAAGACCACCAAGGGGCTCGCTCGTGACACCAAGGGCCGCTTTTTTGTGGACCGGGATGGCTTTCTGTTCCGCTACATCTTGGACTACATGCGGGACCAACAGCTGGTGCTCCCTGACCACTTCCCAGAACGAGGAAGACTGCAGCGCGAGGCTGAGTTTTTTAACCTGCCAGACCTCGTCAAGCAGCTAGCGCCCAGGATCAGCAAGCAGAACTCTCTGGGTGATGAAGGCTGCCAGAGTGACCCCGAGGAGTCATCTCCCAGCAACGATGTGGCCCGTAACCTGGCCTCTCTGGGTGCAGCTGCGGCTGCGTGCGCCAGCCTGGTGCCTGGGGCCGGTGTTGAGGGCAAGCGCTCTGGCTTCATCACCATTGGCTACCGGGGCTCCTACACACTGGGCCGCGACAGCCAGACAGATGCCAAGTTCCGGCGGGTGGCTCGGATCATGGTGTGCGGGAAGACCTCGCTGGCCAAGGAGGTCTTCGGGGAAACTCTCAACGAGAGCCGGGATCCCGACCGTCCTCCTGAGCGCTACACCTCGCGTTACTATCTCAAGTTCACCTTCCTGGAGCAGGCCTTCGACAAGCTGGCGGACGCCGGCTTCCACATGGTGGCCTGCAACTCCACGGGCACCTGCGCCTTCGCCCACGAGCAGACGGACGACAAGATCTGGACCAGCTACACGGAATATGTGTTCTACCGTGAGTGAGATCAGACCTCTCCCCCCTCACCCTCCGCGTTACCCCCACTCCAGCTGCTCTCTGTGATGGCTCTAACTTTGTAGATATAGAAAACTCCTGATTCCACCCATTCGCCTCTTCCCAACTGTCTATCCCCTGAACAGTGCCCTTTGGTGTCCACCAGATGCTTTTACCCTCCTTGAGTCATCAAGTCCTGTCGTCAAGTAGACCCTGCCATCGTCTGCCAAACCACAGCTTTCCCCAACCGCTGGAGAGACTATGGCTCCTTTTGTAACCCCGTTTCCCCCCTGTTTATTGTTTGGTCTCTTCATTTAAGAACTACGCAGTAATTGAAAGATGTATTCTGTGATGTTCGGCGACAGCATATAAGTGTATCTTTGGAGAAAGGGCTCCTTGCTAAGGGCTGGGTGGAAACCTGTGTAACTCTGTCATGGTTATGAGGGAACTGCTTGTCAGGCTCTATTCTACCCACCCAAGATTGCAGAGCTGATTGATTCCACTTTGTGGAATATCAACACTGCAGCACAAAGATTATACCATAATAAAGGGTTAAATATGATTTCAGCTGATGTTCAAGTTTACTTTACAAATATTTGTGTTACCACAGCTTTAAGGAATGGATTATTTTATAAACACATGTTTTAAAAGCGAGTACAGCCAACGCTTTCCCTTTTGTGGGAAAGAAATGAAGCAGCCAATGGGCTTTGACAAAATAGAATCATGGCTGCAGTTGGAGGTCACAGATTAGGTTCAATTCATTGATGTCTCAGGAGGAAGAAAAGTGTTTTTTATGGACACAGTGACCTCCAAACTGCTCACCTACATTGTTTCTAGTCACAACTAGTGTGTGAAGGTGGGCTTTTGAAGGATGAAGGGAGGGGGGGTAAGTAAAAAATAAATAAAAAAACAATCAGAAAATAAATGGTCAATGGTTGGAGTTGATGAACTGTGAGTATTGACTGGACAGCAAAGCATTCAGTGTTAAAATCGCTTAACAGAAAGAGGTAGATAATGAAAAGTGTTACATCACGTACTGAAAACATATTCCTTTTTTATTAGTACTTTGTGGTGTCATTCTGTCTTCTATTTAAACTTTGCTATTCAATTCCAAAATAATTATACTAATGGAGGTGTACTTATCCTCATGTCTGACTCGTCTCTTATGTAATAATGGGTGGGTCTGGTGGCCCCTGCAGATTCACAGAATAATAGGAAATGCATTGCTAGACATTTCTGGTATTTTTTTCATTGTCAGCTATTGAAAGCTTTGCTTCTGCTAGAACATTTTTAAACAACCACATCCACATAGCTAACAAGATTTTTTAACTCAAGAAAACTGTAATTTATTTGAAAAAAGGTTATATTACTATTTAGTGCATATTTTTCCGTATAATGCTCAGTTCAGTTCAGTACTTTTATCATTGCTGTTTGGCGTAGCTTAATTTTTCAACATTTACATTTTTTAGTTACATTTACTTCTACAATGAGGAAAAACGACCTAGGTCACCATCATTTCTCTCTAGCCGATGCGCAACATTACCATAACATTTCACGCTATGTTGCTGTGACACTGCAGCACCATGACAACATTCCCAGAAAGGTATGAGGGTTGTGTTTCCCCAGCGACACGTGAGGTTTCAGAGCTCTGGAGGGATGATATTTTGCCTCTGGTTCAATTTTTTCAGGTGTCCCCTCAGGACGGCACATTTAAGGTCTAAGCACAGCATTACTTACCTCAGAAAACAAGAACAATGGTCTCCACCCTCCAGTTAATTTCACAACTGGAGTAGCGCAGATGCTTTCTGAATTGTGGAAGCATGATTAGTGTTTAGTCTTACAAAAAAATACACGGAATACAAATATAGCTTAAATATGATGTGGGGTATCTTTATATGTGATATGCATGGACATAAAAGAAAAATATTGGTGAAGAAAACAGTAAAAATTTTAAGCCAAATGGTTACTGTGGCTGTGTAGTTGACTTCTCTGTCAGTCTTTCAACTCTATGCTGCTCCATGATAGATTTAGTGATAGGCAACCTTCAAACAGGTCTGTCAAACAGTGGCTTTCATCTTTTTTTAAACATTCAGAAACAAAAGGTACTGTGAGAGCTTAGAAGCTCATTTGGGCAGAAACCATAATTACTTGTTGGGCATATCTTGATCCCTCATGTATTTTTACCAAAAGTAAAAAGGTCTCCATCTCATTTTCACTGGGGTCGCTAGCCTCAAAGAGGCAAGAAACAGCCCTGGAATAGGAACAAGGACACAGAGATAACAGGCTCTGTCAAAGCAGATTAAGGTTCTTGTATTGCTGCAACTAATCTTGGTAATTAGGCCAAAGATTTAAATATCTACTGTTACAGCAACAAATATTGAATAGCACAGACGTCCAAATAGCACATTCAAAGTTTTTATCAAAGAAAAATGAAAATGAAAATATTACGAGCATGAGAATGTCATTCCACAATTATATATTTGCATACAAAATGTATATACTGTATACATCCTATCTGGATTTTAGGAGATGAATCTTGCAGTAGAATTATGATTTCACTGCTTTGAGAGAGGGAGAGATGATCCATCCAACCTGCAGGTAATGAGGCAGACCAATCTTTGTTGTGTGGTCAACGCAAGATGGCAAGATCATGTTTTGAGATTAAATGTGTGAAGTGGCACTCTTTCAGTTGTTGCAGCTCTAATCCCACTGTTAAGGCTGAGATGACTTTGTCTCTATGCCATCAAAACCCTTAATCTTTGGCGGAACAGCTGATTTCAGGAGTGCCTGGGAGGAAATAGCAGGTATTAGCCATAACTGATGTGACAAGCTCTAAATCTCCAGGCCACATAGAGCTTGGTGCCATGAATGAATTTAAAGGCAGAAGGCAAGCGACCTTGTGAGTGATCCACGTAATTCTTTCAGTCTTTCATCAGCGTCGTGAGCAGAATTTCAATAGAGGTGATAACTTATGTTTTCCCCAACAAGATGTAAAGGTCTTGGTATGGGTTAATATAGGCACCAATACCGGGCTTTAGGCAATTTCACTGACTGTGCGCATTATTGACTGTTTTAGGAGCAGCTGTGCGAAACAAAACATCGATAGCTGCATTTCCTTGTCGATCAACTGTCTTGGCTTGCTGAAGCACTTAATGATGCTTACATTTGTTATCAGGTTGTACCATTAAAAAGCAACCACTGTGTAGAGGGGAATGATAGCCTTAATTGACATCTCTCCCCACCATGTCATTGGTCACGGCAGTTGCTCCTGCAGGACTGTTTACAGTTAGCCATAATGTCATTAGGAAGGATAGGTTTCTTTTTTATTGATGATGTTTCTCCCACCTCATCGTCCAAGAGCACCTCCTCTGGCCTGAGTTAGGCTGTACTGTACTGTTGGTACAGTGCATAAAGTGCATTCCTCCAAAAAATACTGCTGTGCTTGGCTGGGTAACTTCAAACTAAAAAGAAGTGGTGTTTGGCCATATGCATTTTGGAGGATACGTGCAAGCTTTTCCTGACCCTAATCGACAGGATGTTGTAGTGATGTGACAGCCCTTCAAATATGACTGGGCATTTCAAATTAGGAAGAAAATGAGCATACGTAGGGGACCAAAAATGAATTCCACACATTCAACACAAAATGAAGGGCCATGTGCAGTGGGGTTATACTGAATCTGGGCCTGTGTCCGTGTTACAAATTGTAACATCCAGATTGGCGGGGTCGCATGTACGCTATTGAATTATAGCACTACTACCCAACTTCACTGTGCTAATACAGTGTGGAGCAAAGGCTGTTAAGCATTCCGCTTCTCAGCGCTGTCTCATGAAAAGGCCAGTGTCCTAGTGATTAATGCAGTGTGAGAGTCAGTTTAACTTTGGACATCATTTACTATAAACGTTCTCAACAAAGACAGCAATGTCACAGCTCCCGATGCAACCATAGGGAAACCTGCTCCAGACACCTCTTAAATCCCCACTGCAGTACTTGACATTTGCAGCTCCCCCATTTACAAACAAGGGAAAGACCCAAAGCCTGTTTACGCATACAAACATACGAATGTACATTCTTAGAAGCCATAATGGGACCCTTGGCTGAAACTCTGGCCATTTGTGTACTTTCTGTGTTAGTATGTTATGAGGTGACTAAAGTCTCTTTTTCAGGCCAGAAGTGCAAGTTGTCTGTGGTGTGTATGCTCTTGAAGTCTTTATGCATTTCCTAATGATGTATGGTTTTCATCAGAAGTCCTCTTTGTAATAGATTTAAGTTTTCTTTTTTTATTTTTTGGGATCCCAAGAAGCACTGGGCCTGTAGCGCTTCATGCATTTGCGTGGTGACAACAATGCAGACAGCAGCAACACCAAGGAAACATGACCTGTGAATAGGACGTGATGAGAAACACGTGATTCATGAATGAGTATTTACAGAAACCGTCTGCGACTGCTGCACATTTTAGCTGCTTGTTTGCCTCCGTCAGCGTGTTTGAAAGCCTGAGTTAAAGGTATATATGGTTGGCTAAACAGTAGTAGTTTCAGAATTGGGTGTACTTAAATAGCAGGGGCAGCAGTTAGGGTCATGGGCTACAAAAAACATGCCCCTTTTTTGTTTGAGTAAAATGATTCCTGTCATACTCTGTTGTGGAAATCTTGGCTAAAACATTTAGCATGCATAAATGTGTCCCCTTTTTGAAACTACATCTACCGAATAGTACAGTATGCTTACTGTGAACTTAATCAGACAATAAAGTTATTTTGTGATGAACTGTGTTCATCAAATGTTAATGTCTCTCAAACTGTATCCATGAATGACATGTAATACCATATATATGCAGTATATGGTGTATATGCACATGCATACATGCACACACATGCACACAGGCACATACTGTACATGCAAATATACCCACAACCACAAACACTCACATGCACATGCTTGCACACATACAAACTCAGAAATATGCACACAACCATACATGCTCACACATGCATACACACAGGCACTAACATACCTACTCTTGTGCTTCCATACACACTTAAACACACAACAGCCATATGCTCGTACAATTACAAGTTCTCTCTTTCTCTATCACACACACATACACGCACACCTTAATAATCTCTTGTCGCTCATCTGCTCCTGTTATTGTGATGGGAAGGCCTCTCACAAGGGTCACCGTTCTCGATCATCCCTCTCAGCAAGCCAGCTCCCCTACCCTGGCCCTTCTTTTCACACATAATTACAACAATTCAGAAAGGCCTGTGGATACATCTTTCTGACACCACAACACATCTCTCTCTTTCTCTCCATCTCTGTTTCACTCACGCCATGTATGCTGTGACAGTATAATAACTGTCCCTCAAAACCTCTTCTTACAGCCGTGAAGGCACACATTCTCCAGCACAGGAACACATACACACTGTGCATGTGACATGCGTGCATAAGCGTGTGCATGCACACACACACTCCCTCCTCTACTTCCATTTCTCAAGCTGAACTTCTCCGTATCACTTCCCTCATTCAACCCTTCTTGCCTATGTGACAACATGGTGGTAGACATCTGGAGGGGGTTTGCACACACCTGAACTCTCCCTGCCTGTGGAGGTAAAGATGCAACAGGACATTACCTGTAGACTGCCATGCTGCCACCTGGTCAGATTACATTTATGTCCTTTAGCAGACGCTTTTAATCCAAAGTGATTTACCAGTGCATAAGATCACTCCACAGTGCTCTTCTCATTTTAAGTCTTGAGTTAAGTGTCCCCCTCCCTCTTTCAAGCACAGCCCTCCCTGCAATGCCCATTGTTGCTCTGTTCTGCAAACCACTATCCACCTGACATCCCATACTATACTTGGTGGCCGCAGGAATTTATGTGTGTAGCATCCCACTGTTTGCAGTCATTTGTTTTACTATTACCCATTTCCCTTTGCTGGTTTGCGAAATGGCCCCTGGCACCACATAATTTCACCAAATCATGCTGTCACTTAACTACACCCTGAAAGATGTGCAAGTAGCCCTGTTTAAAAAATGTATCCTGTAGGCAGCTAATTGTTTGGAAACAAGCACATTGATGTCCCCAAGAAGTAGCTGATTTATGTGTGGAAACTATGCCATAGGGTTTCATTTATTCAAAGTTCATTTATTCAGCTAATCCATCCCTGTTCCATTAACTTAGAACAGAGGATAACATTGGGGGATGGAAGATCCAAGAGTGGCTGATCTTTATTATAGGGAGGTAATCAGTGAACCCAACAAACACTGCGCTGATTTAGCAAATGCATTGGTTTTCCAAAACAACACTGTTGGGGAGATTAAATAAAAATATGTGCTAGCTGGAGAGTGGTCAGTGTTTAAATCTTTCTTGCACAGCTACTTTTACTGTCTTGGCAGACAGCATTAATCTCATATTGATTTCCCCGGTAGGAAGGAATGCCCCTCCCCATTATTTTCTGTTTACTTTCATATTACTCACTCAGAGGTGGCTTGCTAACCATAAGTATACAGCTAAAAGACACACAGTAACTTCCCTATAAAGTTCTGGGGTCTGTTCCACATAGTATGATTACTGAGTTAGCCTGACAACTGCACAAAACCCAGAACAGCTCTTTCTGCTTCAGTCCATGTTCCAGATATGGTCTGGGTTTTTACTCAGTGCCGTTATACAGCTAACTCAGTAATCCAGCTTTGTGGAACAGGCCCCTGCAATGCCTTAAGATCAAACGTACTTTACTTTAAATATGTTACCTCGACTGTATCTGAGATTTCATAGTGTTAGTTTTTGGAAAGATTCTACAAATGACAATAGTTGGTGGCCAGTGATCAGAGGGAATTAGAGTGTCTGTAGACATCTTGACACCAGTTTGAAGCAGCAACATGATTAACCCTTGTCCCCATACCCACAGCATCTTGAGGCAGGGCATTTCCTTGAAAGTCCTTCTGCACAAGGACAGATATAGGACAGATACAATAACTGTAAGGTCAGATACACTCCACGACAAGTGATGTATCAATAATTTAGCTACTTACTTCAGAGGATCAATGTAATCAGATTCCATTTATAATGTTTACAACAAAGATTCTGAATGTGATATGGCTGAGCCAGTAGTCAGCTTGTTAGGAAGCCTAGCATTGCTTGCTATACATACACCAAACTACGTGTATTGAACATTTGCCTCCCGAAAATGTGTGTAGGAAGAATGGCATCTCACTAGACATGTACAGCACACTGTTTCAGCTTGGCTGATTGTCCCATGTAAAGCATTTCATGCCCAAACATGTAAACATGGTCTCGGTGGGTAGCCTAAAAGTGCACTCTCAAGAATGTTCCCTGGCCTGGGACAGCAGTGTCCCACAGCTGGGGAAAATTTTCTTGTCTGGGGCTTAAGCTGAGCCATTTCCTGGAATGTCCCTCTATAGGAATAAGAGTCCTTCCTCTATTCCATCATGTGACCGCATGGGCCACATGCCTGAATGGTCACAGCTGCAGATGAATGCAGGGGGGAGGGGAAGACAGGGGGAAGAAGCTTCTCATCCTTCTCAGCCTTTTCATAGTATGTTTTGACATTCATTCAATTTGTCTATTTTACGAATGTCACGGGAGTATGCGTTCTGACTTTCCATCTAGCTCAGCATAATGTAGCAGACCATAAAATTTCAGTTTTCATCCAGTTTTCCTCAACGTGCAGTTTGTTATATTTTAATGGTGGTTTTGAATTCAAGTATTTAACAGAACAGTTGGGTCTGACTACACTGCCAGGTGATGTAGTAGTGTTTTTTTGGTGTATGTGATAGCATGGTATGAGGGGCAAAGAAGATAATGTAGACTGAAACATCTCCCGGTTGTTTGTTTCCATTTCCAGTTGAGCACTGTTGACAGAGCACCAGAGCTTCCTCTTGGCCTTAGAGTGAAAATATAAATATCCTTATCACCAGGGAATACCACTGCATATCTTCATGAATATCTTGGATGTGAAGACCCACAGAGACTTATGAGTGAAAGTCATGACTACAGCCAAATAGTGCGCAGTAACATTGGCAGACTAAATTCCATATGAAACGGATTCAAACTGACCATACTGAATGAGACATGGCCCATGCATCGTCAAAGCATCTTAATCCTATTGTATTTTCTGCTGCAAGGAGCAAGATTTTATTACAGTTTTGTTAGTTAAAAAAGAAACTTAATGTTAAATTATCTTTTGCACGTTATATGGACTGTGATTCATCACAGAATCAGAAGGCAGAAGACAAACAAGCCAGGAAAGGGGGAAACATTTCAAGTTCCCTGATGAGAATCAGAGAGTGATGGAGAGAGAGAGAGGGGGAAGAGAGAGCAGAGCCAGGGGCAGGCTGAACCAGGCTGAAAAGGCCTGCTGCTTTCTCTCCAAAACAGGCAGAGCGCCGAGCCCAGACGCAGCGAGGCCCCAGGGCCCGGCTCTGATGGGGCAGGCCAGCCGGGTTCCTGATCCACGCAGCTTTGTCTTCGTGGAGGGCCTGTCAATGGCCTATGATCTTCGCTGCTTTGTCAGCGAGGATATTTATGGGCACTAAGGCACGGGGCCAGATGTTGGCTGTTGCCTGGCAGGGCTTACACGCTCTGTAATTACGCGCAGCGGTTTCTCCTGGCTGCGGCAGACGTTTGGGAGCTGTTGCGGCCGCGCTCGCTGCTTGCCGCGGGAGCGGAGAGTGACATGTTTTCCGCAGCGGGGGAGGCAGCGGGTGAGGAGGACGTGCATGAGTTAGCGCTGAGGCTAAAAGAGGGGGCTCTCCTATGTGACCTCTCCCTTTCTCGCTCTCTCTCTGCTTCATTGGCATGACATACAGTTGCTGCACAAGCATAAAAAGCAATCAATGAGCAAAATTTACAAAACTAAAAGTCACATCTTAAAATATATGCTCATGACATGAAATGGCATGACCTTCTGAAATGTGCTGAGCAAACAAAAATATGTGTTTATAATTATTTGTTTCCCTCTCTCCCTGACCATTTAACCCCCCTCCCTCTCTCTCTCTCTCTCTCTGCTTTTTTTATTTTACACGCTCACACATTTATTGGGCTTGGCGGTTTCACACTCTCTCACCAAACCTAATAGAGCGATGTGGAATCTCTCTGAGCCAGTGGGTCTCAGAGAGCAGGGTTCCTCCTCCTCCCCGGCCCCGTGCCCATGAAAGAGTAGTGCGTAACGGTCACCACCAATGAGGCAGCTAGTAATGCATTTCATCTCCTGAAGCCATGGAGCCGCACAGCAATTACAGAGGGTGGCCATTAGTGTTTTCGTTAAAGCTTTCCCCCAGCATCTGAAAGGTACAAATCAGACGCGGATAGAGAGAACGCCAGCCCACCCACAGTGCTGCTTTGGGGGGCTCTGCTTCAGAGGAACCCACAGACTGCAGGCTAGGGGTCACCTCAGCCATCTGGAGGCTCTGATATCTAATAAATAAACCGTCTGATTTTCAAACGGCTTTGTCCTTATTGAACATATGTACACATGTGCATATGTACAAACACATGCACACACACAGACACACACACACACACAAATGCACAAGCACACATGCACACACATACACACAGATATAATGCATACAAAAGCTGAAACATCCACAGCCTTTCAGATTTAAAGGACATCTTCAAAATTCTCTTGTGGCAGACTTTTAACAGCTAATATTAAACATCAAAAAAAAATTCTAGTATAACCAGAGATAAATTTCTTTGTCAGTTAGAAATATGCTGAATGTTGCATTACAAACTCCTTGAAAAAGGACGTCGGCGCTGCTGGCTTAATGACCCAAAACCAAACACCTACGCAGTTACTGAGACGAGTAAAACAGAGAGAGACTTCAACCGGCCGCGGGTGAACAAGAGCGAGAACAAGGACAGAGGGTTTGGAATAGCACACTACCAAAGGAAGTTTTTTTGGCAGGCAGCTGGTTGGATGAGAGGCTGAAAATGCTGGTGTGTTTGCCCTCCTTGGACCCCTTGTCAAATGATCTAAGGTCAGATACTGCCACTGTGAGGAATACTGCAGCACAAATGCTATGTGCCAAAGACAGTTAGTGATGCATTGCTATTCGGGTTACTGCAGCTGATAGCATTAGTGGTGGCAGACGGACATCTAAGCAAAACATGAACAAGATCCAGGCAGTGTGTTTCTATTGTCAAAGATTGACAGGGTATCTTCCCTATTTTCTCCAATAAGCCTTGAAAGAGGAATAAACCCTATAGGGGATAATCCTTCTGTCACTCACACGCCCATACACACCCACATATAAACACTTGCAAATACACGTAACCATTATCTTTGTCCGTAAAAAAAAACATACACAATGAATAAACATAAGAATTCGTACTAGAATACATATGAAGTAGGACTCATTCATACACTCACGCACAGGCTCACAGACATTTTCCTGGAGCTTACAAACAGGAACAACGTGAGCATGTGAAATGTGCTGTGCACGGCCAGCAATCTCTCACATATCTACAGGCATTCACATTGAATAAAAGCTCAAGCGAAGAGAAGAGAAGGAAGGACACACAGACAGAGAGACAGACACAGCACACACACATAGACTCCTGTGTGCACAAATGCACATGGACCTCCATTCCACGAGACGAGCCCTGCAGTGGTTATATAAGCAGTTTATTGTGTAGATGAGCCTCTCTGGTGAAGTGAGGGCAGTGGCACAAATGCTGTGTGCAGAGATGTGACCGGTTGGGGGAGGGATTGGGTTTGAACTCCGCGAAATGGTGGAGATATGTGTAAAATGTGTTGGTGAAGACCCCCAACCACAATATAAACATTAATAAATAAAATAAATGAATGAATAAATACAGAGGCACGCAGAAGATGAAAATAGAAAAGTACTCATTAACCTCAATCCATGTGCACATTCTCCCCTTCCCCGCCCAAACAAATCAACCCCCCCAAATCACAATCAAATCCTGGCTTGCCATTGACTATGCGTGTGTGTGTCTGTGTGTCTGTGTGTGTACATGTACTTTAACTGCAGATGTACATGTGTTTGTGTGTCTGCATACATTCACCTTCTTACGCTTAGAAGATCAATGATCTCAAGAGGCCATATATTTTCAACAAAAAAAAAGATAAAAAGAATGATGCCATTTCTCTCTTTATCTCTTACTCTCTCTGTCTTTGTATTAAATTGTTCCCAAAAGCAATGACAGTGAGCTCAAACACCAGTGCACACACATAAAAAAAAACACGACAAACATCCTGAAATGCTAAGCCACACTAGCCAGGGGAAAGGCAGTCATACCCTCCCGGTTTAAGGCTTTAACACAGCTCTGGCTCCCACCTGTTCCGTGCCCCCATCCCCCTCTTTCTGCTGCGACACTCATTTCTTCTTCCTGTCTCTCCATCTGCCTCTCTGCTCTCCATGTCACCATTCTTTCCCCCTCTGTCTCAATGGGGACCCAGCCAAACGCAAAGCCTCCAGCTCTTCCCTGCCTTCTGCCAGCCATGAGGATGACACTCTTATAATCTATGCGCTCAGACTAAGCCCTTACAACCTGATGGATTCACCTTCACGCATCACATATGCACACACACACGCACACACAATATACACAAGCAAAATACACACACAGAGACAGTAATATAATAAACATGGCAGGGATCTTTCAAAGGCAAATGTAATATTTCGCACACTGGTGGAAATCCAAAACAAACACCGCGGCAGTGTGGAAAGATTTGTAAAGAAATGTGCTCCTTTATTTTGCCTGTAGTTCAATCACACTTCAAAAGGAGGTGTAACATAAACAAATAAAAGCTTGTGAATGTAAGTTTCAGCTTATGGAACGGCTGGGGAAGTGTCAGGGGAGAGGGATGTAGAAGGGTTCATTTTAATTTAGGGTCTGTGTGTGCGGGTTTCCACAGAGAGGGAGAGAGGCCATGACATTCTGAAATTTGCTGAGCAAAAAAAATAATATATATTGTTTTCCCTCTCAAGCTGACCATTTTCTCTCTCTCTCTCTCTCTCTCTCACTCTCGCTCTCTTTATTTCTCTCTCCCTCTCTCTCTAATGAAGGTGGAAGATCAGTTAGCGACCTACTCAATCCCCGTGCCACCTACAGTCAAGCGCAGAACAGTGCAGCTCTGGACCTGAGGAACGGATCCTCGCTGGCCATCACCCCTCCGCCCCTCTCCCCTCTCCCCCCCGACAGCTCTCCTCTTCCTTCACCTCCTGGTTCTTCCGCCCTGAACTCTCCTCTGTCCGTGCCCCCTCAGTCCCCTTCTCCCCTGCCCGCCGTCAGCCCCCCCAGGCCCACCACACTGGCGCTGAAAACCCTGCCCCACCCCGCTGACCGGGTGAACGGGTGTCCCACGGCACAGGAACCCGAGGCGGATGAGAAGAAGGTCATGGAGGAGGAGTTGAAAAAGTGCATCGAGGACTTCAGGAAGATCCGCATCCCCCAGTGCTTCCCCGACCGCAAGAGGCACTGGCAGACTGACCTGCTGAAGAAATACGATGCCTAGCTGCCTCCACGACGCTACTCTCTGGCATCGCCTAGCTGTACGAGCAACGGTACATCTGAGCAGAGGTGGCACTCCCCCTTATGGGCACCAAAGCACAGAGGATGGGGATAGGAGCCAAGAGCTTTCACAGCTCATATACCTGCTCCTGTGCACAACTCTCTTACTCCAGTCCAAGGAGTGGAAGGTTTGTTTGGCAAGATTGTGAAAAACTGTTGAAAACACAAAAAAAAAGCTGTATTTTGCTATGAGCATTAGAGGTGTGTTTTTCTCCCACAAGGGTTATGTTGGTTTTCTTTTTTATTGATCGTTTGTTTGGGGGGAGTGTGGGGTGGGTCTAGGGAAGAGGGATGATGAGTAGTTCTATACTGGCAGCTGCCCCTTAAAATTTATAACTCAGGCAAGACGCTTAACAATACTCTTTGGGCTTTTTGGCTGAAAAGAATAAAACAACAACACTATGTTAAGTAACAATGTAGCAACGGCATTAAACTCTCTTTAAGCACTACATAACTGCAAGAAGATTACTGTTATGCATCGACACATGGTTTTATAATCCATGTTGTTTGGAAAAAGTGTTGGGCAGGGTTTGAACTTTAGGGTTAGATTGTTGGTTATGGTAATTATTGGATTTGGGCTTAGCTAGTATTTGGACAATGGTTATGAGTGGGACTAAGATTATTAAGAAAACAGAACTGTGAAATTATGTTTTGTATCATTGCTTTGTCACAGTAAATAATACATACTCGCTGAGCATTCAATACACTGTGATTACACTGTTAAATTGCCTGTTTATTATGAGGTGTTATTGACTCCAGCTTGGATGGTTGGATGGGGAATTCCAGTTTGATTGATTTAAAATTATTATTATTATTATTATTATTATTATTATTATTATTATTTTATTTTTAAGAATCAATTCTGTTTAATAAAGCAATCCGGTCAATGAAGCAGCACAGTCAGGCTAATTATCATCACCTCACACATATTTAAATAATGACACTCAAGGCTTCATCACAAAAGGATTTACTGTATAAACGATATCCATTGTAACATGGATTCATGCTTCATTCATAATAAAAATAAAACAATGTTTGAATGTTTGATCTTACATGAAATATTTATGCAATGTTTCAGTGTTAATAAAAACATCAGGGAGGTGCATACATTCACAATATTTTCTTTACTGTGTTTTCAACATTTTGCTTAAAGGGTCCAAATAAAAACCAACACACATCTTTTCTCTTTTCTCTAAGATGTGTATACCACATGTCCATAATATCCTTGCAACATTTCCTTAATGAAGTGGCAATGATTTTATAATGCAGCAATATCACAGTGACATTGCGATAATCTTATGTATGGGCTAGGATATGTCTTGCAATAGGATTTCTGTGTTAGTCGGACTGTGGATGTGCGCTTGTCTCAGGGGCACTATCAGATATCTGGGAAGAGCTTCCTCTGAGATCCCTTGGGTATTAACTGAGAACACAAATGACATATATCAACACCAACATCTGTACCTCTCTGTGACCAATATAATTGCATGTTGTTTGTTTGGGTTCACAGCATTCTGCAGATAACTGTGAAATGCACAAATATTTAGAGCTGGGACAGAGATCATGTGAGCTGTCACACACACACACACACACACACACACACACACACACACACACACACAAAACACACAGCTATAAATCATGAGGGAGATGACACATTCCTTCCTGGTCAGACAATGCGGCTCGGGACTCTCTTTAAACTTATGCTTCTGGGGACTGTACTTTTCCTGTAATGTCAAGTCAAGTCACATTTATTTATAAAACACATTTAAAATGACTACCGTCAACCAAAGCGCTGTGCAATTTATAATTACTCGATATGTAAAAAATAGAAACAATAAAAAATAATAATAATACACAGTGCAGAAATAATAATACATAAAGATAAAAGAAAAACAACAACAAAGACAGTTCTCATGTGGAGTTAAAAGCAAGGGAAAAGAAGTGAGATGGGATTTGAAGGTGCACTGTATGGATGGTGCAGACCTGCAGACCTGACAGGGAGGGGCAGTTTGTTCCACAGTCTCGATGCGGCCACAGCAAAAGCCCTGTCTCCCTTTTGCTTTAAAGTGTTATGGCATGAGATTTATAGAGACATCATAGTTTAGCACATAATCACAATCAGTGATTTCAGAATGTGTTCGCTGGGCACAGGGCAGAGGCTAAGCTCTCAAAACAACAAGTGGGACACAACATCTTGCACTTCACTGAAGGAGATCTGGTGTGTGGTGTTGTTTTTATCATCAATGTCTTCATATAACCAGTAAGTCCTGCCTCCAACCTGCTCCCCCTCCCCCCACAAAATCCTTCCTCCTCAGTCATTCAACCGTAGAAATTGAGAATGATTACATAACAAAGAGCAGAGCTCGTACAACAGAACAAATGCACTGCCATTAAGTGTAAACATTTAAAATAAAATCATGTTTAATGCAGGAAGTTAGTTTGACTGAATGGTTATTATTTTAGTTTTGGGGTTTTCTAGCTGCCAACAGTGGTATGCTACTTGGAAAGTTGATTTATTCTTCAAGTTTTATCTATGTGATCACACTATGGCTTGGAACTGAATTTTCCTTATGACTTGGTTCTGATTTGCACTTTATTGCTAAATGTCAGTAATGTAATTTAATGTTATTTAAAATATATACATTTGTAATACTTAACAACACAAGATGAACTGTGATATTCCCTCTCTCAGAGGATAGCAACTGTGAAACACACTAATAAGGTGTTATTTACATTAAACAGCATTACATCCGTTATTCTTTGCACCCACAGTGATTATCACCTCCACTTGCAACAGAGTACCAGGGACCTATCTGTCTGTTTCTCTGCTTTTTGTTGAAGTTGGTAATTACTGTTTAATGCACCCAATAGAGAGAAGATATGAAAAGCACAAACAAACAATTTCTCAAACTTTCACATGGCTAAGCCCTGTCTTATGGTGCTCATAATATCTTTGCCGCAACCAAAAAAAACCTCCCTGGAGTGATGGCTCATTTTTTATGGATGCAGGTCTGCCCTCCTGCCCAGGTGCAGAGCCTCCTGAAGATCACTTTGGTGTCAGGAAGGGTGGATGTTAATTTAGGAAGTAATTTCCATGCCAAATTAAAATAAAAAAATAAAGAAATCATTGCCATGCCTCATTGTAATCTCATTTACGTCCTATACTTATGGTAGCCCATAGGACATTTCATCGAAGGGAAATGTATTTAAGGATCAGAAACAATCCATCTCATTTATTATTTAATTGAAGGTGCTTTTTCTGGGTGTGACACAATGATTAGCTATGAAAGTGACCTTGCTGGGGACTGTCTGACTGACAGTGCTTGAACTGTGGATACAAACAGAAACGCCTTCACCTTTTCAAAAAACGCTTCTCAAGAAGTGAAATTAAACGTGTACGCCATATCTGCAGTTAGCAAATGGGAGCACAGATCACAAATAGCAGGAGGTTCCTACGCAACGGAAAATTCAAACTAAACAAGCACGCCTGCTGTCTTGTGTTTGACGTGCAGAAGACCTCGTGCTGCCTGGTTCCGGGAGAAAAGGATGGACAGCCGCACTAATATAACCTCCCCCTGCCCCTCCATTTCACGGCTGGTTTCTATTAAAGAGGACGTGTAGAGGGGAAATCAGAGACATGCAGGGAAACACTGGGCTCCCATCCTGGCTGCCTTCCTGACTGCACTCCAGAGGCCCCTCCACAGGCCAGCTTCCTCCTCAACATGGCTCATCTCTGCAGGCTACGATTCAGAGGAGTATCTGTCGCCTCTTCTGTTTCTGCCATCTCATTGCACATATTGTACATTCTCTTTTAACCTGCCCACTCATACCCAAAGTTTGGGCCTTATCTTTTTTCCCAAAGTTGGCTTTTGCAGCCCTATTCTTCAGCAGAACACTTTTTGCTCAAGGCTTTAGCTTCAATAGCCCTGTATGGTTTTTCCATTTTCGGTTGCATCTGTGGTTGCTTACCTCAGCACCCCCTTCCACTCTTTGGAGCCACTGTTTGAAATTCTCTATTTGAATCCTTGAGTTATCCTACAGAAGACAAATGTGTCTCTGGGAATGAATACAAATAAAGCTTTTGGTTGACCAGAGTAGCAATGATGTAGGTTCTGTAATATACATCTGGTTAGATCTCTCCGGTCAGCTGAAACCAGATCGACACAGAGGGGAAAATCAACAGAATTAGCCTAGCTGTTAATTATTGCAACACACGCTAATGAAGCATCCATACTTTTTCATCCATACCCTTTTAACTCCAGCTCAGGGGAGTTTGCTGCATGGGTACTGCTTTGAGATGAACTATTGATGAATCATGCTTTACAACACTAATCTCATGAGAATGATTATGATTATTATGATGACTTCATATCACACAAGCGAAATTACTCATAATAACTGGAAACTATGTTTGTGCCCCCGCTTGGCGTATCTTTTCAAAATATTCTTATGGCATAATGCCTTTGTGAATTTTATCAAAGAATTGCACGCCTTGCAGAACAAGCACTCTGCTGGAAATGTTTGTCCTGTGACTTTCTGTGACATTTTTGATGGAGCTGGCATATGGGTGTAAAGCTAATTAAAACCCACATACTTGTCGCGTGCGTGCAGCCTCTTTTCGCCCAGGTGTCTTGTGGTCAAGTCGATGATGCTTATACAGTTATAGGCTATATGCAGCACTTTGCCACCCTATAAACAGAGGAAGACGACCAGCTGTGTCTCACAGCGCCAGCCTTTCGCAGCGTTATTAGGAGACAGGCTAATGAGACAGTGTTTGCTGATCTGATGTCCTGACCGGAGAGCATCCTGCAGAGGGTCCTCACAGTGCAAGCTCAAAGACCCAATTACCTCTCAGCAGAGCTCTAATTATTATTTCTAATTACGGTCCACCCTGAACCCCCTGACACAGCACAAGTAGGGAAGAATAGGAAAAGGATATTTCTCATTTCTCCTCTGGAAATCATCAAGAAAGGGTTGGGAAATGTTTGCGGAAGCCTCTCAGCCCTATGCAGGCCTGTGTATGGCATTACATTTCTGGACTGGCGAGGAAGCAGAGGGCTTATCTTAATGGGGAAATAAACTTGAACAGGTGTTTTGATTGTTGCGTGTGGTTAACAACCATGTTGGTTTAAATGAGGCAATTTATTTCTTTTTTTTGTGATCAAACACTTTAACAGTACATCTCGTTAAATGTATCCCATTGGATTGCAAGGGGTTTGTAAGAGGCTCTAATGTATAATGTGTAAAGAATAAACCCCTCGTTCTATTTCTCCTATCCATTACGGTATGCATAGCATGTGCAGGAAGTTTTCATGGCCAGGCACAAACGTAGGTAAAAGTAAAACAATGCACCAGGTAGGTCGTATTGTGATTTTACATCCTGGAACACACGGAGGCCATTATTTCTATTTAATGTAATGATCAATTTGCGCCTTTGTACGATCCATTGCACCTGACCTCTTAGACAGAATTCTCCAATATATCCTCATCTTTTCTCTATTATTAATGGCAGAATGTCAAGTGTAAAAGCTAAATGCAGTCACATCAGGTACTGTTTAATGAAGAATCAACTGCACCTTTTCTATCCCTATTAAAAAAATGAACAATATTTGAAAGCTCTAGTTACATCCTTATTGGGTGATCTGTGAATTACATCCCTTTATATACATAGTCCCTCCATTTTAATGGATCAAAAGTAATTGGAATTGGCTTCTCAACTGTTTCTGATCAGTCAGTTGTATTCAATCACTTCTTTGGTGCAGGTATAAGAAAGTTTTTGGTATCTATTCTTGATTTTAGCATTTTGATTGCCTTTTGAGTCTGTTATTGGCATTTGTCAACAAGATGAGCAGAGTTGTACCAATGGCAATCAAGGAAGCAATTATGAGGCTGAGAAAGAAAGAAACATGCAGACACATAAGCACACTAATAACAAACTCCAAAGGTAATCAAAAACCTATAATCACCTTTTTAAATTGACTGATTAAATTGACTTATGCCCCGAATAAAGATATAATATTATTTCTGAGGTTGTCAACATAGCTTGGACTGTTACCTTTCTGAACTGGGGTGTGGTTGATGAATAAGTTTGTTATTTCAAGTCCCAAAGTAACGGCAGTTGTCAGTGGCATCAGAATGGTGGTTATGTCAGTAAAACCCTTTTGCATGTTGATTATTGGAGAGATGAATCACACTGTATTGATCCCACACATGGAAATATAATTGCCAAACTCGATCCCACAGTATTGTCCTCCTACAATGTTGAAAAAATATTATTTCTGGTGGCTTTTATGAGTGGCATAACAACAATCGAGCATGGAGCACAGGAAAAGGTCATATAATTGATCCAATGAATTGACAATGTGAAGATGTGAAAATAGTTTGATCAATATTCATCAAACTAAAGACTTTCATGATACTCCACCCCTTACAACCCTCTCCACCTCCAAACACCTGACACTTCAGAGAGACCTAGACAAGGAACAGTCCTTTAAAATATAAGGCTGTTCATCAAATCCCAAAGCTGCTATCTCTAAGCTATGAGCAGTCAGCTAACAAGGACCTGTCAGTGCAATTTGGATGCTTTTTATGATCCCACACATGGAAATTCAATTTTCACACTGACTACCATGTCAAGGTCACAGGAAAAAAAGCTGATTTTGAATGTAATTCATAAACATGTAGAAAGGTCATGGCCTAACACTGCCTGTCCAATCCTCATGAAAACCTTTGCTTATTTGTCTGTCTATTTTGTCTGTGTTCCATAATGTTGCAATGTACGCCCTATAATTGCTACTTGCAGCTATATTTATATCTTTATACTTATTATTCAATGCTAGTTTCACTTTTGCTTTAAACTCTTGAAGAAAACAGATGTCTTAGACAACGCTTCATCTCTTTATGTACCTCAGTCTCCTGTCTTTGTTTGAGGTGTTTGACACAGTATAGCTGCAGGATGTACAGGTCTTACAAAATTGCAAGAATTAAGTCACAGTAGTTGCTGAATGCTCAAACATTTAATGAGGATAAAGGAGATAAACATAAATATCTATTATATACAGCATCAAAACCCTGGAAAGGGAACTTCTCAAGTCCCTTTATAGCTTGCATGCTTTGCATGAAATTGTACACACGCCTCAGTGATAAATATTGCCAGGGGGTATTTAAGATGGAGAGCTGAATAGTTTTAATGTGTGTATCGTGAGGCTGCAAACCCTGTGGTTGAACCATTGCGGCTAAAGTGCCACTTTATAGAATAAATAACAGCGCTCGATTCGAGGCATGAAGTCCAATTCCAGCTGAAGCATGGTGAGTTTAAATCCCTCACCCTAGACTGAATGCGCTCTGTACCTACTCCCAGCTCCTCAAAGATTAAAAACCTCCGGTGGATTTGTTTTGGTTGAGTGGACGGTTGCTTGGGGTATTAGTGACTTTGAAAATTAACATAATGAATCAGTACTGGACCAAGAAAATTAACCAGTAGTTCAAAAGTATGCCGGAGTCATTCAATCTGTTGATTAGAATGGCTACAAATAAAACACGCAGGGGTTGTAGAGAGGTCAGTTGTGAAAAAGAGACTGGTATTGGTTAAGTAATTTTTTCCTTTTTTCTGGCACCTTGGGCAAACTGTGAGCTCTTTGACTGAGTGGAGCTTCATGTCTGGCCCCTCCTGGCTGCTTTTTACCACAGTATCTAAAATGCTGGAGGGTTTACTTCCATTGCTGCAGCAACTTTTCAGCAGTCTCTTCTCAATAATGGATACCAGCGCTGAGAACGTGGTTGGTAAGGGAGAGTCCACTGTAATTAAATTGTAATTATCATTAAATAGTTATGGTGAACTTAGGAATGGATGCCAATGGAGTGGCGCAGAGCAACAGGCCATTGGACAGGCTGGACTGTTCTCATCTCTGTTCTCCAGCAGGGCACAGAAGATCCAGTCTGATCCTAGACCTGGCCTGCTCCCTGTTCTGCAGATGCAGCCGTTTTGCTGTCTCAGAGAGACAGGATTTGCATTGAGGAGAATGTTTCATATTGTATCCTTGCCAACCTGCATTGCAGTTATTGTGAAGAAGTGCACCCTGGACTTCTCAACATATTGTCTTACCTTAACTTTTCTGTGTTGTAATAGTTCATATCGTGCTTAATGCATAATTATAATAAATTGCACAAACACAAACTAGTTTGTAAATGGTGAAATTATTAATATTATATGTCATGTAAATCGTGTGTTTTGCAATGAATGAACAGAACCTGAACAGTATTTAATGACAATAGAGACTTTCAATTTTCCATCAAGTTCAACTTTATTATTCAATAGCACCAAATAGAATACCGAAGAATGCATGTGGACAAAATACCAAAGATTTTACAAGAATTTCAAAACACATGGAGGGATGTGTGTTTTGAATGTACCTAAACTAACAGCACATCACAGCACAGTCATGCATTGTGTTTCTGCCCTGACTGTAGGTGGTGAATTTGATTCCATTCCATATAGATGCTCGTCCTATTTTTTTTTTGGTTTCCACTGATCAGATACCTGACAGCTGGCATTGTAGACACTGGTTATCCAATTGAATTCCTTTTCCAATCTAAGGTCACTGTTAAACCTGTACAAGAACTCTCTGCAAAGGCATATCATCTGGCTGAAAGCTTCTATTAAAAACCCTTCAGTGACTCAATACTGTATATCCATAATTTTGCCATGTGTTCACTTTAGTTAATCCTTTTTCCCTTTCATTTCCATCATTGGAAATTACGATTATAAGCTTGTTTCTATAACACTGTATTTATGATGTAACACTTAGAAGATTCACAAAAATTAATCAAACTTAATAATTCAATCAAATACAGGAACAAAATAATGTGAAAATAAGTAAGGTGTTAATGCTATGAAGAGTACTAAGCACTGTATCAAGATGTGATATGGCAAATTATTCCATGTATGGGCTCTCTGAGTGAAAAAGTACTTCTAATACTTACATTTCAAAATCACCATTAGTCTCCTTTTGACCTTGAAGAGAAACTTCAGAAAAAGTCTTCTTAACATTAAAGATCTGGGAGAAATCTAGTGTTCATCCTCTTTGCTTTCTCGAGAGTTTCTATAGCTTCTTCTTTGCTCTTAGTGTGATACCTGAGCTAGATACACCTCTGAATGAGGTCTGACCTTTTATTCATTCCTAATAACTCCAGTACCTTACTTGTCATTTACTGGTCCTGCAAAATTGCTTCAATCATCAAACCTGTTTATTTAAGTTTCAAAATTTTAATGTTTTTTGACTATAGTCCTAGAAAATAAGAATATGTTCAGAGCTCAAAACATTGATCAAGAGGGACTAAATTTTCCCCAGCTGCCAAAATATGGCGACTGTATTTTTGTGTACCCTGATCCAATTTTGATCAAACAAAGTAACAGTTATAGTTTTAAACATCCTGACAATGACTCATTCATATGATGCCTTTTCAAAGGGTTTTCAATGTCCACATATGTAACAGTGTAATTTGCTAAGCATGATCTCTCAGAGAAATGCAATCAGGTAAGAACAATTTTGAGAGCACTGCCTGGCAATCCATACTTATTGACTCTGGAACCCCTGGAAGAGAGGACTTTACACTCAGCTCAATGTTGGTATGAGACTTGAGTACGTGGATAGAAGCATGCTCTGTAGGGCTTTGCAGTGGGTGCTCTGGCTGGGTAGAGTGTTTTTTCAGAGAGGGGCCTCCGCGGTGTGATTCATAATAATGATGCAGGTGCTGGGCTGTGCCATTCTCAGTAACTGAAAGCCTCTTGCCCAGAAGCAGCCCCTCATAGTTTACTGAGAAAGTGGCCTCCCAGTGCTCCGACCTCCCCTGGGCACTGGAGGGTCAGGCTCTGTAATTGCTCCCCTGATTTGCTAGCACTAGAATGAGACTTGCTGTGGTTAATTAGTGCTTTGCGTGGAGTGGCCTTTTAGCTCCGGCAAGTAGAGTATAGGCCACCTGGTGGGGGTGGGGGCAGCTGCTGAAAAGCTGTCACACTGATGGAGCCATGGTGGCTTTACCACAGAGCTCAGACAGACACACACACACATGCACACATGCAAACATGCACGAACAGACACACACACACACACACACACTCATTCAGGCTACAAACACCCATGGCACATGTACATATGTAGACCTCCATTCAAAATCAGTTACTGACATAGATACTTACACATACACTTTGATGTGTTATTCACTTAAAAATGCTGGTACATTTGGGCAGCAGTAACAACAGCCACATGTCATTTAGAAAAGTACATTCTTCAAATGACAGGCTCACATGCACGGGAGAGAAACGGAGAGACGGATGGGGGAGGAAGGGGAGGCGAGGAGAGCAGCTGCAGCCGTTTTCTCTCCGCATTCCCATTTCCATCATTAAAGCTGGCGCTCTAATCCTGCACCACTGCTTTAATCTCCTAATTCTGCTCTCATCAATCAACCGCCTTCATCATGGCCACTTCACAATCTCACACTCTGCAGCCTCGCTCGCTTTCCCTCTCTCTTTCCCTCACTCTCTGTCCATCTCTCATCACACACACAAACACAGACACTGGTGCACGCATGCACATGCACACACGTGCACACACACAAGCACACACACATACACACACATGCACACAGTTTGCCGCTACAGTGGGGTGTCTGATGGTGCACGTTGTGTTAGTGGAGACTGAAATGAGGTGTGACACAGGATAATACAGAAGCACTTACATGCAGCGTGGAGATAATACATCTGAGCCTAATCTATGGAAATAGTTACAGAACTGAATGGCTCTGAAATTTCTGTCTGCTGCAGTGTTGGGCTCAGATTGATTCTTGGAGAGTGATATTATGATACAAAAGGACAATTTCTCAATCCTGCATAAACAGAAACTCTTTGGGTTTGGTTTGTATAATGTAAGCTGTGGCCTTTTTCATTTTGACACAACATCTATGTGGTGAGAAGGACAATGTTTTCGTTTGTGATTTTGAAACACTATTTACATGCCCCCAGAGACCTTGGTAATATGTGTATATAAACATTGTTTAGGAGGCTTTATAACAGAAGCCCTCATTGTTTAGTAGCCACAATTTACCCATATTGTATTTTCTCCCACTGCTGTCACTGTGGTCACCATGGTGACCCTGGAATCCATTCTGAGATCTGTAATAGAAATGAAGAAAAAAGGCAGAGCAGTGCAAATGTGTCTGGTGTACTAAATGCATTCAAAATGTGTCAGTGAATTCCAGTCCTAGTGTTTGTTCCAGTTGGGCTTAATCAAGTTTTACAAAATGTTTACTTACTGTGCTGATTTGGAGATATATCTTTACAAATAATCAACAAATTATTTCACATTAAAAAAACTTCAGTTGAGAAATGCATGTATGCCCTTTAGCTAGGGGTGAATCTTTGCTGAGAAAAAGAAAAAAACTTTAATCAATTAGTTTTTAATTAATGGCAGTTAGATAATCAACACAGATTACACCCAAGGTAATTGATTGTGACTAATTGGTTATCCTGTCCCATAATTGTTAAAGGGCATGGAACAATTGAACAATTCATTAAACACAATAAGTGAGACTTTGTTGGAGCAGAAAATGTTCAAAATGATGAATTAATACCTTTACACATTTCTTTCACAGTGTAATTATAATAGCTCATTGTTTTCTACAGTGGACCTACAGTATAGCAGACACTTACTGTATTATGTAACATGAAGTTGAGATGCGTATTTTATTGAAAGCTCAATTAAAGCTTCAAACCTTTACTTCTACTACTCCCGTGAGAGAATGAATGGCTTCACTAATAAGAATGATCGTATTTTGTATATTATTTGTCATATTGAATGCACAGACTCTACTTGATTAATGACACAATTGTGTCATGAACCACTCAAGTAACTGTACATCATGACATTACAAACAAAATTTTATATTTGACAGAATATATACAGATTTTGACAGATCATTGATGTTCTTCTCAGTAAAAGTTAAACAGAATGTCACAGCCAGAGCAGAGGGCCGGGTGGAGTACAGGACTTTAGTGGCATTAATCGTATGGTGCTGCAGCCAAGTTTGAAGGAATGAGAGTAGACCTCTCTAGCCCTGTACTGAGCCCGGGGTGTTCCTTGATCATTACAGCCGTGTGCGTGTTGCCGCCTGTCTGCCTGTGTGCAAGTCCGCTGCTTTATTAATTGCTCTTATTTGTTGCGGTAAAAAGCACAAAAGTATTTAGGATTTTTTGTGTCTTTATAGGGGTCTTTTAGAGTTCTATTCTAATTCTTTATCAGTACCATACATTCACTAACCACTGTCTATCTCAAAATCACCAAGATCCTAACTGCCTCTGCTATACCAACTGCTTCTTTTATTCAGGTACAAACAGGAAATGGGGTAGGTTAAGGTTAGCCAACTGTGTTTTTCCAGTGTTTTATTTTACGTTCTAATATCCATAAGGTGGTGTCTGTGTGGTTTTAACCACCAAAAACAATCTCTATCCGGTTTTAAATGCCCAGTCGCCTCTCATGAGCTTCACCCTGAACTGGCTGCTTTGCGACTGTGTCTTTAAGACTCATTGATTTCTATAAACCTCTGTTCTGGTTGACTGGCTAGTTCCAACTAACTATGTCAAGGTATTCCTAACGGCTTGCTAGCAAGTTAACATTAGCTAGCTAATGTCACTATGTCACGGTATTCCAAATGGCTTGTTTAAATGCACATTTATATGGATTCTTCATAAGTATTGTGTGGATTTTGATAATTTCACAGTGTTCTTCTAACATCTTCAAGTCCTTTATATTTATCTTCAGGACCTTTAACCTCTTAAGTATCACCAAAATAAAATGGTTTCTATTTTTGAGCCCTTTTGACCACAGACATAATCCTGGTCTCTTCTGAAAGGTAAACCTTTGAGGTTTGTTTTCAAAGAGTCAGAATTCTCCGTGTATTACTATAACAATGTTACAGAAGCTCAAATACAGTGAAAGTGGAAGCTTTTTTCTTGCTGAAAAGATTTTATGTTTTTGACTGGATACAGTTTATTGTGGCTGTGGCTGGAGTGCTAAGAAACACAGTGGAGACAAAACAATGGACAAACCCACTTTCGATGACAATATCACCAAAAATTCCCAAGGACATTTGAAGACTCTAAAAGGACACATTTAAATAAAATTATATTATAGGTCTTATGAAGTGTAAAATACTGCATTTTGCTTACTAATCTATACAACTCTTTTATCATTTTTGCACTTCCCCCCACCTGTCACTCTCTCCCTACCTCTGTGTCTCAAACTCCTTCTCCTTGCACTCTCCTCAGACAGCGACAGAAGATCATAAAAATAATTGCAATAATCACTATAATAACATCTTGTACAGTAATATATTAATTGGAGGTCCTTTGACGTTTTTGTCAAATACCCAGCCCCCATCAACAAACACATTCCACAATTTGACATGCCATTTATTATTCCAAAGCAGGCTGGCTCTTTATTTATAAGTACACTGTATAATAATAAAATATTTTTTTGAGAAAGTATTTAGATGACTGAAAATACCCTCTATTGTGGAGTCAACTGTGTTTTCACTCTCTTCCTCTTCACTCAGACGAGAGATTTCTTGGAAATCCTCCAAAGGAAGTCCTCTATTTAGTCATAAGCATTGCAAAATAAATTTTTGTTGTAAAACATCAACCTTTTTTGGAATCAGACCGTTTTTGCCGAAGCGCAACAGTCTCAGCGTGTGTATTGAAAATGCTATGGTTTCTTACGCATGCCGAAAACATGCTGTGTTGTTTATGCAAGCCTAACAAACTATACAATGCTTTTCAGTCACTAATTCAATGACATACCTGCAGTCCGTTCTTTGGTGAGCAGAAGTTATACTGCATTTTCTTACACACGGATGGGGGTAATTCATTTTCTTTACTACATTACCGATACTACATTACTGACACAAGTCGTACTTGGGCTCATCGTGTTCCAGAGAGCCTATGCAAAATGTAGATAAGAACATTCATATGTACTTTTGTAGAAGTATGCATTATGCATTATGCAACGGGCGATACGGACAACAATGACAATTCCTCCAGAGATAACAATGTAAACAATGGACATTCTACTGATGTTCCAGCATGTCTTTAGAATTAGAAACTGTTATGCATTTGGTTCCCTTGCTGTGAAAAGGACACTGACATTACCTTATTTCTTGTAACATGTGGATTTCCAAAATGCAGAGAGTGCGAAGTCCCGCATGCTTGTTTTGCCACTCACACAAAATAAGGAACTGTTGTTGTTAAAGCAATGGCATCTTAAAGGTTATGCAGATAGAACTGTGAGTTTTAACGCCTTTAAACAGTATATCCTATTACCATAGTGATTGAAAATTGCACTGTAAAAAAGAGAATGAATTCAAAGAAACCCTTTCATTCTAAGGGGTTAAAAGAGACCAGACCTCAGACTCTCTCACAAGCCTTACTCAGTGGTCAGACACTTTTGCATAAATGCTTATAAAACACTCTTTAACACTCTTAAAAATTGTCTGGGTCAGCCAGCTGAAAACAATTCACAAACAGCCTTTTTACTCATCACAAAACATATCAAAGGCACATATTCCCTACATTGGAACTTGCACTGAATGGCAATGATTCTATACTGAACAAAAAAAAAATCCCAGGCCGCTGTTCCCTGCCAGTAGCCAGAACATCAATAATACAGCAAAGAAGTGACTTATCCTCTCCATAATGTCTTCTTCCCCCCACTCTCTCTCTCTACATAACTGAGGAGGCAGGGGTGCGATAATCTCTCAGGCTGCATCAGAGCAGGGAGTTTTGTCCAATTTTACAGTGCGCACTGCCTCTCTCCCTCATCCGTGGAGCTTGAGAAGATGGAGCCTCTGCACAGCTCGCCAGCAGCCAACCAATCAGCCCAGCCGTGACATGCCATTCCCACACAGCCTCCGCACACAGCCTGCGAGATTCTGTCCACGGACAAGGGGGTCCCTACTGTGGAGATTGATGACAGCGGAGCGCTAGATGTGCTCCCCGTGGCCAAAACCTTTTTTTTTCTTTTTTTTTTTTCTGTGGAGGCGTGACAAGCGGAGGTGGACAGCGATCCCAGATGAAAGCGCTGGCTCATTTGCCACCCTGTACAGAGCAGAAGTTCAATCTAAAGCAAGTTTGTAACAAGTTTAAGCTCACTTAGAGCTAGGGCCTGACTTTATATGGAAAAACACTGCAAAACAAACAAATACATCATTTGAGTCATTTATTATGGAAGACCCAGAGTGTAAACTCTGTGAAGTAATAAACAAGGCAGTAATATAAAGTTCCTTTTTAGTAGTGTTCCTCGGGTACCATTAATTAAAGAGCAGAAGCACTGCTGGTCCTCTCTCATGCCTGCCAGATTGCTTCATCAACCCCAAAAGTATCTTCATGTCTCATCATTTGTGATTAAACAGCCATCAGTTACCCATTGGCAGACACTGACTTGGTGGCGGTGGTGCCCTGCAAATGTTTTATAACTGTGATGGTGGAGAGGAGAGTGAAGACAGATCATACAAGTCAATGTATGGGTCTCCTGTATCCCCACTCTTAAAAGTAGACAGTACAATGTACAGTCTTAACTATTTTCTCTCTGCAGCTAAATGCCAAGCGCATGCATTCATAAGGGTGTGCTGGACCATTCCGTAGTGATTTCTCAGGGGCAAATGGACGATGGACAATGCGCAGTTAGACTACACTTTGTTTTTCCTCTTTAATTGGCTTAGTAATGGAGTAAGAAAATGACATACTCATACAAGGGCACTCATGCGCACCCTCGGGTATACTCATAGGTATGCATGCACACACATTTGTGCATATAGCATGCATGCAGGCACACACAAACATACACACGAGTTCACACAAACATGCTAAAATGTGAGACTGCTTCGCCAGCCTCAGCATGGTGGAGTTTCAGCGGCTCTTTTCCCAGCTTGATGCTGAAATGGCATATGTCTGGTCAGCCCATTGTGCCCCACACACACAGCATGAAGCTTGAGAGGGTAGCATTTACACAGTGTGGCAGTTTTCTGCTGTGAGACTCATTAAGGATGCCTTGGTGAGTTTTGCGCTATTTATTGTCACCCATAAAAATCCCAACTTTCTGTATGTATATCTATAATTCCCCTCAGTGAACATAAGGACAGCCTGGATGCAGCTGATTTGAGATCAGTACAGCACAGCTCTGCAGAGGTGGGCCAGGGCACACAGACTGTACCTGGCACAGAGCACAGAGGAGAATACAGGGTGTAAGGGGCCATCCGTCAACTGCCACCTCAGGGCGCACCGCCAAATTGTTGCAGAGCCCAAGATGCTTAGACAAAGCTTTGTGACAAGGAGAACACTGCGGCTGCTGCAGTGATTCTGACACTGTGCTCTCCATAACCTCTCCCCATGACAGCCAAAACGCCCGCTCTGTCAACGGCACACTGACTCCTGCTCACTCACCTACACACTGACCCTTTCATTTATACACTGACTCCTGCTCTCTCACCTACACACTGACCCTTTCTTTTATACACTGACTCCTGCTCTCTCAGCTACACACTGACTCTTTCATTTATACACTGACTCCGGCTCACTCACCTACACACTGACTCTTTCATTTATACACTGACTCCTGCTCTCTCACCTACACACTGACCCTTTCATTTATACACTGACTCCTGCTCTCTCACCTACACACTGACCCTTTCATTTATACACTGACTCCTGCTCTCTCACCTACACACTGACCCTTTCATTTATACACTGACTCCAGCTCTCTCACCTACACACTGACTCTTTCATTTATACACTGACTCCTGCTCTCTCACCTACACACTGACTCTTTCATTTATACACTGACTCCTGCTCACTCACCTACACACTGACCCTTTCATTTATACACTGACTCCTGCTCTCTCACCTACACACTGACCCTTTCTTTTATACACTGACTCCTGCTCTCTCAGCTACACACTGACCCTTTCATTTATACACTGACTCCTGCTCTCTCACCTACACACTGACCCTTTCATTTATACACTGACTCCTGCTCACTCACCTACACACTGACCCTTTCATTTATACACTGACTCCTGCTCTCTCACCTACACACTGACCCTTTCATTTATACACTGACTCCTGCTCTCTCACCTACACACTGACCCTTTCATTTATACACTGACTCCTGCTCTCTCACCTACACACTGACCCTTTCATTTATACACTGACTCCTGCTCTCTCACCTACACACTGACTCTTTCATGTATACACTGACTCCTGCTCACTCACCTACACACTGACCCTTTCATTTATACACTGACTCCTGCTCTCTCACCTACACACTGACTCTTTAATTTATACACTGACTCCTGCTCACTCACCTATACACTGACTCTTTCATTTATACACTGACTCCAGCTCTCTCACCTACACACTGACTCTTTCATTTATACACTGACTCCTGCTCTCTCACCTACACACTGACTCTTTCATTTATACACTGACTCCTGCTCTCTCAGCCATACACTGACTCTTTCATTTATACACTGACTCCTGCTCTCTCACCTACACACTGACCCTTTCATTTATACACTGACTCCTGCTCTCTCAGCCACACACTGACCCTTTCATTTATACACTGACTCCTGCTCTCTCACCCACACACTGACTCTCTGCACTTATTCCAAGTCCGAGTCAGGTTGTTTTTATATACATGTACTTTCATTCTTTTTCTGCATATAGAAACCTTATCAAATGATGTGAATAGTGGCTGATTAATGGTTTTATTTTGCTTAATTGATTATTTGGCTGATTTGAATGATTGATTAGTTGATCAATTAGTTGCTTTACCGATTTCTTGATTTATTGGTTGAGAACAACAGGTCTTTTGTTGTGTTTGCATGTCCTGCAGTGTTTTGATTCTGTCAACTTTAGAAGTGAATTGATAATTTACTTGTATGGTAAGAAGTGATTAATTAATATCCAGGCACCCACCATCTCCCCACCAAGTACACCAGCTGCATTATTCATTACTGTATCACTAGATCCCTGCCTATGTCTATTTGTGTTTGTGTGTGGGGGAGGGGAGGGGCACCTTTTTGAGTGTAAACACACGCAGCTCCACCTCTGTGGCCCACTCTGAGATGCCCCACTACCATGTTTCAGGGGCAATTAGAAGCCTAATTAAATAGGACAGAACACAGCATGCTTCAACAGCCTCAGTGTGTCCCATTATGAAAGCCCAAAGATGCCTTTGAAGTGAAATCTTAGAAGGATCACAAAGAGGAACTGCAATCTGTTTCTCACAACCATCTTGTCTGCCACAATTAGTGTTCCAGGCTTAACTTTCTCTACTTTGTCAAGGTGAATTTACAAAGAGAATGATAACTGTATTAACAACGCTTATTATCACTACTGGCAATGTTAATGTCAGCAAAGGGCTAAAACATTTCCTATCAAAGGACAGAGAGAAGGTGTGCAACCAAAATGCAGCTGCAGAGTTTCATTTCAGTTGTCACCGAGGACAATTGTGTATGATGCAGAAATTACCCAGGTAGAAAGACTATGTTTGGATTTGAAAAAAGTACAATAACTGAGTTCTTATGGTTCCGAAGTGTGAAATCACTGCTCTTCTCTGGACACACAGTATCATTAACACTTGTCAGATGTTTTATACTGTGGTGTGAAACTCCACTCTGGAGGGCTGCATGTCTGCACAGCATCTGCACTTCGTAAATTAATCAGCCAAAGATGACATTTTTGCAAATTGGAAATTACAATTTAAGAATGTAGTTCTGCCACATTTTCAGAAATATATTCCTCACTATGTTTGGCTGTAAGAAAAATGACAAAACTAGCAAAATAAATGTATTAATAAGGAAACTTAAGACAGTGTATCCACCAGGAAATGTTTTTCAAGGATATCCCCTGTTTATTGATTCACAATTAGCTATACAAAGCCAAATCTAAAACAAGCCTTTTCAAGCTAGAATGTAGACTTGCATATACAGTATATCAAGACAAGGAGACCGTTTGAGGGTTGCATTTTTATTTGATACTGGTATCGCCCATCCCATGGTTCAGGAATGCCCTCAAAATGAAAGGAGGACAGAGCCATAGAATGATACATGTCTTTGGAAAACGTCCAGAAACATTAATGACCACAACTAGACAATGTCAGCCACAGTGTTTATCAAAGAGGCTCTGCCCTCCTATTATATTCCAATTACCCACCAGGAGGTGCTCTTCTGTCAAAGAGGAACTCATCAGAACCCGATAATGCCACTGAACCTATTCTATTAGCACCCTTCCCTCCTCTAGTACTTTTCCATTTGCGTCTCACTCAGTTACAATACTTGCCAAGTTGTATTGCTCTATGCGACTGTGCACGGTTATGCATATAGATTCACTATTTTTTTTTTTAACTGGGCAGACACTGAGGGAACTTTAAGTTGAGCCATACTGTAGCTGACTCAGCTACGGAACCAGATTCAAACTGGCACACTACCACAGATCCTACAGGAATTCCCAACATGCACAGCTCTGTTGTCAGTTTCAGAACTGCAGGCAGGTTTGTGATGAAGGATAGATAGAGCAGTGTGGTGCAGGACAGCAGTATGGTTTACCCTTCCCAATTTCTGGCAGCCAATTAGCTACGCCCTTTGCACACTGTGAGCCTTGTTATGGTGGGAGTTGTGCACTTACACAGTCTCCAAAATCTTACTATTCTCATTGGCTGTCAGCATGTTTTAGATTTTCATTTTAATAATTTGTATGTGTCTATCTGCTGACATCATTTGACATTCTTTCTCTCTTTTCTTTTCACTATCATGCTCTCTCTTTCCCTCTAGGAAAACAGAGCAGTGCATCTTTATTCTAGTGGCGTGTAGAAATCTAGCTTCCCTTGTTTATTTATTCATGCCTTTGTTTGTACGGCTCCGTGGCTGTGTGAGATGAAAGAGTGTTGCCGTGGGAGTGCTGTGGGGGAGGTGTTCTTTGGAGGATGTATCCAGGTGAGATCAGGGCTTTTTGGTAGTTGTGTGAAATGTTTTCCCCTCAGAAACTTTAACTCGAAATTTTGGTTATGGATATGAAGCAAAGGTGTTTGGTAGGCGATGTGTTTGGCATGGGATGGTGATATTCATGTGTTTGGTATGGGATGAGGATATTTGAGTGTTAGATTTGGACTGTGGATATTCCTGTGTTAGGTATGGGATGGGGATATTAGTGTGTTACAGGTATGGGGTGTGGATATTTCGGTGTTTGGTATGGGACAGGGATATTCCGGTGTTAGGTATGGGATCGGGATGTTTAAGTGCTTGGTATGGAATATGGATATTTCTCTGTTTGGTATGGGATGTGGATATTCCTGTGTTCTGCCACTTTGCTGTCCACACCATTCTAAGTAAATAAAACATAGTCTCATACATAATAGTTCCGTCTGACAGAGTATGGGGAGTGTATACGTGCAGGGCTTTGGGGAACCAATGAGAAATAGATGCCTGTCATACAAAAGAATTGCACAGTTTGGGGAATAAATCATCGAGGAGATGCAGATCTGCGCTCTGAATTCAAGGTGAGTGGAGAAAGCGTATTTTAAATGGGCAGGTCGGATGAAACGGCAGACAGATAAATGGGGGAATATGAAAAGAATAAGCAAAATGAAAGAGTGTCGGGAAATGTGTGAAACAAAGACAGAGAGCTGAGCTCAGGAGTGCTGCATACATTAGCCGTTACACAGCGGCTCAACTGCGGGGCGGCAGACTGCCGGGGGAATGTGACCAGAAAAAGGCATTCTGGGCCTCCCCCGGGAGTTGGGAACACATGCTCGGAGCCAATCGATAGTTCCAGCCTTCGTTTAAATGCGCCTCTTCTCCGGTGTCCTTAAAAAACATACGATGAGGATTACATCCGTCCAGCCACAGGGTATTATGGGAAAGGTATTAACAAAGGCCGGAGCTGAAACGGGGACTTCTTGCCCCTGCAAATGCTCAGCATTATCCAGCAATCTCAACTCAGGATTTCTGTTGACGCTCCATAATTGTGTTAGATTAGAGTAGATAACGTAATGTTTGTCTGCTTTAAGGAAATTGATTTTCATCGCAAAGCGGCTGCTTTCCAGTACAACTGTACAAGTGACACAGACAGCAGTTGCAAGTATATATGTATATTCTTTTGATCTAATGTTTTTCTTTTTATTGAAATGTTTTGTTTCACATAGAACATTCAACAGCTTTTAAAATTTCCCTCAAAACACCCCCCCCCCCACCCCATGGTGACACCCTCCAGGTCAGAGAACAAGACAACCCAAATCAAAACACCCAAAATCATAATTAAAAACCTGACAGCAGCAGTTGCTGAATGCATCTATTTCTTTTTATGATTAGCTCCATGAATCTGAGCGATTGATGTTTCTATGTAAATAATGTGGAGAAAATTTTGGGCTTTGGTGTCAAGCCCCCTTCCACCTTCCCGAATAATCCAGAGGGGTAGTATAATCTTACTTCTTGAACTCCCCCCTTCATAATACACACAGTGAAGTAGTCTCATGCCTGCAATATGACACAAGTTGGCTGTGTGTGTTGGATGACCTTGCCAGGCTCAATATGTGAGGTCTGGGTAAGGTGCAAATGCACCCCCTGCTGGAGCAGATCTGTGTGAGAGGAGGTGGCTGAAAAGGTACTCTGAGGATGATTAATTCCAAATCAGGCACAGGGGACAGGAAGATCCCTGACAGGAAAAGCAAACCCACACTTCTGCGAGATGAGCCTGACTACCAATTCCTGAAGAAAGGCTGACCTCTGACAGCACTCGACCTTTAAATAACCTGCTGTTGTTGCATTACACCTTTTCAAGAAAGTGTGCGATTTATCATCTCACACAAATGCACACACATACAGATACATGCGCACACAAACACAACCACACATGCACGTGCACACACACACAAACAAACACACAAAAACCTCACATGCAAGTGTGAACATACACAAACACAGTCACACACACCCAAACACACTCACACAATCACACACACACAGGCCTGCATGCACGTGAAAACAAACACGCACACACATGCACGTGCGCACACACACACACACGAACAAACACACATAAAAAACCTCTCACGCAAGTGTGAACATACACACACACCCTCACACACACCCAAACACACACACATCCACACCACGCACATAGGCCTGCATGCGCGTGAGCACAAACACACACACATGTCCTTTCAGTAACTGCCCATGCTAATGACTTCCTCATGAGGGTTTTGACATCCAGGGCACGTCCCTCAATACAAGGACGAAACATGAAGGACAGATCTCCTCCACAGACAGGAGATCATAGTTTCACCACACAAAATTATGTGCAGCGCAGAATACACACGTCCAAATGACCCTTAAATCCGCACATTCAGAAATTATATTTAGTGCCTATTTATGGTCAGGTGTTCCTCTCAAATTGCTTTGGTTCCAGTTGAAATTGTTTGTATGGGTGGCATAGAAGAATGTGATCCTGTCTCACTAGATAAACGCCCGGCAGCACAGATAATAATCTGTGTCAGGACTCCTTGTGTCTGTGTGACAGGGAACAGTTTTTAGCCCCACACACGCATCGTAAGTGGGTCCGCAGGCTTTGTTTGTTCAGACTTTGCTGCCTCGAAATTATATAGTGCAGGGGTCTGAGTACCGTGAAAGATAGATGCTAGGTTTTTCTTTTTAAGGCAGGGTTGCCAATTTTGGCTGGAGTGAGATTTTTATGACATGGCCTGTGCACCACAACTATCCAGAATTATTGGCACCCTTGATAAAAATTAAGAAGCAAGACTGTTGGTAAACAACACAGATACTAACCTATACATTATGTTCAAAAATATAGGAAAAGTATATACTTTAATTTCAATACATTTACACTGTTTTCAATGTTTTGTAATCAGCTAAGTAATCTATTTTTTTCTGAAAAACAAAATTATTGGCACCCCAGGTTTAATAATTTGGTTTGGTTAGATAACATATTTGTAGGGATTTTTGACCTTTCCTCTATGCAGAACTTTTCAGAATCATTTATATCACTGGGTTTGCACTAATGGACCCCCCTAGTCTGTTCAGACAACAGGTTTTTGATGGGATTTAAGTCTGTATTACCAAAGGTAATTACCAAATACAGATGTCTGTATTACCAAAATTAACATAATATCAAATAAATATTTGGTTGCATCCTTTGCATGTCAGGCCAGTCCTTTCTCTGCTGCTCCTCTGAACCAGCCTTGCCTCTCTGGTGCCTCCTAGCCACCCAAATTTCTCCAGCCCTTCCGAGCCACCCTCTGGCGCCTCGAAGCCATCCCAGTCTCTCTGGTGCCTCCCAAGTACTCCAGTCCTCTCCAGAGTTACCTAGTTTCCCTCACCACTCCTGCTGCCTTGATTGTTACTGTGCCCCTTTGTGTTTTCCCTGCTTTCCCTTGTTCCTTCCACTCTCCCTGTTCCTCCTCCCCGTTGGTGCCACTTTTGGTGACCATCCGGTGCCAGTCATTGGTCATGGGGGCGGGCACCAGATGGTCACCAAAAGTTGTTTTTCCTTTTTCTATGTGTCTTCTGTGTTTTTACTCTGTTCTCCCCAGTCTTAGCATTTTCTATATTCTGCTTTGTTTTCTATATTCTGCTTTGGACTGAGTACATGTTTTTGGATGTTTTCTGCCTGCCTTCTGTTCAGTCATAATTAAATCCTGCCATTTTTCACTTATCCCTGAGCCTGCACTTGGTCCTTGTATCGGTATTTTTAGTTGGCCAGGTAAGCAGTGTTTGGATAGTTAACTTTGGTCACTTTTGCTCTGTTTGTTTGTTTGTTTGTTCAAAAAAAAAAAAAAAAAAAAAAAAAATGGCCCTTGTCCTTCTCTTTGTTGTACAGGTAGCAGTTGAAATTGTACTTCCCTCTAGGGTCTTTCAGCGAACTTATCCCTGGTTATGGGTATGCACTTTGTTGTACGTCGCTCTGGATAAGAGCGTCTGCCAAATGCCAATAATGTAATGTAATGTAATGTCCTTCTCTCCACCATTCCTGACAGGTTTTCGTTGTGTGTTCAGAGATGCTGTGACCTCTCTCCTTAACAACTCATTCTGTCCACAGAACTGTTGCTCACTGGATGATTTCTTTTTCTTTCACCATTCTCTGCAAACTCTAGAGACTGTTGTGCATGAAAATCCTAGGAGATCAACAGTTTTTGAGATACTCAATCTACCCTGTCTTGCACCAACAGTCATTCCACAGTCACTTAGATCACATTTCCTCCCCATTCGGACATTTGGTCTGAAAAACAGCTGAACCTCTTGATCATGTCTGCATGCTTTTATGCATTTAGTTGCTGCCACATAATTTGCTGATTAAATATTTGCATTAACAACTGATGTACAGGTCTACCTAAGAAAGTGCTCAATGAGTGTACCTTGTTTCCAATATCTAAATTGGCATTTGGGAAACACCACTGGGAAACTACACCCCTCCAGGACATGAGTTTGTGATCCTCATTGTGTGTGTGTGTGCCTTCATATGCTTCTTAGTCTTGATATGTTCATGTATCTGTAAAAATGAATGCTAATTTTCCAGGCATGTTCTGACATCTAAATATAGATCTTGCTGTAATCCAGTGCATGCGATTATGGAAAATGGAGCAGTTCCTGAGAAAAAAAAATCTTCTTATCTCATGATTCAGTGTGGTGACAGAACAGCCCTGGACACATTGCTGTGATATGTTTCCTGTATAAAAACATTGCACACTAAATGAAAATTCAGATGAAAGGACATCAGGATAGCTCTCTAATGATTCTAAGTGCCCCTTTAAGTACATCCTTACAGACTAATGGTGCTGTAGCCCCTGTCAGCTCTAGTTATGAGACTGTCACCCCTAATAGGGTGATTATCCTTGTTCTGGCCTCAAAGACAATTATCTGCAGAGCAGGTTCAGTGTCATTATTAAATGACTCCATGTTATAGATGGCAATACAACAGCACACCACTTCTGCTCAAACAAATTAGGATGCATGCATGGCCTGCCCTCTTTAAAATCCCAAAGATGCTAATGAAAGTAATTAAGTATCTGATTTCCTCATTGGGAGTGAGGGGGGAAAGCACAGATTAACTCATTGAATACGCTTTATTGAGTGCAGGAAGAAGATACCTGATTCATTTAGGGCTGTTTCTGATTCAGTTTTTTGTTTCCTTTTTTTGTTTCCGGGGGCCTGGGCTAATATTCCAAATTATGAGCAGGTTATAGACGGGCAAATAACTTTCTTCAGTGCGCGGTGCTGAGAGTGCTGTAGGCAGTTCTATCCGTGGACCATGGTAATCCTGAGAGTACAAAGACTATGGACTATGGACCATGGATTCAGATAATTTGTTAACATACTCCACATCAAAATCATGACAACATCATCAACATCACAAGCATTCATCTTAAAACGAAATGTGTGTGCATGCATATCTGTTCCTTCCTCATATTTCATGGAGGAAGTATTTTCAATTCAGCTCCATTTCATCTAGCTGTGAACATGTGTTCAATCTTTGAAGCACCGCTGCACACGAATGATACATTTCCATTTTCCTTTGGGGATATGTAAATCAACCTGAAGTTTAGAGATAAAGCACATTTGGCTCAGAAAGCCCACATCATATGACCTTCCAGTAAATTCCGCAAAGAGATCTTATAGCGCAGCTGGCAGAGTTCTTGAGTAGGAGGTGAAGCAACTGCTACCATGCAATGTCCCCCCGCTGACGGCTCCATCTGCTGAGTCAAACTTTAAATGCATATTTCACTAAAATCATTTTTCAATCATGAGCTGGCTCTCTGTGCTGGTAATTGCTTTGGGGGGGGAAACAGCCATGGACGGAGACAGCAAAAAGCACATGGGTAATTGCTGCAAAGCCTTTATCTGAAGTGTGTGAATAAAATATATTTGGACTTCTGCATGTCTGCTGTAGAGATAGCAATGACCTGGCAGAAAAAAAGGTCCAGTGTCTTGGACGACAAGAAGATTGCAGTGAAAATATATTGTTCATTAGATTTTTTTATTGAAGTATACTCAGTGTATATATTCAGTGAGCTCCATAATGTTTGGGACAAATACTTTTTCCTTTCCTGATTTGTAATCCAATCTCCAATCCAATTCACACGTTAAGTTTTACTGAATGTATTATTATACGCTTTGGTTTTACCATTACTGCATGGTAGAAATTACTGAACATTTTAAACACAGCCCTCCTCTGCCCCATTTCAGGGCCCAATAACATTTGGGAGAAATGGCAGAGACAGTCAGAGACATAGGCTTAGGCTTATCAAAATTAACTGTTTGGAAAATCATTTAGAAGAAAGGAAGCACTGGTGAGTTCAGTAATCGGAAAGGAAAGTCTCTACAGTTGATGACCAAATAATTCTCACCATAATGAAGAAAAGTCCCAAATATATTTGGTGGGGGCTATGTACATATATACAGTTGTATGCAAACCTTTGGGCACCCCTGGTCAAAAAGCCTTTTACAATTAATATCTTGGTGAACAGAAGCGAACCTGACCTCTAAATGGTACAAAGTTAAAAATGTCTTCAAATTTTAAACCAGTTAGTATTTTGTAACTCCTTTGGGCAACTATGGGGCGACATGGCTCAGGCAGTAAGAGCAGTCGTCTGGTAGTCGGAGGGTTGCCAGTTCGATCCCCCGCCCGGGCAGTGTCGAAGTGTCCCTGTGCAAGACACCTAACCCCAAAATGCTACTGACGAGCTGGTTGGGGCCTTGTATGGCAGCCAATTGCTGTCGGTGTGTCGGTGTGTCGGTGTCGGTGTGTGAGTGTGGGTATGAATGGGTGAATGGAGAAGCATCAATTGTACAGTGCTTTGGATAAAAGCGCTATATAAATAAAAAATTGAACAGCTTGAAAATGCTGTGTCTTTTAATACTCACTTTTGGAATTTCCCCCCATTCTTCCTGGCCTACATGAGGAATATTCTTTGGCCTCCTTGCATGTATGGCAGGTTTGAGATCTGTCCACAGATTTTCAATAATATTCAAGTCTGGGGCCTGTGGTGGCCATTCCAAAACATTCATCTGTCTTTCCTGGAGGCACTTCATGGTTGATTTTGAGGTATGCTTGGGATCATTGTCTTGATGGAATACCCAACCTCTCTTCAAATTCAATGTCTGGACTAACCTTTAAACATTAGCCTCTCAAATGTCTTAATATTTGGTGGAATCCATACACAATATTTCCTGCCACACAACCCCAAAGCATGGATCAACCTCCATGCTTAACAGTTGGCAAGGTGTTCTTTTCTACAAAAGCTTCACTCTTTTTTACAAAAGATACCTTCTTTGGTGGTGACCCAAAAGTTCCATTTTGGTTTCGTCAGTCCACAGCAGATTGTTCCAAAAGGCTTCAGGCTTGTCAATGTTTTTTGCATACTTTAGATGCTTAATTTTGTGTTGAGGTCGTAGGAAAGGCTTCTTTCAGGCAACTCTACCATGTAGGTTTTTGTTGTTTAAAATATGTTGTATTGATGTCCTGTGAACAGCGGGACCTCTGCCAGCTACTTTTTTGCAACTCTTTTCCAGTGATGTGTGGGTTTTTCTGACCAGGTCTCCGGCCATTCGATCTGGTCTGTTCCAGACCTTGCCTTGACTTCAGCAGTTCTATTTCTCTTCCACTTTCTAATAATGTTCCGGACAGCGGAACTAGTCATGGAGTTACTTCAGAATAAAAATTATATCTTCATTATATGAACATATAATCACCTGACTTATTGAAGCCTTAACATTGTTTTGCATACTATTGTATATGTATTTATAGTAAGTTCACAAACCTCTGTGTGGGACATGCAAGATCTTTTTCTTGAGTCATTTTCCACTGAGATGTAATCCATCTAAGCAATTACCCAGTATTGTGATCAATATTGGGAACGCCATAGTAATCCAGGTAGAGGCCCCCAGAGGACTGTGCAAATGGAAGTGATCTATGACTGGTGAAGCTTGCTCCATGATTGGACAATAAATACCATGAGATCGATCCCCAGCCAGGCTTCCACTGCTCTCACATTTGACTTTTTTTTGCTGATTCTGAACTCTGCTCTAATTGTTGCTACAGTTCAGTAAGTTTGCTAGACCTGAACCAATATTGGAAGCATGAATGCAATGCATATTCAAGCCTGAATCACAAAAATATATGCGTAACTTTGACTAAAGGCCAGACTTCACAGACACCGTTTAGCAATCTTATGGAAAGAAATTTGTTCACTTTGAAGAGCATTTGAATACATTTGTAAGTCAGAGTTATGGAATTCCAGAGTTATGGAATTTTATCTTTTAGTTTTAGGCTATGCTTTGTATCTGAAGAAAGATAAAGATTGTGAGAAAGCTGATTTGTGCCTGTGTCGACTTAGCCGATTGCACTTTAAGCAATTAAATTACTCCAAAGAAACTCTGAGGCAAATTAATATAGGCAAGATAATATATATCACCATCCATTTTTGGCACTAGACTGCAGAAATTCAGGCAAGTAGTCAAGTAATGCTTAGATTTGCATAAATAATGATTCCCTGCAGGGAGGTGCCTGAAGTAAGGAGCACTGGAGCATTCAAAGCAGAACCTTTAATAAAACTGTGTGACTTGATGTCTGGGACATACTACATCCAGCTGAGATTGCAGTCTCCCTGTTTTATTAAAGGAGGGTCTAAAGACTTTTACTAATCAAGCTTATATGGACCCTATCTATTTTTTCTTGAGACGAATTGCAGTACAAGATTAGACAAGTCTACCTTGGCTTGAAGGTTCTTTGCTGAAAATTGGTTCTCCAAGGAAAAATGATATCACTGACTTGAAATTTAGGTTGACTAGCAGGGCATGCAGAGCAAATTTAATTTAAAAAAAGGTGTTCTGTATGCAGTCTGTCAGTTGTGTCAACAGCAATGCTTATTAACAGGGGCTAATACAAATGTGTTTGATCAGCATTTAATTTTAATTTCTATTTTCAATATCTGAAAAATGTCTAGAATATACATACAGAGTCTAACGTGTGATTGATTGAATAAATATAGCCCCAGGAATTTATGTTCTTTCAGCAAGCAGCTACCTGAATACAGAATCATGTAAATGTTTTACATTTCTATATTGGGAGGATGCTAGCATTAAATTCAAATAGTCTGCAACAGCAAACTTATGGAAGGACTCCATTTTGTATTATCTCACTTGCTATGTACAGGAAATTGATTTCCTTTCTTACAAGACACAATCTAGCAATCCAAATTTTTAAAAATTCATATTGATAATTAATTTGTTTCTTTCAGCACTCATACCACTGATGCATGAATGCATTCAGACAAATAACGCATGGTTTTTGCATCAACAATGCACCATGGTCCCATTTCAGGACTTCTGAGGAAATAAATGAGTGAATGAATGAATGATATAGCTGCTGCTACCACTAATACTGTATATCACTTTTAAAGGACCTCAAGGTGCTATGCAATGGAGGTTAGAGGAGGTGACTCATCTCAACCACCACCATGTTTGAGCTGGGCTGAGCAGTCATATTAACACAACAGAGCCCAAAGGGATCAAGACTGAGCCAAATCGTCTGGTTTTTCATTTTTCATTTTTGAGATTTGAACATCAGGGGAAGTCTAAACCCTGGCAGGCACTTCAGTGCACTACAAGATCGTACAGCGGGTGAGGGCCTGTTAATGCAGTAACATCTTGCGTTGGCTGATTTCTCCAGAGAGGCCCTCCTGAAACACCACATAAGGCTTGCTTATACTGGCCAGACACACACCAGACACCAGGACAGGAGTCAGCGGCGGATCCACAGGAAGAGAGAATACAAAACAAAGATAGAACAGTATGTCCCTCACTGAAAAAAACTCCAACAGAAACAACTGTTCCCAGCGGGATAGAGTAGACAGTGGGTGTGGGTGGGTTATCACGTTTGACTGTGGAGCTTCCTCCAGGGTGACACTGGTGTTGATGACTGCCATTGTTTTCCATTCAGAGTAAACAGTCCCAGCATGCCTGAGACAGCCACAGGATGAAGGAAGGCTTGACAACATCCTGCGCCCTCATCCCAAGGGCCAGAAAGTGAATAGGAGACAAATCGTGGGTGGGGGGGAACGGGCAGCACATTAATGCCCAGCAAGCTGTGTTAACACCCCAGGCCCCAACGCGCCACTAATCTGCCCCCATAAACATGACTGAGTGCCACACCATGCCAATGCTTGCCCCATGGCCACAGTCCTCCACCCACATCAGGGGATTACATCTCTCAATTTCCACAGTCTGAGTCACCATCACAATTTACCCAGCAGACACAAGCTGTTCAACAAAGCAGAGCAGTTGGGTATTTGTATGTACGTGTGTGATTTCTTATGCGTTTAAGAATTCAACTCTGCCTGCAGCCATTGCAATTTTATGTACTGTTTAAAAACAAATACAGATTTATTAAGCATTAAAGCATTATACAACATAATGAAGAGAGTGCCTCTGACTAGAAGCTAGTCAGTTCCTGGTGGTGGGAGAGATTAAGAATACCCCTGCAAACAGCTCCTGTTGATCTCCTAGCAACTGAAGCAGAAATAGTAGAGTTCCTAGTCTCTACGACCAGATACAGGTAACCAATGGGAAACGAATCACAGTATACTAGACAATCATTTGAAAGTAACGTTAAATAGCTGTAAAAAGTAAGATAGATAATAACATTGAGCCACTTTGAGTGTGTAATAGACCATATTTACAGATCTCGGCACAGTCAATACTGGTACCCTCTGTTAACATGGGGATTAGTCCTTTTTCCCGTCAAAGGGTGTGGATGGAGATGCTGTATAAATCCTTCAGAGCAAATGTCCCCTAAGTCCGTGTCAGAGTGGTGGAGGCTGGCTTATATCTGCAATCTGCTGGCACTGTCTCTCTGTCTCTCCCCTGGTTTCAAAATGTGTATGTGTGTGTGTGTGTGTGTGTGTGAGTGTGTGTGGGCATGCGTGTGTTTGCATGTATATGTATGTGTGTGTGTGTGTGTGTGTGTGTGTGTATGTGCAAGTGTGTGTCTGTGCATGTGTGTATATTTAGGTGTTTGTGTGTTTGGATGTGTTTGCATGTGCGCGTGAATGTGTATGTGTGTTTACATATGATGAGAGAATAGCCATGTTTGTAGGGGATTAAAGGAAGCAGCAGCTGTGTGGTATGGGCTGCACACTTCCTCTGAGCTCCAGTTCTGTCAGATATAGTGCGGTCTATGCTGAGGGAACAGACAGTAAAACCATGGTTCAGTGCAGTTCCACCACAGTGCTTAGACAAATGGGGTTCTGAGCTCCTAAAAGCAACATCTCAAAGACTAAAAAAACCCAGAATGATTAAAAAAGCAACATTTTAGAGTGCAGTAACTCCTACATACTCCACATAATAAGTCCCTAATGTAGAACGGAAGAAGAAAAGGAAAAGTCAATTACATAACTGGCACCACTTGTGGAAATGACGTTTTTTCAACCGGTTTTTCCCCCGAAGCTGTTTCATGCAATTTAGTGTTAGCAGAATACTTACCTTCCCTGCATATGTGCAGACCACTGAACTGAGAAAAAATCTGGCAACCTGAATTCATATCCATTTGTGGGACTCAGACTTAATGCAGCACGTGCGCCAAAACAAACCAATTTAAAACTAATCTCCGGGCTTATAGAAACATTTTGGCTCAGCCGGCGGAGGGCCGTAGCGCAACAGTGCTCATTCATTGAAAGCAGATATTTAACATTGAGGCTGAGAAACTGCGAAAGAGGGAAATGCTTAATTATACTCCCCGGCATGAGCTGTCAAATGCTGCACGCTTCTAAATGACAGTGTTTTGTGCAGCCACCTTCCAGAGCTGTCAGTTATGTACAGACGGAGTCATGAGCAGATCGGTAAACATTATTCTCTCCATCCACAAGTTTACCCAAAGTTAAAATGTGTGATTAAAAAAAGAAAGAAAAAGAAAAAAAAGCAATTCTCTGCTGCTATCCAGTCTCCAGTTGGTGAATATGTTCAAGAGCTCATTCACTGCACAAATGATTGAATTCAGGAATGGAAAAAAACAACATAAATGGTATTGTTCCCAGAAGAGAAAACACAGGCAGAAAAGGTAATAGAGTATTTCATACCACAGATACATCATTTTCTCCTTTGTGTGCAACTGGTCTATGATTGATACATTTCTGACACCGCAGTTACCTTATAAAAGGAACAGCATGAGGGGAAAATGCATTGGAATCTGAAGAAATGGCATTTAAATTTAAGTTCTATTCATATATCACAGAGTGTACATATGCCATGCAATCATTTGTAACAATAAATACATGAGTGTTGTTCCTGGTATGAAAGGAAACAAGAATCAATGGCTTTCAGCCTTTCAGACCTCTGTTTTTCATGAAATGACATGAATTGTGATGCGAAGACGCTCCATTTTCAGCCAGGCTTCATGGCATCACATTTTATGTCCTCATAAAAATATAGAACATGAAGGCCGTACGTTTTTGGATTCCTCTTCCATAACAGCTTGTGGATGTCGATTTGTTTATGGTTGTCCAACTTCTGAGTGACAAACACACCAGTTTTTTGTCTTACTCCAAGCACAATGAGCTCATGGGACACTGAGCTCAAGGGATGTTTTGTAAATCACTTCCAGCATTGTTTTGTCATTTTGTTTTTGTACCATTCAAAGGTTTATGACATTCTAGAGAAGTACTAGCCTCATTTGTGTGATAAGGTCAGGTTTTATAACTCCCTGCTCTATATTTGCAAATGTATTCTACTTCTTCAACACTGTGGCATTAACAAGCTATCTGTTTGATGATGAAAGGAGAGCTGTATCATAATTAAATTATGGACAAAAAAATCAGTGATTCCTTAGAAGGAACTGTCAATTAGTGACAATTAAAGGCAAGAAATTATAAATTTCACATTAATTTAAATCAAAATGACATAATGGAAGGAAAATTTCTGGATAATGTTCTGCTTGCAACACAAGACTGTTGAGAAGTATAATTTTAAGTGTGAAGGGAGAAGGCCAGGGGTCAAAGGTCAGCAGGACCTTCACCAATGGCACCAGCCCTGGCTTCTGACAATGCAAGTTCAACACTACTGTCAAAGGAAATAAATAATACATTATTGGGGGAGCAAAAGGAGGGGGGTTGGAAGGGCTGTTGATGATGTCTGCCATAATGATTTCCCAGAGATTTTCATCACTGCGTAAAATAATGTTTTCAATTAAATTTAAACCAAAGAATATTGTGCTGTGGATGTTGTACTCGATTCTAATGGCCGGGATCCTGGGCTGGACTCTTCAGAATTTAAAAAAGAAATCAATCATCAGCTCTGAAATGGGGACTGTATTCTTCCATGTTAAAGCTTTTCTATTGAATGAGAGGAAGAGGGAGAGAGAGATAGAGAATGAGAGGTAGAGAGAGAGAGAACAATCAATTATGTATTGTGTTTCATTTCATAGAAATAAGTTTTTTGCCCTTACAATCACCAGAGTAAAACACATCAAAGCCCAAGGGTGTACCACATATAAAAGAATTTAAACGGAACAATTGCTCAATTCAGAAGCCAAGCAAATGAAATAGATTAGAGCTCCCCCGTGTCAGAGATAACAGCCTATTAAAACCCCCTCTTCCTCCCAGTCCACTTTAGTTTATCTCCCACTGAAATTGCCTTTGCCTCCTCCATCATTTCCTCCACTCGGGCCATCTCGCGTGCATTAGAAACAGGATGGCACCTGTCGCCGAGGCAGGCCCGGTGGCAATACAGCACATACAGTGGACTGTGTACTGCACACAGACTATCTAATAGTCCTGTCTGAAGGGGTCCTGAATCACTGAGCTGGGCTTTTACAGTATAAATCTATGGGGATGCTAGAGTACAAATATCACATTGATTTATGCATTAAGCAAGTTCAGTCTTAAATCTGTCAGAAATAACAAATTTGAAGAAAAATAATTAGCACAGAAAGCTATTTAAAGCTAAGCACACCAATTCTTCCAAGTGTATGATGTACATCCTGGGAATGATTGACATGTTATTTTGTTCTTGTTAATTTATTTTTAGAACAGCACTTAATCAAGGAGCATTTTTTAGATTAATGTTGTAATTCCCTTGTGTTTGATCATAAGCACCTTGCTGGGTGTTCCACTGGGAGTCCATTAAAGCTTTTAAAAGCTTTGAAACATACCAAGGTTCCACACCTTAAGATGTATTTATTGACTGAAAAGCACAACAGATCTTAAAACAGAGGCAATTAGGAGCACAGGGGGAAAACATGGTTTGGACTGCGTCCCAGACTCTCAATCACTGCAAAGCCAAACAGCTGCTACCGTGTAAGAGGAGACAGGTATAGGATACAATTCTGTCCTGGCTGCCGTACTGTATTTACTTGTATCAGCATGGACAAAACCTGAGAAATTAGTTTGAATATAAGAACATGAAAATGCTTGATGACATACATATCCTTCTAGTAAATTTTGCCTTATCGTTTAACCTTATAATGTAAATTGTAAATGGCATAAATTTGAAATTTGGGTGGCGAATCCCCAATGACATGGTGGTGCATACAGTCAGTGAGCACTTTATTAAGTATTTCTTAGACTTATTGTTTAGACTGCTGAAGCCTATCCACTTAGAGGTTTGATCCCTGAGTCTGCGCTTGGTCCTTCTCTCCACCAGTCCTGACAGGTTTCACGCGTTGTGTGTTCAGAGAAGCTCTTCTGCATACTACTGTTGTAATGCTTGGTTGTTTGCCTTACTGTCACCTTCCTGTTAGCTTTGACCAGTCTGGCTCTGCTCCTCTGACCTCTCTCATTAACAAAGTGTTTCTGCCTGCAGAACTGGTGCTCACTGTTGTCCGTGCAAATCCCAGGAGATCAGAAGTTTTTGAGTTACTCAAACCACCCTGTCTGGCACCAACAATCATTCCACAGTCAAAGTCACTTTGATCACGTCTTCCTCATTCTGCCATTTGGTCTGAAAAACAGCTGAACCTCTTGACCACATCTGCTTGCTTTTATGCATTTAGTTGCTGCCACATGATTGGCTGATTAAATGTTTGCATTAAAAAGCTGGTGTACAGGTGATCACTGAGTCTATATACAGTGAGCTCCATAATGTTTGGGACAAAACATTTTTTTATCTTGATTTGGCTCTGAACTCAGACAAACAATTAATGTGGTCAAAGTGCACAATCTCAGCCATTTTTATGCACTTTTCACCAGGTAGATATTAACATTTTTTACATACATTTCTTCCTTGGTGAAACCAAAATATAGAAAAATACCCTTTAATGAAACTGAATCTGTGCTTTAATCACATGTGAATTGTTTGATTATAGAGCTATAATTGTCAGTGCAAAACTGAGAAAAAATATGTCCGAAATGTTAAGATGAAAACCCAGTTTAAGGGGAAGTTTATGGCCTCAGCAGCTGCCACTGATATACAGGTATACGTATATACTTGCATGTACATGCATGCAGGTGTGTGTTGACGGATGAATAAGACTTTTTGTTAAGGATAATCCCTTTAAAGGATGTTTTAGTATATAAAAAGATCCCCCAGGTAACATTTTCATTCTGGGAGCTATTATTTTGCCAGGAGTCAGGAACTGTGCATCAGGGGTGGCATTTGGAAAGCATTTCAGCTGCTCAGTAGGTGTAAGTACAAGTAACCAATCATATTAACACACCTACCCCCCCCCCCCCTTCCAGTCTGACCTTTTGAACCCATTCTGCTTCCCAGACAGATACTTCAACAATAAACAGACAAAACAAAATACACCTGCTGGTTTAGTCAAGGTTATTACTACTTCTTACTTTTGGTGTTTTACAATTGAACATGTATTTATACTAATTAAAAAATGTTTCCTATTGGTTAAAGCCTTTTAGGATGGCATGTTACTATGACAAATGGTGAAATATACAGGATATTTCCAGGTAAGATGTTGAAAATCGGAGTTAGCCAACACTATATGCAGAAAATTAGCTATGTTGCATGGTTGAGTAAATGACTGTAGGGAGAGCCCAAATAAAGATTTAACTGAGCCAGAGAGAGCAGCCAGAGAGAGTAGCAATAGAGAGTGCTGATAGCAGAATGTAGGGTTCTCTCCCAAGTCTTGCTGTATCTCTCAGTGTCAATCTGCACAGGGAGGGGGCCAATAACTCAAGCAAGGGTGATAAATATACAGCATAGCACAGCATAGCATGGGGGCTTACACACCGCACATAACAGTCCAGAGGGATATAATTCAATCAGCAGTGCCATGGTAATGAAGAAACAAAGCTACCACAGCTTTTTCAGAGGCAATTTTGCCCTTGTTTATGATGTACTGTAAGATGTTGTTGCTGATGTAAGTGATGAGGCAGTAACTTTCTCTCCTCTCTTTCAACCCCTGCCAACAGTAGTTGATGGAACATTTCTTTTTTTATTAAAAAAAGAAAACAACACATTTCTTGTTTTGCTTATCTTGCATTCCCACTGGATTGCAAACATTAATGATTCAGCTCTCACCGAAAAAAAGAAAAAAGAAACACGGATAAAAAAACCCCCACAAAAAACAACAGATGGTGGAAAGGATCCAAAAATGAAAAAGAATGTTAAATGAGAAAACTGTGGATGAGAGGGTGGGGAGAGATAAAGAACAGAAGTTACTTTTGTTTTCAATTCAATGAACAGCTAACGAGAGACGGTCAAGTGAGGAAAGGCTCCGTAGGGAGAAATGCCCAGTTAGCTGATTTGTGATAGTTTGGGGTGGAGTACAGAGTACATTTGGGGGTACAGACATTAATTGCACCATTTCCATAGGGGCAGACATACCAAAGGGCTCAAATAGGAAGAAAGACGTTTAGATGCTAAAACCCAGTGCACCCACCCAAACAGCCAGGTCTTTAATATAGTGATCTTCATTCTTGGTGCTGGTAGGCCACAGGTTCTGCTAGTTTTTGCTTTGACCTTAATATCACAACAAATTCGAACCCAAGAAACCAGGTGAGGTGAGTTTACTGTGTAATGGACTGCCTTAATTTATCAATTAATTGCCGAGTAACAAAAACCAGTGTGGCCTGCCAGGACCAGGTATGAAGATAACTACTTTAATACATGTCACAGCCTGGTAGCGCTCTTCCCACAGTGCTCTATTAAGCACGGATATGTGCCCCGAATTGCTACCTCTCTACTCCAGATATCAAGGGAGTTCATTTCACTTTGAGTGCAACCAAACCATGTTTTTGAGAAAAAAAGCTTGTTGCAAGAGTTACGTGAGGTTTACATATAGTTTTAAACCCTTTAAAACTATACTTTTAGTCTGAACATTTAACTACTCTTGACATTAAGACATCCAGACCATGAAAACAAATACATTAACATGTAGCCACAAATGCAGCTGATGTAGTTGTTTGTGACTGGTGACAAGCTGGCTGGTGACATTTTACATAAACATTGATTTATGTGAAATTAGCTGTCACGACTTATGACTGATTATGATAAAATGGGTCATATATTCATGTGCTTGTTTCTTAAGGCATATTAAGTGCTGCAGTGCTGAAAATTCCAGCTATCGTTGAAAATTGAGCTGGACAAGCTAGTCTAGCTGGGTATTACCTGTCAACAGCTAGTGCTGGCAGCTTGTCTGAGCTGGTTGCTGGTTATCTCAAAACATAGCTTGAGGTCAAGCTGGGAGCTGGTCTGAACTGGTCTACCAGATAAACTATGTTGAGCTGGGAGCTGGTCTGAACTGGTCTACCAGCTAAATCATGTCAAGCTGGGTGCTGTTCTGAACTGGTTACCAGCTATCGGCTGTCTCAAAACCTAGCTTGAGGTCAAACCATGTGAAGCTGGGAGCTGGTCTGAACTGGTCACCCAGCTATCAGCTGTTTCCAAACCTAGCTTGAGCTGTTTTTCAGCAGTGTTGCATTACCCTTGGTAGGCGCATGTGGCTCCATCACTCTGTGTCCCCTCTCTTTCTCACTTCTTCAGTGTTTTGCTGATTGCTCTCATTTGCCAGTTTTGCATTTAAAAATGTCCTCTTGCTTATCACTGCATTTTCTGTTGCCAACTACTTTGTTTCAAATCCAACTTTTACACTCCCTCCCGCCCCACTGAGCTCATCATCATTTAAAACATTTTCTTTCTTCTTTCATTTTCTTCATGTCTCACAGTGGCATATTCTTTATAGCCTCTGATTGGTTTATCTTTTTATTTATTTTTATAAACATAGAATCAAAAGAAGGTTTTGTCCCCTTTTTTGACATTCGTGATTGACATCCGTGGTCATGGCATTAGGGAAGGCCAAACCAGGTGATCATGTGCATTATCCATTCAGTGAAGTCAATTGACTCAATTTTTTATATGAAAATGCATCATCCATGGCACATGTTTAAGTGAATTAGCGACTGACTTTTGCCACAATTGCCATTATTGCCACTGCGTATCCATGCATGTGTATATGTGTGTGCACACATCTGTAAGTCCATATTTAGATACATTTTCTGTAGTACACACTTTCATCCACCCTTCCAGCTCTGTCAGACTATCTAACCATCTGTTTCCTGGAAGAGAGCAGCAGCTGTAAAAGCAATGCTGGGCGAACTGTAAAAATATTGGTCTGATTTCAGAGTCTGTGGCCCAGCTGGCCTTAGTCCACTGCTGGAAGAAAAACAATGCTTTCCAGTGGCTGTACCTCTATTTCTACCAGTGTTTACAACCACGCTGAGTTTAATGGGAGGCCACCATGTACATCTGTGTATGCGTGTAACCGGATTGTAAATAGAGAGATAGCACAAATCACCAGGGGGCTCAGCGCTGAGATCCTCCCCTCTCATTGTCTAACCCTTCCCACTTCCTGAACGTTCTCGCTCCCTACTACAAGCTGGCGTCGGAAATCGGCGTTCAACCCTCCCAACACGCACACGCACGCGCACACACACACACACACAACTGCGCATCCGCCCAGGCAGCCAGGACACATGCGTCGCTCCTCAGCTTTGAACAGAAGGGCAGGCCTCGCGGGGGTCTTCCGCTGGTATTCATTAAAACGCTCCGCGCTGCCCCTGCGGTAATGCCTTCCCCCAGCAGCGGCTGAATTCATTACCCTTCCGCGCCCAGCGGTGTGTCCCATCTCTGGCACATTCACAGCCCTGCCCCCTGCCTGCTTCCCTGCTCCAGCTCACACTGTCAGCCTGACACACTGAGCCTCCGTCCTGCTGCTCTGACTTTTCACTCCTATTCACACAAAAGGGAGACAGGGAAGCACTGAAGTTCAAGAGTACATATACATGCTCGCTTACGCGTGTGCTCACTGACACACATGCACACACACACACACACACACGCACAAGCGCACACATGCGCAAAAGTATTTAAAGCTTTGTTCACGTTAGAAAATCTGATTTACACAGACCAAGCTCTGCCCATTGTTGTATACGCTTGTCTTTATTTCATGGTTGTGAGGAATTATGATGTCCATCTAGCTACAGTATGTGTGCGTCATTAAAGGAGAGCTCATGTAACAGCTTAAAATTTTACGTCCTCATATGATACAAAATGAGGTTGCAGAGGAGAAAAAAGGCAGAGTACGGGCAGGCAAAATGTGCTGCTAGCTATCTGGCTCTGTCGGAAACATGGTAGCTAAATGTGGTAATGGCATGCATGCAAGAAATTGGTACAGTTCTGTGGGTTACTGTCCCAGTTGTCTGCAAACCATCTCCTATACAGAGACATTTATAAACAGAGAGAATATATTTCTGGATTGTACCGATGACTTCCTCTTCAGAGACTGGCACAACATCTGCACACCACCCTGCAAGGCCCTCAGGGTATACAGTAATTTACATTAAATATGTTTATATGTCATTATGAGTTATTGACTTTTATATGTTTTTATCCCCTCCGTCTCGTATTGCTGTGGAAGTCCTGTGACTCCTGTCAACTCTGGCGCAATGCTTCTGTGTTCTCCATCTTTTGGAGTCTCCCTACACAGGGGGTCCTAACGCTCCTCACCAAGTTTCCCCTCATGTTTTCTCTTCCTACCCACCTTACAGCTACAACATGGGTGCTGACACATGAGCATATCACTGACCTTATTCCATCCTGTCTGTAAGTTCTAAACACTGCCACGCTCCACATGCAACTCTGGAGTGAATATACTGTATAATCAGACTATTTAGGGTAAAAAACACACACACAATTTTCAAGGTTTTAAAGGTAGTGGAAGCTTTACCTGCAGAATATTTAAATTCCATCATGAGCCATGGAGAAAAGATGCTTTCTTAAATTTCTTCACCTTCCATTACACCATCCGTCCAAACAGGCTGTACCTCCAAACCCAATGTCCAGCACATTAGTCAACAGGAGCAGAGACATGTCTGCAGTTGGTTCCTCACGCAGAGTGAGAGGGCCCTTTCTTTCCACTCTCTAAAGCCACAGCTGAACAGAGGGTTAGTGCTCAGCAGGTTTTGTGAATTAATTGCTTTAAGGCTGCATTTGTTCATTGCAAGTGCTTCATAACTGTTACTGCGTGGGTGGATAAATTCATGCTGGAGAATGTGGAGTACTGCCTACAGTGTAATTATTGTCATCTGGGCTGGTAATGGTGACTCCCTTAGCACTGAAGCTCACAGTGACACCCCATCACTACAGGGATGGCCTCACATACAGACACTCTCAGAGACAGGCGCGCACACAGACACACTCAGAGACACGCACATACACACACAGGCAGGCACATGCACAGAGGAGATAAATGAGTAACTGTATACAGAAACAAAATAATAAACAGTACACACCCAGTCTGCCATTTTATCTTGACAGTATGTTTTCCTAATATCTTTAACACCCTCTGAGATATATTCACACACTAGAGGATTTGTGTTTTTATGGCTCTGCTAATTGTCTGCGTAAAGCATTATCTTCTTAACGCTGTGTGTGTAAACAGGCTGTGCCAGATGAACCAGAGATGGGGGCATTGGCAGCAGGGCTACTGAGGAGGAGAGGATGGGAACACCCTGTAAATGCCAGAAATGACCTTGGCCATGGAAGAAATGACGCATGTGGTCAATGGGAGGAGTGAGCAGGGTTACACTGATGCTGGGCATGTGAGTGTATGTGTATGTGCGTGTGTGTGTGCGTGTGGGGAGGGGATTTTATTGGCTATTAGCACGCTGTCCTTGGGGAGTGAACTTGAGTGACAGGTTGCACATCGCTCTCTGTCAGAGGAAGACTGCCAGGCTTGCAGAGGATGGGGACACTAACATCTGGACACTTCCTGTTCCAGAACTAGATGTCCTTAAATAACACACAGTTAACAAGAGAAATAAGCCAGATTGACATTTGGTGGTAAGGTTGGGAGGGGCATGTTTGATTGATGACTGAGGGATTGGTAGGAGGATGAGAGAATTGAAATGTAAAATGCATACCTTATCATCTGCCTGTATCATTATATTATTCTGTTGCTGCTTCTCATCTAATAACTCCTAACATTCTAAACAGGCTGTTTCTTAAATTCCTTCTGTTCTCCCCTGATATACAGTATACACACTGGCACTAATAATTATATTTAAAGTCAGTTCCCCAGCATCATTTTCAAAATAGGATAATTGATATTGGAATTATTTGTTGTAGCTAAACAAGAGGACAAGTGCATTTTGAGCAGGTAGAGTCCCTAAATTCAAGCTTGCACTGTAACAGGGACGGATAAGAATAGGTCTGGCCTTGTGTGGATTGATTCTACGTTCATTTTCACCTATCATATGGGTTCAGGGTAGAGGTGGATGGATAGCTGAAAGGTTACTGCTGGGGGTAGGGGTCTGGGTGTAGTTCACATCCCACTCAGTCCAAGCACCAGGAAAACATTCACACTCTTACCCAGTGCGTGCACGCACACATACGCACGCACGCACGTGCATATACACACACATTCATAGACACACAGGTATTGTGAGCAAACTGAAATATCACTGTCATAAATATCATCATAATCATCAAAACACAGACGTTATAGAAATGGAGCATGTGAACAGCAAATTACCAGTCAAAGATAAAAATGTGAATTGTTGCTTGGCACCAATTAAATTACTAATTAATTACGGTTGTCATTTTTTTCATGAATGAACAAAACCGCATGGAAATTGCGACAATAAGGCAGACAGTATTCAATGCATAGGCATGCACAGAAAGGAAGATGCCTGAGTAGATGAAACATCATGCAGCCTCAAGCATTCTCACAGGGGGCTTCTGTCATAAAGCTGAATCAAATACAAATACAATATTTCAAATGAAATGAAATCTAAATGTATCTGTGAAGTGTATTTCACAAACCATGGTGTTTCTCATAGAACTAACATTTACACTTCCAGAACTCAATTCAAATGTGTTTTGTGAATTTCTCATACAGCTTCTGACAAATCCAAATTGATGGAGAAATGAGGTTGTCAGGGAGACGAATATCAGGGTCAGGGTGTGTGAACTCAAAGTCCCACAACCCCTTAGGTGTGGAACCTCACTGGACAAATGCTTGCTGCAATAACAGTGAGAGGGGAGCACCTGGGGCCCAGTCAAGCCTGCATTGTCAATTACCTTCAGTTCAATAACAGTCTAGAATTTGCAGCAGGACCCACAGATAAACCCCTACATTTCAGTGTGACACATGTGACACATACAAGGCAATCGCAATCACACACACACACACACACACACACACACACACACACACACACACACACACACACACACACACACACACACACACACATCCTGCATATCCTCTTTGCATATAATTAAGATAGAGGTAAACAAATCAAACTATTTTATATAATAGTGATTTAATATACCAAAAACCGCTTTGCATTACATTACATTGCACAAATTACAGTTCATCCTGCAGACTTTGATGGAGTTTTTTAATAGCCGTTAAACAAGCTGCAGCATCCTATCATTCTTATGAAGGGCCGCAGACGCCTTCCAGTCCTCACTCTGTATTTCTGTAAGGGGGTGGTTACCATCGTGTAGAATTAGTCAAATCTTGCGATCAATCAGTTTGCTGCACAAAGCAGTCAGGATTATTTGGCAAAAGGGCCCTTGTCGCCGCAAGAGCACCATGATTATTTTTATAAATATAATGATTTTGTAGTGAACAATCACCTCTTTGTTAAGGGCTAGGGGTACTTCACACAGTACCAATTTACTCAACTATCTCAACAGTTAATAATGGCAGCTTAGTGCAAAATTGCTGATTTTATCTGATCATGTATTATCTGCGAACACTACTATAAACCCATTAAAAAGGACTAAAAATACCCTTGGATCCAAGAGAAGACTGTTGGTTCTGTTGATCGGAAAGTGTTATTTATTTCACATTTGGCAGAAATGTATGGTTATGTTACAGCTTGTCTGACTGTTATTCTAGCCACTGATTTTATTTCCAGTGTGTATGGCTTAAAGAAAATATGTTTCTGCTTTGGACGAAGAACTGTTTTGCATCCTTCAATAGCTTATTCAAATAATTCCACACACAATCCATTTTGATACTACAATTACTGATAGCCTATTTTTGAAAAGCCACTTAAACATCTCTCTCAAACTACACACATATGCTCCATGAAATACTGCAATACATGCTATTCTCTGCTGAAAAAAAACTGCTCAAGCTATATTTTAAAACAACTGGTTGCTGGTCATTTCTGGCTGGTCATAACTGGATTTTACATCAGGGAACAAATCATATTGCATTCCCAAAATGTGATATTGTTCATGATGGACAGCCAAGAAACAGACAAATTGCTCAATTGTACTACTGAATGATTATTTGATGTATGACACCACTACAGGATTTACAGAAGTTCCATATAGCTGCTCTCTTCCTCATAACACTTTGAAAAATGGATTCATATTTATTGTTGAGAATCCTCCTACTCTGGAGGTGTTCTTCTGAAGAATATAAAACTGGTTGATATCTCAGCGACTCACCATTTGAAATATGGACATTAAGTGGTTTACTCTGCAGCTGTAGGACATTATTACAGCAATTATGCAGATATTCCCAACACATCAATCCTTTAACAACTGCTAGTTACCCTTGTAGCAGCTGGTAGCACAGTCTACAAATGATCTCTAGGGAAATCTCTGTAGTGCTGGAATGAGTTGCTTCAGTAAATAGACTCAGTGAGTAAACCCAACATCCTCATCAGTGTGAGGCACTATGCCCTTTTAAACATGGACTTCTCATTTCCCAGATGTGCCAAAACAGCAGCAATGGCGCCATTATTTGCCACCCACCTACTCACAACCTATATTTAATGCCTGAGTTTGATGAACGATGTTTAGATATGCACGCCACATGTTCCTTGTTCAAGGTCTCTACAGCATTTCATCAAATGGCATCGTGCAGTCTCATCACAAAGCATCAAATTAAAGTCACATCAACGCGAGCTCTGGAACTGAAAAGGTATTTTCTCTCTAACAAAACAGGGCTAATCCCAGTCGGCACTGCCCCAGAGAACACGCTTAACATGATTTCCGGGCAGCAATTTCCACCCGTCCGGTCTCTCGCTTCCCATCGAGCTGAGCGAATGGCAGTCGCGCATCGAGATTCAGCCACGGCAGCAGAGCCAGAGGAATCCAGTGAGGCGCAGTGGTGGGACCTCTCAGCTGCTTCAACACATTATAACGCCTCCAGGACTATTCGCAGATCTGTGCCTACTCTCTGTTGGTCCTTTGTGCATAGACTATAGCCTATATTAGAATCCGTAAGACCAAGCTTATTTCTCCTTATATAACACTGGTCAGAGGAAGGAAATAAAATGTGAGTTATTATAGAAAACCCACAATAAAACAACTGCAGTGTGAAATTAGCATTAAATTGTCTGAAATATAAAGGACACTAAATGGAATGTATCCACCAGTCTAACAGGTTTAGATTGCACATTTTTAATTTGAACGCTTAATGTCTTATTTTAATTTAAATGACTGTATAGTAATACCGGACATTTAGCATTTCGGGGAATTAGTTCAGCAAATCTTAATACATTTATGATGTGTGAATTCTCCACTCAAGTTTTTCCTCATCTTTATGGAATTCAGTTTTTCAGTGACATGGAGCATGAATCACTCCATGGCTCTTCTCACTAGCTTAGCAGCAATTTCATGAAGTAGCTAAAATAATCCTCCACCACTTTCCTCATCCCCCAGCCTCTTCATGATCCTCCAGTAAATCCTACCTTGCCTCCATAGCCTCCATTCCCCCTGCCAGGAGTCCACAAAGCACCTACGTAGCAGCTCATTTAATATTGATAAGGCTACCTCATTAAGAAAATCACCTTTGGTGTGAACCACCGCTTGTGCAATTATAATGTATCTGTTAATATTCATTCATTTTTTATTCATTCATTTATTTGTTGTAAACAAGGATGCATCACAGACACCTATATATGGGACTCCAGAGGCCACAAGATAGTCAATCTCTTTAAAACTCCTGCAGAATATTCTGCACCCCAAAGGAAAATGTGAACAGTCCTTAAATGGTTTTATAGCAGTAGTCACCTCCTGTAGTAAATCCAGTAGCCTGTTTATATAAAGAAAAAAAAGTTAATCAACTCAGAAAGAGAGATAAATATCTTTGCACATTTGCTTACATCACCCCCACGATGCCTCTGTAAGGGGTTTATCGTAAGCAGCTCAGTCTGGATATCAGCTAAGACTGTATCCACAATGTTGTAAAGAACTACAGCTTCCCCAGTTTACTGGGGTACAATGGGAAACCTGCATGATTGTAAATCCACGCAATGTCTTCCTCTGCATTATAAAAAAATCAATTGCAAATGCTGAAAACATTTTTTGTAAATAAATCAATGAATGAATCAATTCAATTCAATTCTTGTCACACAAATACATATATGTTTTAAAGACTGGTGAAAAATGTAGGTGTGTTTGAGAATAATAATAGAAGAAGAAAAATATTACGAAGACTAATGATAGTTTTCACTGGGGACTCATTGAGAGAACAATGATGGAAAAATCTGCAACAATGGCTTCCCATGTCATTAATTCACAAGGAAATCAGCTTGAGGGATCTGTGCTAATCCACACAAAAAAGCTCAGGCACAAATAAAAAGCCAGCAGCAGGTCGCAATCTGCACTGCACACGGTGTTCCCTAAAATAAGATTACTCAACTGAGCTTCCCAGGCCCCCTCCCGCACAGCATCACACACCTGAGAGCAAGTTACCATGACACCAAACCAGTCTGGATGGCACGGAGCCAGGGGAGGGTGGGGACAGGGAGTGAAAGCAGCCAATCCCAATCTGCAGAATTCTGCAGCCTTTTATGATAATCGTGGCATGTGACCCAAACACCTCAGATGAACTTTGTTCATGTCACTCTGTGAGAAATGCAGGTGTTCTCACAGAGAGCTCGTTTGAGGCCTTCGTACACATTCAAATCTGTTTGGTTCAACATTTATGTTTTGTTTACATATTTGGTTGTTTTCGAATTTTGAGCTTGATGAGAAACTAGCAGTAGGTGTTTATACAAACATTTCTTTCTTTAATCGCTTTGAAATCTGGGAAATTGCATTAGTTCAAGCCTCGCACAACATAAAAGGCCTCAAAATAAAATAAAAACCTAGAAATATAATGTGGATTTTATTCTTGATCGCTTAAAGGCACACTGTCAGGCTTTGCCGACTTTAGCTCACAATTTGATTAACAAAATTAACATATATTGGTATGTTATATCACAAAGTGTAAAATAAATGTTATAAAGAGGACAGAAAGATTTGTGTTGCCACACTCATTGATCACTTAGGTATATTAGGTAGACCAGTACACCAGCTTGTTAATGCAAATATTTAATCAGCCAATCATGTGGCAACAACTAAATGCATATAAGCATGCAGACATGATCAAGAGGTTCAGATGCTTTTCAGAGCAAATGTCAGAATGGGGAAGAAATGTGATCTAAGTGACTTTGACCGTGGAATAATTGTTGGTGCCAGACAGGTTGGTTTGAGTATGTCAGAAACTTCTGATCTCCTGGGATTTTCACAAACAACAGAGTTTGCAGAGAATGGTGCAAAAAACATCCAGTGAGCAACAGTTCTGCGTGTAAAAACGCATCGTTAACGAGAGTGGTCAGAGGAAATGGGCCAGTCTGTTCAAGGCTGACAGGAAGGTGAGAGTAACGCAAACAACAACATAATTACTACAGTAGTATGCAGTAGAACCTCTTAAGGCTATAGCAGCAGAAGGCTAAAGTCAAAAATAAGTCTAATAAATACCTAATAATGTGAGTGTATGTAGACAGGAAAGAAAAACGTATATTTTGTGATGCTGCTGGGGCCTCATTGAGGAATGGTCTTATGATTAATTTTTTTCTTTAATAGTGCCTTATGCTGAAAACCACAACTAAAAATCCCAGTGTAATGTAAAGTTTACACAAGACATTAAGTTAAGTTTATTACCTGCTGGTTATGAGCAGGTACTGCACATTAGAGGGCTGTTCGAATATCCCCAAAGTGGGCACTTGCTATTCCATTTTATGCACAAAAAGTGCAAGAAACATGATCAATCCCAGGTGTGTTTTATTTAAGACACGATAGGCTACATCTCAAACTGAAGGTAGCTGCCTTGATGCCTCATTAGACACTGTCCTTTGAAGGTGTCTTTGGAGGTGCCTTGCAGCATGTAGTCTGGGACCCAATTTGAAGGCAGGAAGATGCCATAGAAAAGTAACGTGATTACGTAATGTGTGAATACATGATTACAAGCAAGTTCATGAACAGCTCACAGAGGCTTAAAAACATGAAATACGTTATTCCAGTGTATTGAATAATTAAAATGTATTTAGAAAAATAACGACAACAAATTATCCAGCTTGCTGTATACTGAAACTTATGAACCAGCTCTTATACAGTTCTGTGCAAGATCCACCGGTTTTCAGCTGCCATTATTTCAATGGTAATCGTAAAGAATAATGGGATATCCCTCCAGGCAAAGAATACAGGCGACGTGGCCTTCAAAATTGTCAGATTTTAGCAAACTTTCAAATAGGAAAGCACTTGATGCCATCCTGCCTTAGAATACTGCCTAAGACGGCAACATTTTTGCCGTTTGAGAGGTTGTGTGCTACATGACAAAACCATTATCCAGTCACGACAGCTCTCATATTATTGGAGTTCAAATTCAGGTTCATTTCAGATGTATATGTCACAGGTACCTAAGAAGTGGATAGGACACACTGACGTAAGCAACTTTTTTTGGTCTCAGTTATTTTTATACATCAAGAATAAGCACAATTTAGGAAATGATCTTTAGAGTTTAAATCCAGGAAAAGTAGTTTCCTCAGAAATACAACAGTTATGTGAGCAGACTACACTTTCTTGCCTTGCTGCGAGGACCAGACATCAAGCACCGACATATCTAGAAAGATTGCCGGGTCAGCGAGCTACAAGTCACGCTAAATTGCCTCGTAACCTTTCCTGCTCCGGCAAGCAGATAGCCCATGAAAGAGCGCCCTGTGAATCACTGGCAGCCGCTACAAACTTCTGATCGACACAGGAGGACAAGCCAAACAAAAAGAGAGGAGATAGTGTTTGGCTTCTAAGAGCCCTGCCTGTGATCTGACAGTTGGGATGAGTGAACTCCACGGCGTGGATCTGAGCTGCTAATTGGACTGAGGAAAGGAGGGAGCAGAGCGGGTTCGAGATGCCTGGGCTTGTCAGATCCCACACTGGAGCCGTGTGGTGGACCCTGTCGGGCGGGACAGGGAGGAGCCGGGAGCCTGAGGCTGTGTGTCGACAGAAGCGGGACTGTACGCATTTCTGGCGTCTCTGGCAGCTCCAGCTCAGCTTTCCCACAGATCGCTGACGACTCTTGTCATTGGTCAACTGTGCCGCCATAGTGCCATTTGTCAGGCAGCAGAGTTTTTCAAACCGTGATAATTTATTGCCCTCTCCATAGGGAGGAGCGTGAGAAGGTTCAATGGTTCCAGGTTAATGCAGAAAAAAACTGCCCTCGGTCAACCATATACACACAACACACTTTAATACACACACTGACAGTACACATTACACACTCTCAAGACACTTTACACACTTGCTGCACACTTTACTAAGCATACATCCATAGTACACTTTAATACACACACACACAGCACACTTTGCTCTGCATACATCTCAGCACACTTTTCTAGCACTTTTCTCTGTTAAAAACCAAATAGGCCTAACACCTTTAAAGATTGATAATATAAGCATATTCCATCCAGTGACAGCACACTTCAATCTCATAGCAGTCTATCAACAGAGCATGAAGCAATGAGACCCACAACACCCTGTGTTTTCCATAAAAGCATGCTTAATTCGGGAAACAGCACACCCTGCATAGACCCTTGTCCTCTCTTTTGTTTCATCAGCATGCTGAGGACAGCTCCCAAAGCTGCCACTCAGTGCCTCTTCATGATTAACCACCGAGTGTGCCTCTCTTTCACTCTCCCCCTCACTCCCTCCCTCCCCCTCTCATCACCTCTGTTTCTCCACCTGCGCTATTAATGACTGAGGCTCAGGGGGCCCGACCACAAGCACTTCTGTTCAGAGCCTGACTGGAATATTAATGCACAGCTCATTTATACCGTTGACCTGTTGATTACTCCCCCACTCTGCTGAATAAGCAAGATGGTTCTCTCTCCTTCTCTCATCCATCTTTCTGCCCCTCTATTCTCCTTCCAGCTCACCACCTTCTTCATGTTCCATCTTTTGTCTCCCTTTCTCATATTCCCGTCTCATTGCCAGAATCCCTTCCCACTCTTCCTTCCCTCTCATTTTCCACACTTCCCTTCCTTCACCCACCATCTTTCCTCTTCTCTTTATTCCCGCTCCACCCCTTTCTCTTCCCATCCTCTCTCTTTCTCTCTGAATAAAGCAGGTTGACAGCACAAACTCAGCCTCAGGACATTGGCACATTCTTCATCTCCCGCAAAAGAGGCGTCTTCTTTGTAATCCACTTTTAAAAAAATAGAAAGATTTGAAAGCAGAGAGTAAAATTTCTTTTTGATTTTAGCTGCAGGCCAACTTTTAATTCAAGGCCCCTCGTTATCCCCGTATTTCATAGGAGCCTCGTACTTGGTAGTGTCACAGAGAACCGCCCTCTCTCTTCCTCCCTCCCTCCGCTCCGTCAGATGGAGGAGTGAGTATAAGCCAGGGGATAAGAGGCAGAAACAGCCCTACATGGGAGCTGAACTGGGACCCAAATCTCCCATGGCGCTCTCGGTGACGTGCCTCGAGGGATCAGCGTATCCATATCCCCCTTAGCGCACAAGTACACTACGCCAGAAATGGCCAGCTCGGCTCCTGGAGGGCAAGGGCCGGGGCAGGCTTTGGTTGTCCTCTCACTCAGTCAGGCCATTGGCAGCATACGCCAACACTGGTGCACTCAAGAACCTGAGCTGCCATCCGCCAGCTTATCAGGAGATTCGAGAAAACTGTTCCATCGCATAAATATTGAAGAAGCCCAATAATTTAGGATCAGACGTTTGCATGGATACCATGAGCAGATGCCACTCTGCTTTCCCACCCCTGCACTGAGGAGTGCAGTGATACAGCAATGAGCCTGAGTGGGAGAGGTATGTCATCATGAATCCAAAGATGAAGCTTGGGTTTGGGAGTCTGAATGATTCACAACCTGACAGCAATTTTGGCATAAGGTCTTTTAAATCAAAACATATAAATCACCTCAAAGGAGAGCCTCACTTATGCATAAACAGCCTCCGATGGGTGGTAAACCATTGTTTACCCTGGACTGCACTGTATACCAAAGTGCCCCGTCACTCTTGTACTGAGCCAGGAGAACAGAAGCAAGATTGTACGTACGGTGAAGTGTGCCAGCCTGGATAGAATTGGCTGTGACTAATAAGTCATATGAATTTCTTGCAGTAAACTATCAGCATTGCACCGGGGGGGGCAGGCGGGTCTTCAGTCGTTGATTTTGTGGCTCTTTATACACGTTACCCCGATTGACCCTGTTCAAAGCTCCTTTCCTCCTGTTTAGTTTTCAGTTGCTGCAGCAAACGTGAACACTTTGTGCATATCATCAGAGAACACCAAATCAGAGCAGGAGTTTTTTTTTAAACACTGGGGGTCAACATGAACTTAACATCTTTGTTTATTCATTTCAAGGATCCTTGCAATATAATCAAAACAGGGCTTTTTTTTTTTTACTGCAGTTGTAATGAAAACATGACTGACACCAAAATTAAAGCGGATAACCTCATCTATAATCATACCAGCATTAAAAGGTCACATATCTTTCAGCATTAGGTGTCGATTGATTTGAATCTTTTATTTATTTTTTTGTTTCTGGACTGATGAAAGTCGTCTGGAGCTGTCACTGTGAGCAATGACTTTTGGACTAATGCAGAATCGTGATTAGGAAGGGCAAAGATGCCGCAGCTCTATCCTAATTGCATGCAACACAGTCTCTCTCCATACACAAGTATAGAAAAGGGTAACCTTTGATCGCCATCTGGTGGCTAAAAGTGATAAAGAAGCATTTGAAGTCTGATATCATCTTGCGGAATGAATAATTATTCAGTAATAATCCTAGAGGACATAAGGCATACAGAGAATGCATTTCCAAATGGACAAGTGATTTATCAATTACACCTCTCCCCTACCACCCGCCCCACACACAAATTTACACATCCTCTAGACCCGACCTATATTCGTTTATGTTCAAAAGAAATATTCGAACAAGTAGAGAAACAATAACAAACTTCCGTAGACATAAACATTTGTTTTACAGCAGAGAGCAAAAGGTCATGCAAGACAAAGGTGAGAACATCAATCCAAACAGAATGGTTTCTACTGCCAGACGCTAATCAGTGGGGTGAGGGTTAGACCACATCCACGTTATTAACCTTATCAAAGTTATTAACGAGGAAAAGTGCAAGCAACAACTGTTACCTCCAGCCTGTATTTCCTAACTGGAAATTGCGACGCATGGGTCAGATTTATCAGCGGATTGGACTCTTTGAAATTGGAATTTTAGTAGTATTATCAGTAAACCGTGGACTTGTTGAAAGGGCTAAAATGACAATAGTTACTTTACTTTAAAATACTTGAAAATGACTTCTGCATCAGGCCAGGGCTTTGAAAAGGACGAAATGTGAGTATTTAATAAATATCTGGTGACGGAGGTACATGTGCACTCTCAATGTAGAACAGAACAGGCGTACCGTTTCCTTTCGAGGCGAAACGCGCCAGCCCAGTGTGCGTGTGCTCAGCTTTTAGCGGGGCGTGAAGTGAGTAAGCACAGCGGGGCTACAGGGTTCAGCTGCAGAAACTCCCGGGTCCTTTGTAGTGGCTTGCGCACAGGCGGAAACGGAAGCACGTTTACACAACTGCTCGCTGGATTCAGCAGCGCAACTTGATTTTAGTGCTCGCCAGTCTGCCGTGACGATGCTCTGGCAGGTTGTGTAACTCCGTCTGCTGAGAGAATGAACGATTATAATGAATCATTGAAATCCCAGCTGAGTGGACTTGTACACACAGAGGCAAATTCCCAGTGCGCTCACAGAGCAGTGCAACGTGTAGGCTAAATTAATGTTCACCGAGTGCTGCTCCACACTGCCTCACCCCAACTGAGCCAAGATGCGTATCAAATGGTGTCAGCGTCCCACGCCAGTTAGGCTAAGTGTTCTCAGTGTTTCCACTGAAGCATCCGCTCCGAACTGCTAAAATTGCCCAGTTAACGCTCACCTCAGTCTGCAACAGCAGAGACCGAGGTGACACATTTTAAAAAACAACCTCTTCAACCGCACACAACCCTAGGACAAAGCTTAAGGCCAGCCAATGCTTCATTGTCACAATTTTATTTAGCATAATTTAAAAATCATTTCCACTGTTAGTTCTTTTATACAAATATGTTTGTTATATAAAAAAAAGACAAAACAATTCCTACAAATCAAGTTCCCAGTGTATAAATTTAGTACCACACACCATAGCAGACAGGCACTGGTGGCTGCGATTGCCAGTTGTCTGCTGAGTTCTGACAGCATACCACAGTGACATCAGAAAAACAATGAAACCACCAGTTTTGTTAACCATAATTTGAACACAACTGTCTTTACACCCCAGCACATGCAGATAATATGCAATTTTGCGGCAGGGCGTTATATCCACAGATATCACACCTTTAATTCAAAGGTACCAAAACAGACAGCCCTGCCAACCGACTCCCCAGCAGAAATGCATACAATTTCCCCCCACTTTGTCCCTTTGTATTATATGATTTCTGACACATACCCAACACTGTCTTAAACACCTGTAAAGATTAAAACGTACAGATCCTCTGAACAACTGTTAAAATACCATTAGGCTTGAAGTTTACACTGCCCAATAATTTTCTGCTTCCTTGGTCTCGGAAAGCAGATGCAGCTTCATTCAGTCAACTATGTGGCCATCAAAATATTTCTGTAACTGGTAGGCTGACTCAGCACATGGATGTACGTCCACCTTCAGATATGATTTCTGTAACATGACCCGAAAATAAGGAGCCAAACCAGCTTTTATATTTGAGATACAGGAGCACGGTCTTGGACAGGCCAGCTAAAGGCAAGTTTGGACAGTGGTCAGTAATCTGCAATGCATACTATGAACAACGTAATAGGAAAAAACCTAACCATTTTAAAGCTTGGTAATGTGTGTTGATTTGTACTCAATATTTGTCAGTTAGAAAAGAAGAACATGGGCAGAAATAAGGCCAAACACTGTTGCTCAAACCCACACAGTCAAAACCTTTGCGAATGGAGGACAGTCAGTCTGAGGATCCAGCCACCTCTCAAAAACATCAGATTTGTGCAGTGTTCAGAGTCATCAACCTACGCCACAACGCAGGCGATGCATGTGAACAGTTCCGTTTACTCTTTGGCTGTGCCTTGACAAAGAAGCTCGGAAAAATAAAAGTTACAGAAAAAAATACATATGGATAAAAAGGCACTTCCAAAATGGCAGGCACTGCTGAAGGCAGACCCATTAAAATGGTGATGTAGGCCCGTTCATTACAACTGCCGACAAAAAGGTTATGAATGACATGATCGTAGGAACCTGGATTTTGTTTAATACAAGCCACTTTCAGTGGAGTAGCAACCGTCTGGCAATATGAACATTTTAAAACACTCACATGGTGGCTGCTTAAACTAAACAGAAAAACAGAAAATATGCTGCCATGATTTGAACCTGTAAATAACATCACGTCGATCACGCGCTTAAAGAACACCCGGCCTAAAAGCGATAATAGGTCATAAGAACAGTCTTAATGTAATTCGGGTGTGCAGCACATAAATTAATTTGGAACAATTTTAAAAATGAATGCTAACTGGCCGATCTACTGGCTGTAGAAGCAGAGGCAGGACGTCTCTGGCTTCCATGTGGTCTGGCATTAGGGCAGCGTAACCTTCCGAGGGTGATCGAAGCATCACAGTCTAAATCAGGCAGTCGCGGCATGTTACGCTGGACAGTAATCGATCCAGCACTTGCAAATGAAGTGGTTCAAGGACGCGTCCACAGCGGCAGGAATTCCCTGGCTCAGTGCGACGCAAACGCAGCCGGCGCCCAAGCGCTAACGGATTATGGAACAAAGGGAACAGACATTTACGCATGTTTTAACGCTCCCGTTTCAGTTTTTTTGTTTTCGTTTCTTTTTTTGGCTTTTTAAATTTGTAGATACATTCGATATTAAAACAGTCTAACCGGCAAGACAACAATTTTAAAAAAAGAAAAAGAAAAAAGAAGGATCTGGCCTTGGTCTTCAGTAAAAGTTGACCACCAGAGGGTGTGGAATCAGACAGGTCCATCCCCCAGAAGAGGTGACACACAGGGGCGCTCTGTGGCGTCACAGCCACGGGGGAGTAAACACTGCACCGCGCGTCGGCTAATCCGTCTGAGCCACCCAAAGCCGGTGTCGCACTGGCGGTGACGGCAGAGGCCAGCTGGCACTCAGGGCCCTGACTCAGGCGGTTACACTGAGGGAGGGTGGTTGTTAAGGCTTTCTGTCAACACCTGAGAGGTGCAGGGTCATGGACCGGGAGCTGCTCTTCACAGCTGGATGCTTTTTCAGAGAAAATCCTGCCCAGGGCCTTTTTTGGGAAAGGACACCTATGTGCCACTCACCCCCCTCCCCCCCACTTATTGATAACTAGACCAATATAAGTTTACCATATAAACAACCCCTCATAGCCCCACTCATTCACACACACGCACACACAAAGGTACCTATACCGATACTAAAGTCAAAAGGACTCAAATGTTCTGTCATTTTTCACACCGCTAATCGCTTTAATGAAGGCAAAACCCGCCCGCCAAGTGCTCTCCCATAGCTACCGCCTGCCGAGCAATCACCAGTCAGGGCCATTTAGCAGACTCAATTCAACATTCGTCGATTCTAAGAAAAAACAGAACGAGGGTTTAAAAAGGACCATAAAACTGATGGCGCTGCATAGTGTGTGAGGAAACTAAGTGGAGAACCTATCGAAGAGAGGCACTGAAGGAGAACGGAAATCAACAGGACCACTTAATGTTTAAAATGCACTGCAAGGCACCGTTCCCCCTGACCTAAACGTCAATACAGTAAGCAGGTGAAAAGGCACAAAGAGTCCTGGTGTGTGAAGAACAGTCATAAACCGGGAACCTCAAGGAGTACAGAAAATGGAATGGATTTTGCTTGTGGTTCATTAGCTCGGAAGATCAAAATCTGCAGCATAATCATCACAATTGAAAGGGAAAAGTTCTGAGCACGGCACATTAAGGTACAGTCTAACTGAAGCACACTAGGACACCCACTCCAGTAATAATTACTATTCTTTGTTGTTATGGGTCACTTTGGATATAAAAGGGAGGAGAAAAAAAAAAAAAAAAAAACCTTTGACATAAAGGAACTTAAAAGGCAAGCCATTTGACACATTCCTGATAAGTTACCTAACTGCAGAACACATGGCTGCAGCACTCTTATCGGGCAATACGGACATCTGTTTGCTTTACAGCTACCGGACATATACCGTTATGACAAACCCGGCCTTCTGCTGCGACAGTAAAACAGTGAACAGGAGCTCGTGACTTACGGGCCTGCCCGGCTGGGGGAGGACAGACTGATCTAATCCTGGCACTGCCCCGTTGGGCTGATAAATAACCAGACGTTCCCTTTCCATGTTTCTGCTCAGCTCGGCTTGGCTTTGTTTTGAAAGCAGAAAAGGGTTTGCTCCATGAGAAAGAGGCACGGGGTGGATGAGACGACGCAGTCAGGCTTTTCAAGTCGACGTGGGCAGTGGGCTGCTTTAGAATTTCTGGCACTTTCCAGGGGCCATGGGCTCCTCGGTGATCCCCAGCCTTCTGTTGTGGCCAGAGTGCAAGTGCACAGACCGGGACATGAAGCTGATTCCTGAAGGTGCTCTCAGACAGGGATGTCTTAAGAGGAGCCCGTTGGCTGAACTAAGGCCACAGAGCTGCCATGCAGTCATTACACCTCCTGGTCAGGAGGTGCAGGACAAGATGGCAGGGTAAAGGTGTAAAGAGAGTGCCAGGTCATCACTCCCTTCGGCACTAAACACCTGGCAGGCCACAACAGGAAAGTACAGGAAGTGATTTCCGTCTGGTGGATTATTGATTTTTTTTTTTGGCAAATCATTAGCTATTCATCCCATTTTGCATCCAGGGCCATTTTCTTGAATTTCTGAAATGGCGCTGCCTTCACCTGGCTCGGTCCAGAACTATACAGCACAACCCAAAAAGGCACAGTCGAAAGAAAGGAAGACAGGGTGCCATAGGTGGAGGGGAGGCGGAGTAACATGGAGGACAGGGTGGTGCATAAGAACAAACCCCTCTGCTGTGGCATCTTTACTTTGGCTTTTGGTTTGGGGTGAAAAAAACAACTCTGAAGACAAGTGGGAGTTGAGGGGGGGGGGGGGGGGGTTAAGGAGGAAAAAAAATGAGCGAGAGAAGAGCTAAACAAAGCATATATGGCGGCAGCAGGGAGGAGACGGCCCTCCCGCTTGGTGTCCGTGTCCACGCGCACTCCCTCCCCTCCTCACTATAAGAGCACGCACTTCTTGGTGTTCTTCTTGGCGGCGGGGTAGAGCACGGCGCGCACGGCCTCGGCGAACACCTCCCGCACGCCCTCCTGCAGCAGCGCCGAGCACTCCATGTACTTGACGGCCCCGATCTGCTTGGCCAGGGAGCTGCCCTGCTGCGGCGTGGTGGGCGCCAGGCCCTGCTCCTTCAGCTTCTTGACGGTCTCGCCGTCGGCGCGCAGGTCCCGCTTGGTGCCCACCAGCAGGACGGGCACGCTGGGGCAGTGGTGCGACACCTCGGGGTGCCACTTGTGCCGCACGTTGGCGTGGGAGGAGGGGCTCCCGATGGAGAAGCAGATGATGAAGACGTTGGTCTGCGGGTAGGAGAGCGTGCGCAGCCGGTCGTACTCCTCCTGGCCCGCCGTGTCCCACAGGTTCAGGCTGACCGTGCGGCCGTCCACGCTCATCTGGGCGCTGTAGTTGTCGAAGACGGTGGGGATGTACTCCTCGGGGAAGGCGTTGGTCGTGTAGGAGATGAGCAGGCAGGTCTTGCCCACCGCCCCGTCCCCCACCACCACACACTTTATTGTCTGCATGCTTCCTGCATCCACACAGACCGCAGAACCTGGGGAGGAGAGAGGGGGTCAGCCGGCGGAATCCAATGGCAAGCAAAAAGCCACAAAACCGGCCAGCGTGGGAGACCTCGAGCTTGTGATGGAGGGAAACAGGAAGGGATGAGCCTTTACGTGCAAGACTCTGACAGTGTTCTATAATGATTAAAAACCTGGCCTGGTAACCTGAAGGTTGCAGGTTCGATTACCGGGTAAGGACACTACTATTGTACCTTTGAGCAAGGTACACAACCTGCACTGCTTCTGTATATGTCCAGCTGTATAAATGCATGCCATGTAAAAAAAAGCAACAGAAAAAATCTGTATAAATCACTCAGCGAGATTTAGCATCTGTAAATGCCCATAATTGCAATCTAATATTTCCCCGCCATCCACAACACCAGCCTTCTGTCTCACATTTACCTGATAGGGTTCCTTTCAGTTGTTTAAAAATCGAAAGATGCATAGATAACAGAACAGACCATGATCAGCCTTAGCCTCTGCCCTCAGCTGCAAATGACACGCCCTGCAAAATGACATCCACCTCACCTGCTTCTCATCCATCACAGCTCTCTTAAGGTCTAGGTTCTCAAGCCATTTTTAAGACAAATTTAACTGAAAATCACTTCCACCTGGCAGCGAATAATCACTGGGGACCAGAGTTGACAATCACTGTTCTAATGCACATGCAATTTCTCCACAACAGAGTAAATTATTCATTGAAAACAGCAGTCATGTTTGCCACATCATCTATAATTTACAGAAAATTTTACTTGCGATGCCATATTAAATAGGGCACAAAAAGTAGGGAACCACTAAAACCGCACTATAAGCACATAACATATGACTAATTGTTATTGTTCTAACAAAGTTGTGCTTGTCCAATCAGACAAATGCATTTGGATATAGAGTTTACCAATTTAACCTTGCAACAACTGAGAATACAATTATTACCAGGCTAATCGATACAGGACTGCTTACATCAGTAAAAAACAACATTTCATTCTTAACATTTTGTAACACAGACAAGTCAAGAGCGGAAAACACCAATGCTTATCTTCGGATAGCAAGCATCTGTATATGGAACTAAATCAAGCCCTTCCCTTGCAACACTGGCAAGGTAAAGAAACTGAGAATTAAACATTATGTAATATAATGGAACATTTAAGCTTTAACGAAAGCTTAAATGCGTGCTAAATTTAAGTTTTTAAGCAAGTTACCTTCAGCAATGCTTCTACGATTTTTTTCCCCCAGCCGTCACTGTCAGGAAGAATTTGACAAGTTGTTGATTTAAGGTAACTTACTAGCTGGGTCTTGCTTCACACAAAGTTTACGCCTCAGCGTTCCCTTGAGTTAACGTAGCTACAATATTATAATTCCCAGGAACTATTTTGATACATTTGATAACGCCGACATTAGCAACCTAACGGTACACTATGCGGCATAGAAGTTACCTTACGTTAAACTACCCTGACTGAAGATCACCAAATTATTTAATTGCGATAAATTTCAGAAACAGTGGTAGCCAGCTAGCTAGCTAGCGTTACGACAAAAGTTAGCTGGCTGTCTTGCCAACAAATTGCAGAAAACATAGACTTTCCCAACAGAACAAAATGCCTTCAGACGCGTTTGTTATTGTATTAAGATAGCCATGTTACATTAATGAGATTTTGGTCAAGTCATATCAGCTGACTAGCTATGATATTTTGCATGGAACTGTTGGTAAGTTAATTTAGCTGTGTTACTGCTGTATTTGGCTAGCTAACGTTAGCGAGCTCACTACGGCATTGGGGGCTCGGCGGGTTCACCAGCTTCTTTGAATAAACCGAAAGTTGCTATCTAACAATCTGGAAACGCCTTAGCTAGCAAACGTTAGCTAACGGTTACCGATTGTTGATAAACAGTCGCAAGCTATCAAATCAAAGAATATCACTGTAAACAGCGCCAAATAGTTCAGCAGCCGGACTTAATAGCTAGCGTTAGATAGCTCGCAAACTAGCAAGCTAATATTTGGGAGACTAGTTAGCTAAGCTTGGAAACTGGCTAGCGCTAGGCAACGTAGCTAACCTAGCGGGCTCATAGGAAAATAGCTAACCTTACGTTAGCACGCTAGGTGAAGTGATTTGTGGTTTTTAAAGTTTCTTTTTTGAATGTATAACTCCGAGTGAAGTAAAACCGCGCAAAATATAAACTTCAGATATTGACACAAGTCAAAACACATTAGTGCATGAAACAGATAATATCAGAAAATAAAGTAAAGTTTAACTGTCTCACCGCCTCACTTGGGACTCGCGCTCTCTAGCTTCGTTCAGTAAGACCAGACAGAACCGCATCCGGGGAGCTGTCCCAAATAGTGACTACGCATGACTTGATGTGCAGCAGAGAACTGTGGTTAATGTAGTATTTTCTAAAAGCACATTGACTGGAAACTACGTAATCCAAACAATGCACCAAAAAAAAAAAAAATTTGTACACCCAATGTATTACTCTCTGCCCTGCCGAATCTAATTACACAGGTGAGAATTGCGAATCACATAACGACGATTAAAATAAGTTGTGATGACGCAACAAGAAAGTCGTGTACACTAATACAATCTACAAATAAGGCAAATTTGCAACAACAAAAAAAGTTTAGTGTATGCATTCATTTATCGCTAGTATGGCTGCATTTCAGATTTCAGTCGCACATTCTGCACGGTACCACCAGGTGTCATTGTTGACCGTAAAGTAGGCTAAAGCCTGAAGTTCGTCAAAACGTTTTAGTACCCTGCTGAAAAAAACTGCTGAAACTAGGCTTTGAAACCGCTGGTAGCTGGTTGACCAGTTAGACCAGCTCTATACTGAACATGGTCTGACCAGCTCAAGCAATGTTTTGAAACAGCTGGTAGCTCATATTTCAAGCTGGTCATAGCTGGATTTTACACCAGGGTACTATTGAGACTATAAGAAATGAAAAGCAAAAGTTTGTTTGAAAACTTAATATTTTTTTCTTGTGCTTTTTATGACTATAATGTGAATGATGCATCAAAGCATACAATGTGAAAAGGTCATGCAACATAAAATGTAGGACATAAAGATTAAGACAATCAACATGGGAGAGTCTGGGATCGGTTTCTGGGTAGTGAAGAAGATACTCTGGATGATCAAACTAAGCAATGAAGAGATATCCATGACCTCCACGCAGCACTTTCTGTGCATTAATCACAACACTGTGTCACTACCCTTTACTTCTCCTGCTAAGATTATACAGTGTTCCAGAGTCTCCAGGGTTCAATTAGCTGCTGCAAGAGTTCATCTGATTCCCAGGACCACAGACAGATCAAGACAAGGCACAGGCAAGTTCCATCCTGAAGGTGGTGATTTCTTCACATTCCACTCTGCCACTCCTTTTGCAGGTGAGCTGAAACTGATAGCCCCTTCCCACACAGAAGCTTTCAATTAAGGTTCACATAAAAAAAAATGGTGGCCTTTGTCATCAAGGCGTGAAAAGTGATTTGCATACTTAACACACAGCGAGAAACTGTCCAGCATCACCCCCACACACACACGCACACACATGCAGATGCTTGTACATACGCACCCAGCGACCTATAACCAAAGACACTTGAAAACAAAGAGGCTCCAGTTTATTGCTTTTCCCAAGAGTTCTGGCGTCACTTCGGCCTATAAAGAAAACTTTCCCACTGAGACCCTACCACCCCCCTCCCCCTCCCTTTATTCTGTGAGGGGATTCTCTGGGATGCTTCTAGTGTCTCCATGACAACCCCTGCGGCCTAGGGGTGCCACTGTCAGGAGATAGAAGAAAGAGAGAGACCTTTGAGTGGAGCTGAGGAACAGGGGGTTGTGGGTAGTTAGAGGAAATGACCCAGGGAGGAAGTCTCAGGATCTTGAATATGAGCCAGCTCAGTTCCCTCTCTAAACAAGCACTTTGAAAAGTTGTCATGCTGCAGTTGATTTGTGTGTGTGCTGCCAACCCAGTTGGGAAGCAATTGTCTAGGTCATGGGCTTGTTCAATAGTGGAGTGTACCAGCAGTCATTGACGGAGGTATGGCAGTTGTGCATTACAACGTAGTGTTTTACCCTTACATATACCACCTGCCACTTAGTGGATACTTTTTTAGTCAATGGAGCAATTTATTTATGCAAGCTACCAATGGCAAATTATAGATTTTAAAGGGCCGAAGGAAGAAGCTAATTTAAGCTTCCCTTAAGGAGCATTAATGACCCATGTGCACTAGCTTCACATGGGTCATGGGTCATGGGTCATGGTCATGGTCATGTGAAACTAATGTAATTTCTCAGCATACCGCCCCCATTTTCCTGAGTAAATGTTATCACTGCATTACTTACCAACAAGAATCCATATGAAAGATGAAAACCCTTTGGCCTTTAAATGTTATACATTTACACAACTTGCATATTAGCCAGATTTACACCTATGACCCATTAGGTATATCAAAGTAACTTTCTCTGCAATGCTGTTAGCACAGCTGAATGTCAACTGTTCAAGATCACTTTTGAGATCAGATTCAAGTGAAATACAGTATCTTGGTGGAACAGAAAAGGAGCAGACTACAATCATTGTGATGATCATCTTTATTTTACTTTCTCTTATTTACAAATGTCTGTCATACAAAAATTACACCAGGTAATAATCATTTATTCTGTTAAATTATTCTTTCTTTTTTCAGCAAAAAAAGTAACAAAAATATCCCGTATATAATAATGAAACACAAACACCCAAAACCAACCCCTCTTCAGTTTCTAAAGTGCACCAGGATGAGAAGGTCCCACTGAGAGAGTTTGAGTGCAGTCAGTTCTGTACCTAGTGCTGGGCTGGACCATTAAATAACACGGGTGTTAGCAAAAAGCATTGAAATTATATTAGCATCAAACCAGGTGTGCTGAATGAATGCAATTAATTATCTGTCCTGTCAAAAGTTCTATCATGAGTTTAATTGGTTATGGCTACAGATTTTTTAGCCTTTCTTCATATAGGAAAATATGGGGCATAAATGTGATGCAGATGGAATGTAACAATCCTAGTTTAGATCAGATAGGGATAGGTAAAGATTGAATAGGGCTAAAACTTAACATGGGAACTTGGAAGAATTAGAACATGTGCCTTAGACTTCAGGACCTATTCTGATGAAAATCAAGTACTTTGGAAGGCTAGCAAATACAAGACATATAGGCAGAGGAGAATGTCAATACAGACACTAGCTTTTAAGTGTTGCACTCCTTTGAGACAACAAAGCACATAAACAAGGTCTGATGCACAGTGGGCGTAATGCATTTCAGGTATTTGCCTGGAGGTATACTGAGGGATTCCCCCAGAGGTGCCCCATTACCTGCACAGGGCCCTCTAGTGGCTGGAGGTAGTAGTCGCTGGACAAGATTGTGCAGTATCCCAACAGTTACACTTCTCCCATATACATAACAGGGGCACTTCACCCAGCATGAGAAAGTACAGTGACTCCATTCAGAAAACTTGGCAGATGGGCAGTTGATAGAGCTGAGAATAAAGTCAATTTCCCCCTCCTTCCCGTTGATTCTGGTGGTTCTCACTTTCACTTGGGAATAAGGGGGGGGGGGGGGGCACCCATGGTTCCCCACAATGAAGTTGTGCTGCAGTTCAGTAGCAGGTGGAAGCTTCTGAATATGGCACCAGAGGACCCACAGACAAAGTGCAATCCACAAGGAAATGCATTGCCCATGTATAAAATCTGTTCAAGCTCAATTAAAAAAACTGCATGCATACCCAAATACATATAGTTTCTTGTGGTTTTACCCACATACACATAAATATATATACACATACTTTTACATATACACTGTATATTGGTGTTCATGGTTCACCTCCACATAGGCTGGGAGGCTGGCTGGGTGGCAGGACGGGACACCTTGGGGCCTGGCAGTCGTGTCCCTGGGGACTTGAGTTTGTTAGACTCAGAGTTCTTGGCGGTTTTCATAGCTGCAGCAGTGATAACAGCTTTGCGAATGGTCTTAGCGGTGGTGGAGGAGGGGTTCGGAACTGTGCGGGGTGAGGAGGGGGTGTGGGACTCGGGGTTAGGGGCAAGGCGCTTGGTCACTCGTAGGGGGGAGCCCCTGACGAACCCGCCCTGGATGGCCTCCGCCTTGTCCTTCTCAGCCTTGGTCTGCTCCGGAAGGCTGCGGCCAGGCTTTCCGCCCTGTTCGGCTACGAGCCGCACTTTTTCCCGCGCACTGGCGGCTCGTTTGATTTCGGACTGAGTGCCAGCCGGCCGGACGGGCATGGAGGAGCGGGCAGAGGCACTGCGAGGGGGGGGCAGCCGGGACCCGCGTGTGAAAGGCCCGTCATCGGTAGCTGCCGACTCTGCCTTGCTGCGGACCCTGGGGATGCCGGGGTTGCTAGGCGACCCCAGTGTCATCAGGCCCCTTCGTGGCCCCCTAGCCGGGTCCTTGCCGCCGCGGGCGTCGTCCTTGTTCAGGGGGGACTTTGCTCCGTCACGCTCGTCCGCCTCCCTCTCTTTCCTCCACTTGGAGCAGTGGCTGGGCACAGGCCGGGGGAGGGGCGTGGTCATGCTCTCGTAGGAGCGCAGGCCCCGCACTAGGGTGTGGCACTCCAAGGTCTCGCCCACACGAGGGTAAATCCGGTCACCCGCCGGGCTGGACGGGTCAGCGTCCCGTGCCAGCAGTGCGACGGGCTCTGGTACCATCGATTCGGCCTGCATGTCCACCTCAGCGGGAGAGGCCCCGCCCAGCGTCCCCTGCTGTCTCAGCACCCTTTCGGACACAAGCCGCAGCAGCCGGGCGCTCTCTACAGACGGCTCATCAGCCGTCAGATCGCCCCCCTGGGCAACCATCACTGACATGCTCTCCGAAGGGTTCGGAGCAGGGCCCCAGGCTCTGTGTGTGGTGTCAGAGGGCAGCTCTGTTCTAATGGGTGCAGTATTAGCAGAATGCTCCTCTTTCTTGTGCATGGTGTTTGTAGGGGGCTGCTCGGTGGTCGACCCATGTATCTGGAGCGTAGCGTCGCTGGTTGGTTCTTGCTGGAGGGGTGTGGTGACAGTACTGAGGTTCAGTAAGCTTGGAATGGCAACAGTGGTCAGCCCCTGTTGGCTCTGTGTCGTGTTTGTGTTCAATTCCTGTCTGCCGTGTGGCGAATCAGTGTTCAGTCCTTGTTTTCCATCTACGGTATCAGCGTTAAGCCCTTGTCTGCTGTGTGCAACATCAGTGTTTGGTCCTTGTGTGTTGCGTACAGTGTCCCCATTTAGTTTAACGCACATTGTCTCAGTACTCAGACCCTGCTGACTGTCAGCGTTCAGCCGCTCAACCGCACTGCACTGGTACGAGTTCCTCCGGGCCTCAGAGTGGCGCAGGCTGCGGCGGTGCCAGGGATAGAGGAGGTTCTTCTCCAGGGTGCGCTCCAGGTCATCCTGGCCCGGTCCAAGCCCCAGTCCTGTGCAGGCCGCAATAGAGCGGCGCTTCTCGGCGCTCTCCCGCTGCCGCTCCGCCCGCCGCTGCTCCTGCAGCTCACGTTCTGCATTCTCCTGAGGGACAGAGACAGAGGGAGGTCAGAGGTCATGGGTCATTGTAGAGCTGCACAGCATGTCACCCAAACTACTGCATTACTGAATCATCACCACAGGTTTATTTAGAAATCCTCATTCCCTGCATGGTAAATTGAATTGTGAACCTACTAGGATTGATATGAAAATGAGGTGTGCTCAGTATTACTAACGTCTGTGATGGGGAGAATGGTGTATAACACAAGTGCCTTTCACAAAGGTGGCTTGTCATCTGACTGGTTATAACTAGGTGGGAGGAGGGTGTGTGAAGTAATGATAACTTACAGGATAATTTAAAATGGCTAGCTAGAAACAGTTCAGACTGGTTAAAAATTGATAACTAGCATAATGACAGCATAAAGCATGCAATTTCTTGCTGCCTTTAAATGAAGAGGACTTTATTCAGCGGAAGTATATTAACAAGCATGCGCTCAGCTATAATTTATTTGAAGAAAACAGTACTTGCAAGTCAACAGTCAAATAACTCAGATAAAACGTGACACATTAAAAGTATAGAAGGCACTGAATACAGACAGAATGTGCTGATGATTTATGACTAAAATGCAGAGTTAATATATTTTTAGGCAAGATTCTTATTTAGTCAATGATCGATAAGGTAAAATATATAGAGCAATCTGCAAGTATTTGGACAGTGGTGCAATTTATTCCCTTTTGGCTCTCCTCCAGCACATTGGATTTGAAATGAAACAATGAATAATGAGGTTAAAGTGCAGACACCTTTAATTTGAGGGTATTTACAGCCATATTGGGAAATCTGTGTAGGAATAACATCCCTTTTTATACAGTCCCTCCATTCAGGGGAGAAAAAGTAATTGGACAGTTGGCTTCTCAGCTGTTTCTGATTAGTCAGGTGTATTCAATCACTTCCATAGTGCAGGTATGTATAAGAAATCTTTCAGTATCTTAAATGTTGAGTCTAGTCCTTTGATTGCCTTTGGGGTCTGTTATTGGCGTTTGTCAACATGAGGACCAGAGTTGTGCCAATGACAGTCTAGGTAGGCATTATGAGGCTGATAAATAATAACAGTTAAAAAAAATATGCTAAACAAAATGCTTACTAAATAAAATTGTTTGGAACATCATTAAGAAGAAAGTGTATGTTTGGGAGCATTGCCTTGCTGTGGGATCAAACTCCAATGGGTTTGGAGGCACTTTAACCTCATATTCATGGTTTCATTTCAAATCTAATGTGCTGGAGTATAAAATGATGAATTATAATTCACATATGTGCTGCATGTGTGCACACACACACTATTCCCACCTGGACAGCTCTCTGGAAGCGATGACAGAAAGAGTAGAAGATGCGGCAGGCTTCCTCAAGCTTAAACGACGTTTCATCCTCTAGGAAAAAATCCACCAGGGCCTGGCTGGCCTTCTGCAAAGCTTCCACCTCAGCCTCCACCTCCCCCAGCCTCCCCTCTGCAGACTGCAGACAGAGAGAAATATGTTACATTTTCCTGGTGCAGTGCAACTTACAATCTGTCTAAGATCTCAACGGGTAAGTCTACAATGTTCTGGATTCAACATTTCAGAACACCTCAAGAAATGTATCAGTTAATTTAAAAAACCTGTGCTACAGAAAGAGTCCCGTTCGTCAGAGGAGACAGGCGAGTCCTCTCCCCTGACTCACTACTGCCCCCATGAGGTGGTACAGATAAGGACGCATACCTCCAGGAAAGTCTGCATGTGCTGCTGTATCTCAACCTCTGTCTGAATGTTGGCACGTAACGCCTCCACCCTCATCCGCAGCCGGGAGAGATCCTCCTTCACAGATTCTTCAGACTGCCTGCAAAGACGTAGCAGGAGAAGAACTGAGACTTTACACTGTACTGGAATCACACAGGAACAGACACAGAACAGCCGGTTAATGCTTTAAGAGTGTTTTGGGATCAGTATAATATCAAAGAAACTGATTTTTTCCACATCTGCACTACATTCACCACAGTGTCCCCCCTGGTTGCAGTTACACTGCCCAAGAGCAGGGTGGTGCCCATGCTGACAACCAGAGAGGGAGTGAGCTTGTTTAAAGGTATCTGGACAGTACTGACCTGGAGGCTGGTCCCACATGGCCCAGCTGACTGGAGAAAGATAATAAGCTTGGGTTCTTCTTCACTGCTTCCTAGAGACAGGCACAAACAGGGAGAATAGTTTTTTTTATCCTGTGGAGTTACTGTGATCATTTCACACTTGCTGAATCAAATTACATAGAGAAGTGCATGTCTTCCTTAATTTCTTTTCGTTAATGGTTCGCTCCAGGCCACTTTGCTTGTCAAGACTAGTTTTTCCTCAATTCACATGATGCAATGTCACGCCTATATTCTTTTACTGAGCCAAAACAATGTTTCTAAAATGAAAGACTTTTTAAATGAAATTGTTTTAGTTTTTTTTTCAATTAACATAATGTTCACTATGCTAACATTGCACACATATCGCTTGATAAAACAAGGAAAACGTTAATTACATCTTTTATTAATGTGGCAATTTTGTTTAAACCCCACAGTACCTATAAAAGTAGAGGTTCTTACCATGGCCACAAAGTGTAGCAGATTCATGCCTGGCTTGTTAGCTTTGGTGTCAGCGAGCTTGAGCAGTGAGGCGATGCGGAAGCCAGCTGCATTCCCTGCATATCCTCCCTGTGGGGAACAAGCTACAGGTTTGATAGTGTATATACAGGTGCACACACGTATGTACATACACGCATTCATTCACACACACATGCATGCACTCGGTCATGTTTTTGCACGTGCAAACATACAGAAATGGCTCTCAATCTTTATTTCACAGTCTGCAAAGACTTATTGCCTTTTGCAGTAACAAAATCCCAGACTATTGGCCGTCCTGTCACCCCTGTGGAACACTCACATCGTTCATATAGTTTCCGGCCTTCAGAACCAGGTGTAGGATGGAGTGCAGCTCTTGACAGTTTAGCAGCTCTGACGAGGGAGTGGGAGAAGGAGAGAGACCAATCAATTATGCATTTTAGACTGAATGGAAAGTTCACCTCCACTACACATGAAAAAACCTCTATCATAGATTACAGGCGATATACAGTATAAATAAGAGAGCTACACTGGTTCTTTTCCCTCCGGCATGGATTACAGCGACGCTACATCTTACACCTTCCTCTGACTGCATGCTGCTTATATATTTCATGTATATAACAGTATCTCATACTGAACTGTCAAAACTCAGTGAAATTAGCCAGAACATAAGCTTTTATCTTCTTCCAAATGTCTTACTCGAAGCCAGGTTGGTGATCTGCTGTAGCCACTCCCCACCCCATCCCCCGACCGAGACTCACCTCTGGCCGCCTCCCCCAGACAGCGGGCCGCCACACACAGAGAGGTCACGGCAGGGTCAAACTCCTGCTGTAAGATCATGGCATCCAGGCGTAGCCGAAAACTAAAGGAACGAAACAGACAACAGCCCAGTTCATATCCCCAAGAGAGCAAAGAGGTGCCAGACATTAGAGTGGGGCACTTCAGCTTAAATGATGCTGTTCAAATGTGCCCAAGTGTGGGGAAAAGCAATTAAAAGTAAATTAAGGTCAATATATTACTCCAATCAGGAGAAAGGCTTGTTGAGTGTCGTCAGTACTTTGGCAACAGATTTTATTGGTGCGGCCAACAATTCCAGAAAAACAAAAGCCTAAAAAGAGGAAGACGGCAGAGAAAAGACAAAAGAGGGTTTTTTTTTTCCAAGAGGGAGGGGAAGTGTAACACCACTCCTTTCTGGATGGATGCATTCATGCTTCCAGCCAGAATTGGACAGCTCACACGATTGAGTGGTGAGTCTGTGGGTTGGCCAGCTCGTGAATGGATTCTACCATGGTAGCAAAGATGTCTCCCAGTGACATGCTAGAAACCACACCAAGCTGGGTGACACAGAAAGGAAACATGCAAAATTGGGTGGATTATAAAAGACTGATGACGATAATGGAAAGCCAGTACTTTTTAAAGCCTACAAAAATGGGCCATTGTTATGGAAGGCCCATAAAAGAAAACTGTAAACAAGGAGGGAAAACGGAGGGAAAAACACAGTGGTGTTAAATTGATGTCAGCTAGGAGGAGGTACTGATTAACTCAATGTAGCAGAGAAGGAGACTGGAGAACAAGAAGGCAAGAACCAATTAGAAACTTCATACATGCCAAAGAAAACAGGAAATCATTGTTTTCTATGAAAGAACAAAAGACTAGGTGTGACGAACTTCCGCCTCTATGCCTGGCCAGCTCTGCAGTGCTGCTCAGTACAGTGGTTACTAGGGACATCTCCAGAGAACAGGATTTATGAGGGGGAATTGGTAATGAGGTCAGGGCGAGTCAGACCCTGTAAGACTGCAGAGGACTGGGTTACTGATATCACTCAGACACTGATAATGAAACTGTTTCATTATCAGTGTCTGAGTGATATCAGTAACCCAGCATACGTTTCATGGTCTGCTAAAAAAGTTTGCATTTATATCTATGGATCTACCAGACACTACTATCCAGATTAGAATACAGAATTTGCTACAAACAATCCATTTATACAGCCCGATATTTAATTAGGTTAAGTACTTTAACCAGGGGTACACAACAGCATCATCCCAAATGAGAACTAAACCCACAACCTTCAAATTACAGACACAGATCTGTAACCATTATATTACACTGCCACCCACAGGTTTGATACAGTCTTGTCCCAAAAATCTGACTGGAAGTGCAAACAGTTTGTTTCCAAAGCTCCTACACCCAGCACATTCAACTTGCCGTTTCCTGGCCTTCCTGAGTACATCACACACCCAATGTACCATAAAAAGACACTGCTGTCCCTTTGTCACTTGAGAGGTGTGTGTGTAAAGCTGGAGAATGCAGGGCACTTTAGCACAGCTGCTGACTATAGGCATTAGCACCATCCTTTACCATGTATTTAATCATCACAGCCTATCAGTACAGGGATAGCACGTCTAGCATGGATGCCAGGACCCACCCTCTGCAGAAAGGAACAGGCTGGAATGCCCACTTTTGTAGAACAGGCACAGGGCATAACTATACATGTTGGGTTTAGGGGAGGGATGAGGGTGAGGGATGAGTATTGCGGTGCATCTGATTGGTGCGCCACTGGTGAGACAAAGGATTGGGGGTCAGTGTGAGACTCACCTGGGCACGTTCACCAGCAGAACCATGAAGAGATCAGGCTCTCCAAGGCGGCTGCGGTCCCCTTGGAACGACCGCAACTTCTTCTCCTGCACAGAACACATGCGCGCGCGCAATTTTACATTACATTATTGGCATTTGGCAGACGCTCTAATCCAGAGCGACATACAGTTGATTAGACAATCCTCCCCTGGAGCAATGCAGGGTTAAGGGCCTTGCTCAAGGGCCCAATGGCTATGGGGATTTTATTGTGGCTACACCGGGATTAGAACCACCGACCTTGCGGGTCCCAGTCATTTACCTTAACCACTACGCTACAGGCCACCAATATCCAACATGCAGACAAACACCAATACACCCCCAACATTACACCCCCACACTTATCATTCACAAGGTTATTTTCTTCATATTTCAGAAACTGCATTGCGTGCGTATGCTGTAATGGACCATAAATGGGAGTTTCCTGTTAAAAAGCAGTGACTTATCTTTGGCCAGACTAATGTGCAACAGACTTTCCCCTCAGGGGGGGTGGATTGGTAACGTCTGATCACAGCTCTGTGGTTTGTACAGTGGACCAGATGGGACAGAAAGAGCGGGCCGAGTACCTCTTCACTGTCGGGCAGAAGTTTGCAGAGGTCGCTCAGTTTCTCGGCGTCGTACCTCTCCCAGGCCCCCTGCCTGACGTCCTCCACAACCTCGCTGGCCACGCTGTGGAAACGAGGCAACACCCCACACTTGCATGACATCATCTTTCATTCAGCAGAACCGAGGCTTCACACAGTCTCTGGTGCGGTCTCACAGGCCGGACTTAGCCCACAATCCAACATACACCGAATATTGAGATTTCCGCAACTCTGATTATTTACGCCCCAAGGAGGATTTCTGATTTCCTCATATGGTTATGTGCGTTCTCTATAAAGCGCTCTGTTCCTCATTAGGAAAGCAAACAGTGCCGCAAAGCTTTAGAAGGCACAGAATATAAACCAAGGTTGTGGCCACTCATTGGAAACTCTTTTCTTTCCGCTGTTTTAGTTTCCTGTATGAGAGGCTGTCTCCCACACGGTTTGCCTCTCCTCTCTGGTCACAGCGGTCAGGGCACGGACAAACTGCAGCATTTATCACCTCCCAACACCCTTATCTGCCACAGGGCAGGCCTGGGACGCCATGCTGGCGACACAGAGGGACAGACGGACACTGCGCAAACACGCCAGTCTCCAGGCTGGCTGCAAGTCTGGACGTATAGAGCTCATGAACGCAATGTATCATATGACCCACAGGGCTGCAGAAGGGCTTTCTGGGAGAGAAAGTGAGAACATGGCAGCCACGCCAACTGCCAAACACCTACTCAATCAGCCGCCCCTCCTACACCCACAATCTCCATTTACTCCCCTCTTTCTATTCCATGGAGCCTAGCCCGTCTTAAGCCATTTGATCTAGACTCCTCTACTCCGCTCCTGTCCTTCCTTTGCCCTCAATCTACCCACGATGCACTTCTCTCCCTCAGACAGACAGTCTGGCTCGCCACATAAAGCACTCACCCTGAGTGCGAAAAGAAAACAAGGGGCAAGCGTGCACAAACACAGGTGACTCGGGTTTTATGTCAGCTTCCTATTTTTACCTTCACATAAACTAAGCTGCACCACACTGCTTACCCTCACACTGAGGGTCATGGCAGGATTAAAGCAGGCAGACTCCCTGGAGGACCATGTACATACTGCAGTGAGAACCTACAATAATGGCTATCACAATCGGAAAATATGATATGGTACTACCAAAACATGAGACAAAGAGCTTTTTGAGTATGTTGGGACAGGCAAAAAGGGGCTGACGTACAGGCTGTCTTGGTAAAAATGGGATGTCTGGACACCCTAGTAAAACCAGTTTTATCCACCATTATTAATCTATGACTACAAACAATGTCCAGCTGGCAGAACCAGGCTCACATCAGCAGGGATGCCATCAAGGATTTTTGGTGCACTGTAGCATTTCTACATTTCCACCGGAAGAGGAAATACAATACAAGTTCTGACAGACAGTCAGGGTCATTTGGGGGGGGGGGGGGGGGGGGGGGGGGAGCCCTTCAATTAACGACTGTGAACACAAGCACACACACAGTGCATGTGCCATCACAATAGTATACCATCTTTGTAAAGAGGCTTTGCTAATTACCAAACACCTTATAAAACACGAAGACAAACACCAATGTTTGCAGGCTTAATTACCAATATTCACTGGCAAAATGCACATGGTCTCTTTGTTTTTTTTTTTACTAGAATGACAGGAAACGAAGATTATAAGATGTAATGGAAAGCTTTTAAACATCTATACATGGTTCTAAGACACCTTTACGAAAGTGCACATTTTTAATGAAGCCCTCCAGCTTACTTAAGACCCAGACAAAAGGAGATGAGCTTCCTGTGGCCTACTCCACAGGGGGCCACTCGGTACTAAAAAAGGATTTAAGGTTCAAAGCAGGTGTCACCTCCGACCTCCTCGATGGCCATCAACCCCTCTGACCCAGCTGCTCACACAGGATGTCGGGACTATTCAAAACCGTCTGTCCTTTCCCCGTGTTCACACCTACCACCGACCCCCGCTTGGGCCACCCTGCCACCAGAAACCCACGGCCCACCCCCAACCCTTCACCCATCTAAAATGTTTACAACTTAAGCACTATTAGAGGCCCATGATCCTAGGCATGGATGTTTTCACTTCATGACTACGAAGCATGTGTTCAGTAATAAACTACCATTTTGCTTGCCATCTAGAGTACCGTGTTTCGTCCATGCAAGTCCAATTATTCCAAGTATTAACAAAAAAGTGAAGTTGGTGGATATGAGAAGCTGGCTCTTACCTCTTGGAGTGTCGCAGAAATATCCCCACATTCATGCTGCGTTTGGAATCCAACAGGGCCACCTGCAGACAGATGAGATGAGTCAGACTAGTCAAGCCAAGTTTTAGTTTTAAAGACAAGATACCAGTATGGTACATTGATCAGAAACAGGCAGCCACATACAAACATGGATGATATTCCACAAAGGAAAGAAATGCAGTGCCAATCCCAGCATACTCTAGGGTAGCATAATACCAGTGAATAATATGGCATCGGTTCTTATCAGCAAAATGCCCAATGAAAGCTAATAAAATAAAGCACATAATCAATCCTCTGTCTAAACACACAATATGCAGAAAGCTCTCAAATTGGACAGATGGTGTCGTTGCAGAGTGGGTGGTTTTAGGCCTATAAACTGCTAATGGAGTGGAACCTGCCTGTTGATGGGATCCTAACTTGCTTCTTGTAAATCATGGACTGGCTGATGCTGTGCACACTAGGGGAGCCATGTCTTCTACCCTGAGCGAAGTGTACTTATTTCTGTACTGCAGTGTGCTCACTTCTCCCTGCAGTACATGGAGGGTCCCAAGCTCTGAGCACCAAAGATAGTCTACTGTGCCAAACATCTGGCCGACTCCCACCCCTCCCCAAACCATGTTCCTTCTCCTCAAGTCCCAAGGAGACCCCTAAAGAAAGCCCTTATTCCTTCTCTCCAAGCAGTCACTTCTTTAAATGTAACAAAGGCATACCTGTTCAAGCCATACCCACGAAAATGTGAAATGGTTCAGCCTGCTCACCTTGTCGGCACTGGAGTCCTGGGGGGACCCACAGCGTGTAAAACTGCGTCTGAAGCTTGGGACTTTGTCCACGGGTTTAGTCTCCTTCTGGCTGAACAACTCATCCAGCGAGTGAAGGTCAATCGTAAGGTCTTCAGCGGCGTCCACCCCACTCCACACGCTTCTCCGTCCCTCCACGCGCTCCTTCGGGATCCGCTCCCAGTTGAGGTTGCGTAGCCGGGAACGGCGGGTGGTGTCCCGCCTGGTTTGGGGGGTTGAGGGTGGTGGAGGCGGTGGGGGTGGTGGGGGTGGGGGGAGTGGAGGCGACGAGACGGGAACGGTGTCCATGGAGGTCACTTCCACCGTGGGGCTGAAGGAGCTGACCGGTGGTGCTCCATGAAAGACCTGAGGCTCCTTGGTGGCCACACTGAGAGTAATCAGCATGGAGGCCAATGGGTGTGACTACTCCTCACCCTCCTGCTTCCTGCACAGCTTCCTGTGCAGCCTTTCACACTCTGTGTTCAGTACAGTCCTCACGCAGGCACAGCCACGACGAAGTCTGCACAGATCAAATGAAATCAAAATGTTTTTGTAACGTGCAATTCACAAACAATTGGCATGACATGCTTCACAGAAAACCTTGGCCTAAACAGAAAATCTAACTGATGAAAAATAGGAAGAAACCTTGGGAGGAACCAATAAAATTCTAGAAACAAAAGAATTCACATTTTACCTGATCCCTCCTTCAAAATTAACTGAATGTAGTCAAAAAAAAAAAAAAAAACATACACACACAGTCTCAGTCTCAGTCTAAAGGAACTACACTCAGTGAGCACAGTGAACCTTCCTGTCAGCTTCGACCAGTCTGGCCCTTTTCCTCTGACCTCTCTCTCCTTTTTATTTTTCGCACCATTCTCTGACTGTTGCGCATGAAAATCATTTCTCAGTTTCTGAGATACTGAAACCAGCTGAACCACTTTTTTAGTTGCTGTCACAAGATTGGTTGATGAAATATTTGTATTAACAAGCTGGTGTACAGATCTGCCTAATGGGCCTCCCTTTGCTTTCAAAACAGCCTCAATTATTATTATTTGTGGCATGGATTCCTCAAGCTGTTGAAAATATTCTGTTCCATTTCTGCAGATTTGTCAGCTGCATATTCATGCAGCAAATTTCCAGTTCTACCACATCCCAAAGGTGTCCTACTGGATTCAGATCCAGTGACTGGGAAGGCCACTGAAGAACACTGAACTAAAATGTATCATATTCCACAAAGGAAAGAAATGCAGTGCCAATCCCAACATACTCTAGGGTAGCATAATACCAGCGAATAATATGGCAACGGTTCTTATCAGCAAAATGCCCAATGAAAGCTAATAAAATAAAGCACATAATCAATCCTCTGTCTAAACACAATATGCAGAAAGTTCTCAAATTGGACAGATGGTTTAGTTGCAGAGGGGGTGGTTTTAGGCCTATAAACTGCTAATGGAGTTGTTCATAAAACCAGCTTCGAGATTACTTTTGCTTTGTGACATGGTGCATTGTCATGCTGGAAGTTGCCATTAGAAGATTGGTAGATTGTGGCCATGAAGGGATTGGTATTGATGGACCCAAAATGTGCCAAGAAAACATTCCTCACAGCACTAGCCACTACCACCAGTCTGGACTGTTGACACAAGGCAGGTTGGGTCCATGGACTCATGCTGTCAGTGCCAAATTCTGACCCTACCATCTATATGCCTCAGCAGAAATTGGCATTCATCAGACCAGGCTACATTTGCTTAGTTTTCAACTGTCCAAAGTTTTTAACTTTGGTGAGCCTGTGCCCACTGCAGCCTCAGCAACCCGACATGGTCTTCTGCAGTTGTTGCCCATCCGCCTCAAGGTTCGACATGCTGTGCATTCTGAGATGCTTTTCAGCTCACCACAATTGTACAGGGTGGTGATCTGAGTTACTGTAGCCTTTCTGTCAGCTTGAACCAGTCTGGCCATTCTCCGTTGACCCCCGCATCAATAAGGCATTTCTGTCTTCAGAACTGCCACTCCCTGGATCTTTTTGTTTTTCGACCATTCTGAGTAAACTCTAGAATCTGTTGTGCATGAAAATCCCAGGAGATCAGCAGTTACAGAAATACTAAAACCAGCCTGTCTGGCACCAAAAATCACACCATGGTCGAAATCACTGAGATCACATTTTCCCCCCATTCTGATGGTTGATGTGAACATTAACGGAAGCTCCTGATCCATATCTGCACGATGTTATGCATTGCACTGCTGCCACACAATTGGCCGATTAGATAATCACATGAGTGATAAGTAGGTATACAGGTGTTCCTAATAAGGTGCTCAGTGTGTGTAAATATTTGGACAGTAGGACCATTTCTGTTATTTTGCCTCTGTACTCATGCATGCTGGAATCTCTGTAAGAATTACATCTCTTTATACATAGTCTGATGCTTCATCCCACAGCAAGGCAATGATAGCTTTTGGTAAGCCTATTGTTTTGCCCATGTCTCGGATGGTTTTTTTCCCCCCTTATTTCTCAACCTCATAATAGAATGTGACATGTTGACAAACGCCAATAACAGACTCCAAAGGAAATCAACAGCCTTGCATCAAAGCGAGATACTAAAAGCTCTTATATGTGCACTAAGCAAGCATTTGAATACACCCGACTAATGAGAAACATCTGAGGGTCCAATTACTTTTTGTCACTTTTTCACTTCTGTAATTCCTACACGGATTACCTGATATGTAGATGTACCTTTCATCAAAGTCATCGTTGACTTCAAATTCAAATCCCGTCTCATTTAAAGCAAAGGTCAGTGAACCTTTTTGTGGTTTACCAATACCTATAGCACACACATGTTAATTAACAAACAGACAGCGCCACAGAAGGCACACGCTGCAACAGCTGGCAGCTCTGGTCCTGTAATTAGTCCCTCGCTGTAGAATGCCTGTCCCATGTGTGTATCCCTCACAGCTAATATACAACCCGTTTAAAGTTCAAATTCTCCAAGTTAAACCCTAGATTTAACTCTCAGAAGCTGCACATGATGTCGGGAGAGGCAGTGCATTTACGCCTATACGACAGCAAACGCTGCGCTTCGGCGGGTCCGCTCCTGCCCTCTCCTTGAGCGGCTTGTTTAGTCCTGCCCCGTTTCACTCCAGCTCCACAGCACAACCGGCTTGCCTTTTAATTATACCCAAATGAACTGCGCAATGAGGGAAAACAGTCGGGAAAATACGTTTCGAGCAAACTTCCCGAGATTTTACAATCTAACATTTTCTGGCACCGGTATAAAACAGATGGGAATTCAGGTATGCATAAACGGCCCCGTATTGAAGTTTATCTGGGCTTTCGAGCAATCCCTCACAGCCGCCTCTGGACTGAAACGTTCCACTCTTGATTCCAAGGAATAAAAACGTAGATAAATCGCCTCCTGTTGAACTCTCCAGTACCCACACCGCGTTAAATTGGGCGTTTCGGGCACGTTGGGACAGAAACTGCAGAGATGGAAAGTTCACAGAGATCACTTGTGCTGGTGGTTCTACGCGCATCCGCAATACGTCGAACGCTACTGCATTTTAAAGAAAATGTTTCCCTCATTTCAACAAATTCACATTCAGTTTCTGTTTCAACTTTGTTTACGGATGACGCCTAAACCATTTCATAAAACATAAAATGCTAATTTCTTTACACAGGATGAAGTAATATGGTTTTAGGCTATCCCACTACATGCGAACCGAGGGGTGTCGGGAAAAACGATAACATTTGAATCTGATGGAGACTGTTAATTAAAACCATTTCCCAATATGCCCTCGGTGATAGAAATGAATCCTAACAGCATGACGACGGGAAACGCTTGAGACGGAGGCAATGAGTAATGCGTGCACGCAGCCAGTTCTGTGGAAGCAAGTGCAGTGGGCGGACGTTATTTGTTTCTATTAATTACAAAACGTGACTCGTGAATAATGATACGCACTGACCGAACTTATTTCAAAACGTCAATTGGAACTGGAAGTACATCAGAGGAAACCGGAATTCCTTGACGATCATTTCCAGTAGATCCTGAAGTTTTGCCCTCTAACAAAGGATTAGTCATTTTTACTTACAGACCTTTCTAGGGGTAGGACTGGGTATTATACATAAACTACAATTAATCTCCCGTTCCCATTGTAACGGTGTGAATAGATTTAAATGAATGTTCACCGAAATCTGGGTTAAAATGTGCAAATCCAATAGTCACGGTGCACCCAGCTTCTCAAAGCCAGTTACGCCTATACATTTCAGAACAAGCATGGGTTAAACGCAAAAAATAGATGAAACATGAAATGCGAAATATCTAATAAGAATGTATCAGCCTCGCCACTTACTTAAAATGTTTAAATGATGTACCTGCTGGGGAAAACCTGTTACTTCCAAACAAGAACGGCGGTAGGCTACTTCAATGTGACTCTGGGGTATTTGGTCAGTATCAGATAATATGTTCCCTCGGGCACCACATGAGAGCGCTGCACACATTCCGATGGTTGGCTTAATCGAGCGTCGCACAAATTATGAATAAAGTTTAAAACTACGGCAGTTGAATTAATCTTATCAAAGGTATAAAATACAAAGTGAATTTCCTGTGATGTTTAACTTCACATACGGTTTCGCCATTGGATTTTCATGTCGTTGACTGGTCAAGGTCGAGATTGGAACAGTGAGATTGCTACAATTTATTCAAAGCAAATCTTTCACCTTGGTACAGCCGAGTGAGGTAATCTGTGTTAGTGTAAGCATCCGTTGTCAATATCGCCCCAGTAACAAGCTGTCAAGACTTCAAATGCCCAGATTAAAATACATTAACGTTATTTGTTACAATATAGTGCTTCACAGTAGCATCGGCCATCTATAAAACAAAAGAGATCAAAAACATACTAGACCAAAAACCATTGACTGAAACTTTATCTAAAACTTTCGCTTTGTGGTCCATGTCAGCAAAATGCTCAAATATATTATCAGCGAATCTCACCTTTACCTATTCCTGCTAAAAGTTTGATAAAGTTTGATAAAGTTTTTGCATAGACCTTGGTTGTGTACATTCAAGCAGGCATGATTTAATTCAAAAGGCCAAACAAATCAATACTTACTATGCGTTTCTGTGCGATGTACACGATTCCTGCAGCGATATTCCACTACTATCTTGCTGGCAACTACTACTATTTACCATCCCTTTACGTTCAGGCAATCCTTGCTGCAGGTTGTTTCTCCCACTTTCAGATGCATTCTGCCGCTGAATGAGGTTGGTTTTCGAACTCAAGCCACACCACATAGAAGCGCGCTTGCGCGCAATACACGCCTTCAATGAAAGTGGGGGTGTTCACTGTTGCGGCCAAGCTAGATCTTGACAACGTAGTTATTGCAAATGCTTTGTCCAATCTCCTTCTTCTCCGATCTCGTTTTCTTTCAAGTTTTTTTTACATTGCATAGGCTACGCACATTACTAAATTAACCGAATTAAAACACATGTCCCCTCAATAAAAAAACGAAAGCGTGCAAAAAATGTTAAAATAACCTGATTACAGTCTATTAATTTAAAATGGAATTGTTTTGTTATGCATAGTTTATTTTGCATTAGATTGCATGGTATCACACATGAGACCCAATCAACAAGCAAGAGACTGTGATTACTTAATTATTATACTTTTGTTTATGGCATAGGTCTGTGAGCCATTATTATTGCATTTTACATTCCATGCGTTTAGCAGAGTAGTGTAGGCTACAATGAGAGAGCACATCTCTTTTGCTCATGCTTATGAGAGCAACAGTGCCGGACATGCCTAAATCAATGAGTGTAAACAGCAATATCAAAAAAGCATTAAAAGTTAAAGTATGCCAATGATTCATATAGATAATATCCATATAAAGCTCAAAATCTATTACAATCCTATAATAATTACATTAGTATGGAAAAGGTGCTATGAGATGGAAATAAGCAGGGAGCCAGAATGGAGACTGAATTAGCTGGTCTCAAATAGCCTACTTTGATATACTTTAACTATATAGTACTGACTACACCCTTTTCAACACCAGTATAATTCCATAGTCATTATATTTAAATGAACATAATTTTCACTAATATTAAGAACATTCCATTGTACATTTGATTTGTAGTATTTCTGGTTGAACATTCTCGGGAATCTGCAAGAGTGCTTTATTAAAGTATTTCAAATTGATTTCCTCTGGAGTCTAATGCGGGGCCTGAGAATTAGAATAATATTATGTTGGTAGATAATAACAAATAGCATTATTGGCAGCAGTAAGGAGGTAAGAAATATGAATGCATGATCAATTAATAAAGTGTAAGCACTTTTCCGAAGCAAATTCATATCAATGAAACTAATAATGAGGTCTGGTGATACAGAGTTGGTGACAAGTCGGTGAGGTGTAACTGAGGTTCCTGGAGGAAGACGAACATGAAGATGCAGGATAGCCACTGAAACAAGGGGGCCTTGCTGAAGTGATGACTCCCCTCACACACAGCTGTCTTCACTGGGTACGTGAGGCTGTGATCTCCTGCCTGGCGCAGATGGCCTTGATCAGACCCTGGAGGTAGCGATACATGCAGCCGCAGACAGATGATGGGTATCAGAGTTTGGGAAAGCATGTAGGATGATGGGAAATTACCTTTTTTGACCAATGAGATGACAGGAGGAAGGAGGGAAATTTTGAAAGAGAAGAGGGCTATAATGACAGGAAACTGTTGAAATGTTTTGGCAGACCTCTAAACCTCTCCTGCATCAAGGACAGTTCTGTGGATCTGGGTGCTTTCCATATTCACAACGAGTCCTGTTGCTTTGCCTTCTGGATGTTTACAACCAGTGTATACACATACATCTGCATAGTTAGGATTGGCTGTTCCTCTAATTTTCAGAATCTCTGGCCCATGCCAACAATAAACAATAGTTATCTTTATACATGCTTTGCAAGCTAAAAAAAAATCCAAATTTGGGACAATATTGCACACTGCATCACTGAACATTAAAAACCACAAAACTTGTGAAAGTGATTTCAATCTAGGGGCCAACCAAATATTTTATAGCAGGGTATTCCACAATCTTGTATCACCTTTAGTCTTTCAAAAGGTTTTGGCAAACATTGAAAAACCTGTAGGTAATTGCTGTCTTGCAGCTCTGCACAATACTTTGGTACTGAGCTGTATAAATGTGAATATAAGTGCATTGTATTGGCATTACACTATTGATAAAATGTAGCCATAATGATATAGAATATGTAACTAGGAAGAGTATACATGTTTTGTACTCTTCCTAGTCAAGCTGAACTGCATTGTTTTGAACTGCAGGAGTAAGGTGAGGGAAGAACATAACTTTCAATACAGGGATCAGAGAGTGAAGCTATGTTGGTTTTTATGCAATATGCTTAGGTCATGATGTGTCACCACACCAGAGTAAACCTTCTCAGGAAAAGTCCTACCCCTGCACAGTTCAGAATTCAAGGAAATGCCACAGTACAGAGAAACACAGTGTTTTTCCAGAGTGGGGTCAGAGCAAATTAGCATCAAGAACAAGATGTACATTGAAGAGACATAAACCCCACCAGGACAGATTTTACAGGGGAACTGTGACTTAATGTGGCTATACAGACATATTGTTCATAATCCTTTTTGTTCGTTGGAACAACATTATGATGGAAAACAGTTACTGTATGATGCAAACCTTTTGGAACCCTTCTTAACCTGTCTGTTACTGCAACACCCCAGGTTAGATCACTTTTCTGAAGGAAAATCAAAAGGCATCCGTGAACACTCAGCCATGAAACTTCAGCAATAGGGACATTACATATGCAAGGTATTCACATCTCTGGCATAATGTGAATATCTTTATCTTAATTATTATGAAGGATAATTCATATGATAATGCATGTCAATATATTTGGCTATATTCACTAAATGTAATGCAAAAGCATTCTGATCTTACAAACTGAAGGCCTGAAGGTAGTGCAATGCAATTTTTAACTGTTTATTTTTAAGAGGAGTGCAGTAATCCATGCTTTATACAAGGATATATTTTCTAAACACTCCCAGCCTCCCAGTCTGAATATCTGTTGTGTTTGGCTGCTGTGGTTGTTTGCCCAGACTATCCCTTCTGTTGTGAAGATTTAGGACACTGTTTTGCATCATAGCACAGAAGCTCTTGTGTGGCTATGACTTGATTAGAGAAGAAACAGAGAGAAAAACAGTTAAGAGCGCATTTCTGTGTGTGAATGTGTGAGATAATGTGTTTGGGAGTTTGACAGTTTATGAATTCATAAGTTTGTGAATGGGAGTGTGTCAGTGAGTAACTGAACTGGTAAGGGGGTGTGTGAACATATATGAGCAAATGAATGAGTGATTGTGTAGGAAGTAGGATCTTATGTGAGCAAGTGAGTCAGTGTGTGAGTTGGTTAGTGGCAAAGTGAGTAAGCGACTGATTGAAACAACTTGCAAACTGTGGTCTGTAGTTACAGTATTTATCTTGAGTTTTTTACTTGTTAAATGTGTAGATCTAAAGCAATCTATCATACTGAAGTTCAAGCACTTTTGTGTGTTGCTCTAGATAAACACTTAGCACTAACACAAATACATAATTTGCTCTGCCTAATTTCATTAATGTAGTCGGTGAATGAATAAGTGGGCAATTGAGTGAGTCTGTGAATTTGTGAGAGACTGCGTAAGTGAAAGAGTGAATGATTTAGTTGGTTGGTAGGTGAATGAGTGAGTTGGTTGGTGTGAATAATTGACTGGGTAAATACATGTGTAAGATAGTGACTGAGTGGGAAACTGTAATGCTGAGAGAATTTTCTTGAGAGAAGAGGCCCTGCCCTTTCTTGCGGATCAGTCCATCACGGTCTGGGCGTTGAGTAGCTCCTTGACGGGGGACTTGGCAGTGGATTAGGACACCCTTTTGAAATCTTAATCTGCAGCCTTTGAAGAGCCCGCGGGGGTTACGTAAAGAGAGGGGGTCTGCTCATCCTTCCCGTACACCCTGTTGTTCCTCACCAGTGCGGCGTGTTATCATGGTACAGTAGGCACAGACGACCCCATTCCTGTGGTGCAGGAGAGCCACTGTTTCTCACTGTTTCTCACCAACTCAATTCCTTTCTATTTTACCATCTAGATACTTTAGGGGAATTTTACCCTGAAAGTACCGAAATCCATAGCTGGAAAAGCCTTGTATTCTTACTGTAAGTCATAACACTGATCTGAACCTGTTTGTCCAGTTCAATAAGGCGTATAGTAGTTAATTACTGAGTGGTGGCAAACAGTTCACTGATTTGTGCCTAATAATAGAACATAAAGTGTACTTCATATAAAGTTATGTCAATTATATTACAAAGATTGGGTTACTTGAAATAGCAAAGCTTATACAAGCAATTACAAATAATAATGGATAATGTAGCTATTCTGATAAAACAGTAATATTATTGTCTCATTTGATGACTGTCATTCATTCATTAATTGGAGCTCATTTTTCAAGATGTAGCCTATACTGAACATATCAGATGTACACAAAGGGAAATGATTCCATGATTATAAAATAAGCAGTTTAATCACAAATAAAATACTGAAACAATAGACCCCAAATTTTATACATAATTAGATGAATTGTTTCAGCAATCACTACTCCTCCAGAATAAATGTGGACTGTATAACTTATTCAATGTGACAGTCAGGCAGTAGTGGGTTTCACAGCACAGAGGAGTCTGCCAGGGGCAGAGATAGAGGGATGCCCTCATCACACACAGGTTAAATGCTTAGCATTTTCCATCACCCCACATACGAATACAAGAGGTTACAAAAAAAAATAAAAAAATAAAAAACATATATAGGTTGGCAGTTGGCAAGCAGATGGGTAGAGGCTGAGGGAGGAAGACGGTTACAAACACTTTTGGACATGGACTCTAGCACAAAGAATTAAACAGAGGTAGGTGGTGTGAGACAGGCTACTGCACATTGATATAAGCATGCGGATAGAGAATCTCAGAGAACACCAGACCAGATCGAAACAGACAGACGGACCAAGAGAAGCAGAGGAACACAGACAGTGAGGTGGAAAGTCAAACAACCCAGCAGTAAAACAAAGACAGAAGTGCAGAAGAACAAATTAAACCAGGCCTCCCCGTCTCTGTAGGCCCTCTGAAGTACGAGACGTGTCTGGTAGACTTTTACACTGACTGTTATTTTAGCAGGCCGGTCTTGGCTGCAAGCCCTGCAGTGGCGACATCTGTGGGAGGGAGAAAAGATTCCACAGTTTATCCCATTTCTCTTGTCTGAAGACTCAGCGCTTTCATGGACAACTCCTGATTCACTCGTCTGCTTTGCCTTGTTTGGTGGTCCGCCCTCGGGATATAGCTGAGGCAAGCTAATACCCGTCACCACAAATGCTGTTGTGACATGGTAGAAATAAAAACTTAATTCTAAAGCGAATCTAAAAGTAATGAAATTCATTACCAGTACTATTGTAACAAAGAAAATAACACCTTCTGTGAATCATTTTTATTTATTTAAGTAAGGCATGATGGTCCAGGACTGAGTTTAATCTGTGCCTGTGAAACCAGCCATATATGTTCTGGTATTCCATTTCAAAGTATGTGGACCAAGCAGTGACAACATCTTCTGTGGTCAAGACCCAAAGAGGAAATACTCATTCAGTTCAAAAGAACTACAACAGATGGGTTACTTAGTATGTTAAAAAGTTATATGAGTAAGAAGAATTAATAATTTTCTTGAAGCATGTGTGGTTGTGTAATGTGAGTATATTCATATGTATGCACGATGAATGTATATGTGGGGTGAGTGAGTGAGTGAACTGTTATGTGTATTCATGCTTTCACATGTATGCACATGTGTGTTTCTGTGTGTATCTGTGTGTACAATCACACCTGTGACATTGTGATCATCGTGCATTTGTTTTTCTGGATTATTGGCAGCTTCAGCTTTGCTGTGACACATCTGGATGTACAAGGCTTCCGACTTCAATTAGGATTTCCTGAGACTTAATAAAAGGGATTATCGGCCTGTGCAAACATTCTCCCAGACTCCCCCACCCAGACTCTCCTTCCTGCTCCCGCTGCCATGGCGATCACATCAGCCAGGCAGGACTGTTCTCTCACACTGCTCGGCCTCTCACAGCGATATGGAAACATATATGTTTAGCTCCATTTGCAACTCTCAGTCTTTTTTCAAAGCAGGTCTGTAGGCTACAGCACAGGGCTACAGTTTAACTATACTTATTACAGATGGTGTCTGAGTATGAGATGCTGCTGGCTGGTGAGGGGTCAGCCTGTGAGCAAGAAATAGGTGAAGTAGAGAACTTGGCCCTACTGAAAAAAACTGCTCAAGCTATCTTTTGAAATAGCTGGTAGCTGGTATTTCAAGCTGGTCATAGCTGGACTTTACACTAGAGGGTTAAAGTGAGAATTGGACCAAATCCTCTTGGTAAAGATCACCCATAAACCGCTAAACTAGATTTATTCATGTGTATCTAATATTAGGGCATCACAATTCCTTTGTGATCTTTGCTCCTGCTTTAATTATAACAAATAGCTAACAAAAACAGGGAGAAAAATTGATTCCCTCTCAAAACCAGGCCCTGGACAGTTGAAAAGTAAACTCTCTGCCCTTTCCATTTCCTCTTCATGCTCCCCTGCTGGAAAGTTCACCCCTGCAGCAAGCTGACCTCGTCTGTATGGGCCCCATTTCTCCCCCCACTCTAGTCCACCGTCCGCCACTGCCGCATCCAAACATCTCACCTCCACTCTGCAGACAATGGGCAGAGCTGAGAGCAAAGCTTTCTCTCTTTTGGCGGAGTATTCTGGAACAGGGCCTAAAGGAGGCTTCTTGTGTGGTGGGAGTGATTGCTCAGTTAATATTCACAGGCCCGCACCTTGTAAAGGGCCTGCGTGAAAGAAAGTTGACAAAGCACGTCCGGCGCACAATGGGCCATCGCACAAACGGGCCGAGAGGGAGAGGAAGGCTGGGCTTTGAGAGGGCTGCGATGTCCACGGCGAGCCATCAGCCTAAATCGCCGCCACCCGCTCCGTTTTCCGTCAAAGGACGCCCGCACCCCTCCTGTCCTAATGTGGGTCACAATCTTTCTGTTGCTATATTTCCTTTTTTCCTCACTTACGTACATTTTTCACTTAAGTTCTGCTTTTCATTCTTCCCTTTTTTTTCCTCAGTTTATCCTGTTTTCCTCCGTTCACCTCCGCTCTGTCCCTTTCACTTTCCCTGTCTGGGGGGTATATGACAGATGCTGCTAAGGTTACAACCAAAAATGAATCAATAGCCAATGTGACATTTTTCCAGTACCAAGAGGAGCTTTGATATTCTCATATTTTTTAGTTTTACTTTCATACTTCAAAATGTATAATTATATTACACTGTGATATACAAAACTACAAACTATGAATCCTAAACATTCTCATTTTCGAATAACCCACATATATAGTGTATGGCTCTGTTGTTTTCAGACAGACAGACACACACACACACACTCACACACAGGTATTGTTTTGGTAAATGGCACAGTTTTAACATGCAATACATTTTTAAATTTTTTTATTGCTACTGTATGTATTGAATTATTTGGAAGCACACGTTTTTCAATGTGTCAGCACTTTAACTTGGGATCATGCTGTTCTGTGCAGCTCTGACAGGAAATTATACATCACCAAACAAGACAATGGATTATTCACTTTAGATAAACCCTGACCCTTCTCAGTCTCCAGAAAGCAGTACTCAAATGCCTCGAGTGTGACATAAAAAGATGAACCCAAACAAACACACACTCACACATTCCTGTTCTCTGACCATTTCAAGCTCATTACTCCCCCTCCCCCTGCTTTTTTTGTGCCTGGTGATGATGTCATCCCAGAGACCGCAGAGAGGTTGGCAAGGGGCCTTGTGTTGGGGGGTGGGGCGTTGGGGGTTCTGGGGAACTTCTGGGGGTGGCAGGCTCGGTCCTGGCTGGCCCTTGTGTTTGGGGCCATGGGGATTAGCTCTCCTGTTAGCAAGCGTATGGCTCCCAGGGCCCGCCAAAATGAAAAGCCTCCCCGTTTATTCAATCCGCCTCTGATTCAGACACTGCCCAACCGCAGTCCTCACAGAGGGAGAGGAAATCACAGCGGGGATGTTGGGGACTCACCCTCCACCCCTGGGATTAACCCGAACTCCATTTCCCCAGTTTATCCCTGGCCCTCATTTACAGGCCATTTTGTGGCTCCTCTACATTACCAGTGGCCCCTGCGCCATTACATAACCAATGTGGCCTGTCTTTTGCCCAGGCTTTCAAAAACGGTATTAAACAATCTCCGCCCCCCTCTCCCTCCCCTCGTCCCTCCCCTCGTCCCTGCCTCCACACCGCGGTCCAGTTCCCCCGCTCTCCCTTTGAGCCCCAGGTCACTTGGTGACACACTGGACACAAGCTGCTTGCGTCACCGATGTGGACGTGTGGCGAGGAAGGCACTAATGGACAGCTGGCTGTGTTTGGGGGCCCTGGTGGGGTGTGAGAGAATGCTGGGGCCACACACTGTCAGTAATGAAGCTCTGCAAGACTTAACTTCTAAAACTAATCAAAACAGTTCTTGGGTGGGTGCCATTATGAAACGGTGTTTACTTTTCAAGCTGTGCAATAGTCACCTTTTGTTATTGTATATGAGATTTAATTGACATTGGACTGGTAAGACTAGTAGGTTGAGTTTGTGCACAGGTGTGTCTTGATGAGTGTGTTTTGGGGAACCGCTTGTGCTCTTGCTTGTGGTGTGGTGCACAAGCAAAGAGCGACCAATTCAGAAACATGACGAATGGTGGAGTTGTATATGGGCAATGGTAAATAAACTGCTGGATGGAGTGGGGTGTTGGGGAGGGGGGGTGTGCTGTTGCTAGGCTGCCCCATAAGGGACAAAGAGCGCAACGGAGAGGCAGCGAAGAGGAGAGGCCCTGTTTGCCCACTGAAAAACCTGCATTCAGTACAGATCGCAGTCTCCACCAATTAGGGCTATTATACACACAGCCGGAGCTGCTGTCACACAACAAGGGCCACAGAGAAAGTCATGAGCAAAGTATCTACATCACATTTAAAAGGGCCACAGAGAAAGTCATGAGCAAAGTATCTACATCACATTTAAAAGGGCCACAGAGAAAGTCATGAGCAAAGTATCTACATCACATTTAAAAGGGCCAGTGGTGTCACAGAACAGTTGAAATATAAGGTGATATACTGTAAGTAAGTGGAGCTGACCCTGGAATCAAAGTTACCGGGTCCAGTCCTAGTGCAGCCTTGAGCGATGAACTTTACATGGATTGCTTCAGTAAATATCGATTAAAAAGCCGTTTAATTAGGTGAGCCTGGGTAGGTGCATCTGCGAGGGTAGGGTATACCATATATTTAATTGCAGGTTATTAACCCATTCCGTTCTGTCAGGGTCTTCCAGGGGTTTCCCATAGTTCAGATTCAGTTGAGTCAGTACTGAAGTGAAACTCTTACTCTGAGACTCCCCTCCAGCCCAGCCTCTAATTCCTCACACCAGGTCTGCACACACAGGCATGTGCACGTGTCTCAATCATGGGGTTTTCACTTCAAACACACCCCATTCCAGACTGTTTCCGGTGTGTTTTACCACCCTGTGGAAAATGTGAAAGTGCCTCTGATAAACATACCTGCTCCACTGGGCCTTGTTCCAAGTGTCCCTCCTGCTGTTACTGCCCTGATCCTGCTCCATGCCAGGACCCCCCTCACACACACACACACATATACACATGCATGTGTGATCATAGACTACACATGTACCAATTGGTGCAATAACACATACTATGCACATGCCAGCACAGACATTGGAATGCATAAAAGCACACTGTTCGGCAGATCCCCTTCACTATCTGTAGCAATAATGTGACAATCTTTATGTAGATCTATGTCCTTTCCAGTGGTACTCAATCACTACACTTTTATGTGGTTCCATGTGCCCTGGGGAATTCCTAGGGAGTCCCCAAGGCATTCTGCTCTCATCCAAAATATATGAGGTTTCTTTGGGGTCACAGGCCCAGATGAAGGGCAAGGGTTAAGGTCAGAGGTCAATCCTGGTTATTGCTGATGATTTAGATCATTGGTCAGCTGGAAGGGGGCCTAGTCTGGTCATCCAAACTGCTTTAAGCTATGCCATTTTAACAGACCAGACCTGAGGATAACTCACTGTGTTCAGCTCAAAGCAACCTTTTCCTCAAGCAGCAGTGTAAATATGGGGGAAGAGGGAGGAAGCCATGAGCCAGCCAGCAGGGCGGGGTGGAGGTGTCAAGCCCTGTCATCCTGTTGTTGGCCGACCACACCTGCCTATTGTGCCTGGGGTTGTACGACTGCAGGGGATAACAGGGAAATTTTTCAACGTGTGTCTGTGTGTGTGTGTGTGTGTGTGTGAGTACCTGTGTTTAGGCGGTACACAATTAAATCCTGTTTCCAAAAGGTTTGCAGCATCTATTCCCCATAATTCCCCGGGGCATGCTGCTGGACAGATCCTCTGAGCTTACTTGAACCCTGGCACAGCGCCGGGGCTACAAGCCTGCAGTGTGGAAGCACAGGGGACAACTCAGCAAGATTTGGCTTGGTAGCTGCTTACTTTGCGGGAACAACCAGGAGACTATACCAGTTTGGGAACATGATCCGGCATACCAATTCAAATTAAAATTTGGGTCATAAGAAAACAGGAAATTGCAACAAATCAAGAACTGTGCCAAACATTTCAAAATCTGAATTTGGAAATTCCAATGTTGCGTATATTTCGCTTTCACTTACTTCTGTCTAGCTGCACCTTGACCTTCCTTCATTTCCTCTTCCGTACAAGCAGCCAAGATTGTCTGAATAGAGACCACCCTGGTGTTAAATCAAGTTGTGGCCAGCATGAAATACTAGCTGCCAGCCGTTTCAAAACATAGCTTGAGCTGGTCAAACCATGTTGAGTATGGGGCTGGTCTAACTGGTCAACCAGCTACCAGCTGTTTCAAACCCTCGCTTGAGCTATTGTTTTCAGCATGGTAGTGAAGTTTTAGTTGTCAGGTAGGCCTAGATCTTTACCAAATCTAGAATACAATGCATAGAATAGACTGCATTTTTTATATACATAAAATCCCACTGCTATGAAAGGCATGAAAAAAACTTCCACTTATTTTGTGTGCTCCCAGCTGCTTGCACTGGATTAGCCCTGTTTGTAAATCTTCTGGGATGAGCTGCCCTTTTTTATCTTTAAGTGCACTCCAAGAGCTCTCCAAGATCCATATCTAACAGAGCAAGGCCAGTGGTAATACAATAATGGTATCTCCTGCTAGCCAGTCAAAATGAAACTGGACTACATATGGCCTGGAGGGTCACTCTGATTTTAATGGTTTCTAAGAACAGTTGAGGTTGAGAGTGTGTCTGTGACAGGGGTCAAACAGAAATACAGTGTTCTCACTCTTGACTGTGTGTGACCAGTTATTCTTCTAACTGTTTCTCTTTCTCTATAACATTGATTATTTTCTGAATGAAGCACAGTCAGCCCTGTAGTTTGTGCATCCAGCTGGAAAGCAGACATCTAGTCCAACATTGGAGTGTGTTCCTGACTCTCCCACTCTCAACATGCTGCCTAGACAATACACAGACACACATACACACACACGTTCCACTCTTGAACTCTGTGACCCCAGTAAGAAAGCATGAATAAGCCAAACAGAGGAGATTTAGGGGACTGATGATTAATCAGCCCGCAGAAATAAAGATATCTAATTTCATGTGGGACTCCTACTTCTGCTGGAGTTGACACTTGAGTATACTTTCATATGATGGTGATGTGTCAGGGAACAGCGTGACAGAGAACACTGAATATACTCAACACAGTGACATTCATTTGAACCCATGAACAACCTGGCATGCAAATTCGCACCTTAACTTCAGAATACAAAGATAGCATTTGATATTCCCTTCTGTAAACACAAGACTACAGGGTAGATGGCTATCGATGATATTAAAGATAATGACAACATTATGGATTGAAGGTTTCTTTCTTTTGGTTGATGGGTCCTATGAAAGGTTTTGATTCATTGCATTACCTGCTTGCACAGTAACATGGTATTAGATTAAGCCTCTTGTTTTGATCCCTGTGTGCTAACATGCAATGGCACGTATGGGATAATGTGCTTTCACGAGTGACTACACCTCTCCCATGAGTCATTGAAAACTAATTACCTTTTTGGATTTCACATGTGAGAGACCAAGCCAAAACCTATTTGGGGGTAATTAATGATTATATTACAAGTGAACTGTGTTTGAACTAGCACAATCGAGCAAAATCGGGGCTTTTTTTTTCAAATTAACCAAATAATCCCCAAAGTTTGAAAAGGATGATTAAATTTTCCAACTGTTATTTACATGCCTACAGCGCACACTGCCACTGAGTCCCACTGCGTGATTACTGCATGAAGAAGTGTTATATTGCAGCAGCATTCAATCAGCCTACATGGATCCCTGCTCGGCCACAAAAGGGTCCCTCAAAGCCCATCTCAGTGGTTAAACGCGCACTTTCTCTTCTGTGGAGATCCAGCTTTAACAAGCCATGCTTGATTACCCTCATACGATGCCACAACAATGTGAGCAGCAGAATGGAGAGACGTTGCCGGCTGAGGATCAGTGGGTTCGATCGGCACTTTCATCCCCGGTGCCCCAGTTATATACGTAGCCCAACAGAAGTGTGGGGGTAGCCATCGAAGAACCAGGCTCGTTAACAGGTGCTTATGGGTTCACCATTAGTTAAAAACCAAGGAACGAAACCTGAGCTGCCTCTACATGGCTATAGAAATGTATAAGAAGCGGGGGCGATGATGTAATTGCTCCAGGACAAAATGGTGTCAACATATCAAACACACCTGATTCAGAAGATGACAGCGGGCAAAGGTGACAATTCAGCTGAGGTGATTTGTGGCCACACAGTCACACCCCCCCACACCAGCCTCCCACCCCCACACCCGTGCCTGCCCCCCCCCCCCCCCCAAGGTAGAAGGGACTTCTCCCGCTGTGGGTAATGACAGGGGCAGAGCAAGGCTTTAATTCCCTGCTGTCTTTGCTGCGGGTCCCCCTCAGGTGCCACAGATACCAGCATTAAAACAGACAAGCGCTTGCAACAGAGTCTCAGGAATCTGCTTGAAGAACAAAACAGAAGAAAAAAAAACAGAAAGGGTGTGTGTTACATCTAACTGCAGAGGCAAGCGCTGGCTGCTGTAGCATCAAGGCCATGCACCTCTGGTGTCCCCTCCCCTACATCTCATCTCAGCTCATCTCCTGGATGACACTTTTTGTATCGCGCCTTCTTTGATCAAATGTCATTGTCAGCTACTCTCACTGGGGAGTCTACCAGGCATTGCTAATTAGAGGGTGCGTATTACAGAGACTGTTGTATGACACAAAAAGAAGGTGATACAATGCGACAAATCATAAGCGGCAGCATGGAAGACAAGCCCCTGGGCACATGTCAGATGCCTGGCTGAACGAGATAAATCACAAACCTCCAGTGATCTCCTTCTTCCAGGGACTGGGAGGGGTCTGCTGTTTCTCCGATAAGGAAATAGAAGAAAGCGGACCTGGGTAAAATATGTAATTGTTTTGGATTCATATTCTTTTCTATGCTTTGGTGAGTTCGTCTGGTGTATTGAAACCTATAAGCTGTTTTCAAAAAGTATAAACCCTGCCTCTGGTTCCCTTGGTTGCTTTAATTGCACCAGGCAAGATCAATCGAGCACAGAAAAGTATTTGAGTCTAAAACAGTTACGTATTTGACCCAGGTCTGGAAGAGAGGGTGACATTTTAAAGCTGCTGTTCTAGAATAAATCGCACAGATACTGTGTATTTGCAGCCATGCTCAGGGTGTTCCTATGTTCTGGCTCCACAAAGCGAAATGCCGTCCCCCAGAAAGCTGCTCATACACAGCTTAGATGTTTAGCTTAGCTAATCGGAGAGGTGTGGAGCTGGTCTTTATAATGTCGGGCGGGGTTTAGTTCAATGAGTATCAGAGAGACAGAGTTCAGAGAGACAGACAGAGAGAGAGAGAGAGAGAGAGAGAGAGAGAGAGAGAGAGAGAGAGAGAGAGAGAGCTACAGCAGGGCAGGGCTGCTTTCTCAGGCCTCTGACTGTTTATCTGGACTGATGCCCTGTATGGTCAAATCCATCATCATAACTAATTATTACTTTCACAAAAAACAGCAGTGTACCCCTGTAGATAATATCCAGACTAGTCCTCCACATAGTTCACTGACACAATAGCATGCCTGGCCATAAAGGGTCATTCATATTTAACATTTCAGACACAGAGAAGAAAGATGAAAATCTATTCTGCGCTGAATTATGTTGCATGATTTGCATTTTTTCAAATCAAATGTTAACAGAGCAGAAGGATTGACAAAACCTCATAGTTATTTTTCACAAGCAAAAACATCTTAAATGTTGACATTTAATCCAACCAAAAAGCTAGCGCACCAACAATCTTAAAATCTGCAGTCATCATCTTGAAGCAGAACAATAGCAGGAGTAAACAGGGTCCTAATACCCTGATAGACACACTTCCTCTCTTGGTCATGGTGTATCCAATTTTTTGTGCTGGGACATCAAAAGGGCCTTGGAGAAAGGCCTGCGAAGCCAAACATAACACAAGAACAGATTTGTTAAATGACCAGACAGCTCAGCCAATTAAACAAGGGGGCTGAGATATGTGCTAGGGAGGGGGGAGGAGGCACTAATGGCCAGAGGCCTGACAGGACGTCTTTGAGCCATCAGTAAAAAGTAACCCCTGGTCAGTTAAGTGTCACTCAGGTGGCCAACAGATCAGAGAAACAGACAGAGCAAAGACTCTGTTATTGTTGACCTGGATGCCCTGGATAACACAAAAGAGGTGGGTGGTGAACATCAGCCAGAGAGGAAGGAAAGTTTGGAGGCATGTAGCAGGGTTTTAGAGGGAGAGTGGGAGACAGATAGATTTTTTCTGTGTGGAAAAATGGTGGAGGGAGAAGAGGGAGAGAGAAAATGTATTTAACTACCAGGGTATTTTGTTTCTTATTTACTAAGACTTGTTTCCCAAATGCATAGAGTAAGTATTCAGTTGCAACCCTGCTGTCACTCTATGGGGTTATGTCTTACAAGCACAAGGCAATCAATCGACAGTAGGTTTAATTCCCTAACTGCGGGAAGCAGAAGAACTCACCCTGTCAGTCATCAGACCCCCACCCCCCCACCCCCATAACAATAACAAACCAGCAGTGTGTGTGTTTGGCAGGAGGGTCGCAATTCTGTCCTCTCAAAGACAATTCCACATTAACCAGAGCATCATCATCCTGCCACACTGACATTGCTTGAACTTTAAGACTTGGATTTGCATTTTGGATTTTAAAGTTCCAACATAAACATTGTAAGAAGTCATTTGAAATCAGCAGCACAATGACAGCAAGGTTCTCAACATTTTTATTTGTTTTTAAAGCTCAAATACATGTCTTCATTACACCAAACTCACCCGATGCTACTCTGCCCATCTAAGCCAACTATTCCACCTGTTTCAATCATTTGGGACATGCCAATAGAGCAGGTGGAGCACTGCCAACAGCATTTTTCACATACCAACCATATCACAGGTGAATGTTACTGGGGCAAAAAACCGAGAGAAGAGTATAGGTATTACAAGGAAGAGAAGAAAACAAAGATATGAGAATGCAAGAGCATAAATGAAAGCATTGACTAAGGTCAAGTGGGAAAGCAAAATAAAAGAGAAGAATGAAGTAATTGAGACAGAAAGAAAGATGTTTCCCTCCTGTCACTCCCCAGACCCTGTGTCTGTGGCGTTCCGCCCTAGGGTGAAAAGCCATGACCCCTACTGATCCCTAATGGCCCCTGACCCCCCTATGACCTCCTTAAGCCCTATGGATCCCCTTGGTTGTGCTCTGGTCCCTTAAAACACAGTAATGCCAAGATGAGCTCTGGTTTCGCACATACACATATTGAAACACTCTTGCGTGTGTACACTCTTTATAAGCACCACAAAATGTCTTCAACTGATGAGTAAAGGCTTAATATATGGTAAACACTGATTCAGTGAATATGAAAAGTTCTCATTTTGCATTGGGTTCTTGTTCTACACACACAGCCCCAGTGAGGTTGACCAGCTACCAGCTCTAGCAATTTACCAGCTCATATTCAGCTAGACCACCAGACCAGCCTAATTAATTGGTGGGCAGGTACAACATGTTGAGTACAGGAGTTCCTGAGAACTGGCCTGTTTTCTGGGACAGCAGCACATGAGAGCATTGATTCTGGCACAGGGAGCGAGCAGCGGAAGGCCCAGCCGTTCCTGTTATTGTTTAAGGCCAAATGAAACGGGGAATGCAGGAGCTACAGTAAATCAGAGCTGACTGCCAACAGAGCAGAGCTCAGCAATAAAATTATACAGCATAGCCGAGCATTTATGTCACTCACGCGCCTGTTATCTCCCTGTCTCTGCCCACGTACATACAGTGCATGCAATCAAAAGTCTTGGGCACATTTAAAAATAATTCCAAAGCAAAAATAATGAAACAAAAGTTTATAAATATCTAAAATGTTAAAAGAAAGAACAGTTAACAGTTAAAAACGAAATCAAATCCATATTTGTTGTGACCGCCCTTTGCCTTTAAAACTGCATCAATACACTGTCCTGCAGTTTTATAAGAACATCGATTGGTAGGTTGCTCCAAACATATTGGAGAACTTGCCACAGTGCTTCTTCAGACTTTGGAATTCTTGCTTGCTTCTGGCTCTCCAGGTCTCTTGGGTAGATACAAAAAAATAAGAAGACTGAAACTGTAGTCCTGGCTGATGCTAAAATAAGAATAGCGTGCCCATAGTGATGAATTCATATTGAGCATGGGTGGTGATGTTCTATTTTCAGGGTCATGAAAGAAAGATCTGGGTGTCCCTTGAGGTATCAGCTGCTGTACTTCACACCCCGGTTTAACGGCCAGCTGTCCAAGGTGCCCATCCGTGCCCCACCAACCTTAGAAAGCACAAGATTAACAGCATAACCCTAGAAATAACCCTTCAAGCCCCCACCCCCAGTCCTGCCGCGCCATGGTAGCATCTTTAGCTCCAAGTCCCTTTGCAGCGCCAGCTGTGCTTCTAATCTTACCCTTGAACGAAAGGTTCTTCTCACCCCACCCATCAGCGTCACTCCAAACTGACACACAATCCCCCATTTACAGAGACACCTTCTCTAGACAGTACGTCCAGACAGACGGAGGCACGAGACATTATTTGAGAGTTTTATTACCAGCCGTGGCGGTTAAGGTGAAGTATCCTGTTTTTGTTCGCTGCAGTTGGCTCCCCTGTGAAAGCATTTGACCTGTCTGTAGGGTGTTTTACTGCCCAGCCTGGCAGAGAGCTGAAACCCCTGTACTTGTGACTTCCTCTCTTGGCCTTCACAAGGTCTGTGCCTGTATCTTCAGTTTCTACCTCACACAGGGTTAACCGCTGCATCCAAACGCTGGGAATTGCCCCATTATTACCTATCACACCAGCCTTCCTCCCAAAAAATTCCAACAGTAATATAATAGTATGTTTTATGTTATTCCAGTTCAAGCTTTATAGTTGTGGGATATTTACTATTGAATCAGCTTACATTATGCTACTTTGAAAGGTACAAGACATGTTCTGCTTTTGATAAGACAGCCTCCAAAGTTCAGGAGGGAATTTTCCATTCTCTACAGCAACTGCCTATATGTGTACACACACACAGGCATAAACCTGCACACATAATTGCATTCTTATAAAGCATATTCACCAAGAAAAATGTATATCAACCTGTTAAAAGTAAAATGTGAATCAGTTTAAATGGAAATACAGATTTGCCCATAAAACTGCTGTGAATGCTGTTCCTAAGCCGGTGTTGCTTTCGGTCAGTTCACACATTACTCTGTGCGGAGACTGCATGCTGTCGTTTGGCAGGCCTCAGTGCAAACAGAGGACTCAGGGACCAGTTATTGACGTAATCTGGGAGATGGTGTTCGGGCTTGGCTGTCGGAAATTTGAACCCATTTCCTAAGATTTCAATAGTGGAGTGGAGTGTAAACAGGATTCCCAGCACAGGGAAAGAGAAACATGGGAGGGGAGTGGTGTGAAAAGGGCTGGCGGGGGTTGTGGGAGGGGGGGTGGGGTTTGTCGAAAGATTAAACATCAGATTGATCCAATCATAAACTAAGGTCTCATGACACCCATCTCATCCCTGCATTGCATTAATATTCACTTCTGAAAGAGGCATCATCTCACACAGACGGGCCAAGGTGCCCTCCATCGTAAACTGAACGACAGTATACCTTGTCTGCGGGACTGCGCCATGGTTTTGGAACCCAAAGAAAGGCGATTATGTGACTTTATGACAAAGGCACTTTTATAATGGGAGGTGGGAAAAAGCTGCCACTTGGCAAACAGAATATGTGTTATGCCTGGGCACAGAGAGAGGAGAAAGGAGGGGGCCGCTTTCACACAATGTTCCCCAGTGTGGGCAGGTCACAAGGTACTGTTGGTTATGCAACACTGGGGGGGGTGGGGGGTGGGGGGGCGAGCATGGGGGGTGATCCATTTTTCTGGAAGCGGTTCTCCTGCGTGAGAACTGGGGATGACACGGCCCTATTTGCTCAAGGCTGGGCACAGGTCAAACATGCTGTAGCTTTTCATGGTGGGGCACCTGTCACATCCAATATGTGCAAAGGGGATGTGGGAGTTCCGCCAGGTTTTGCTGGTTGCTGTAGTGGTGACATTGTGAAACCTGTGAGGCGTTCGGTCACTTGCAGGTACCCTAATTCCCGCAGAGAGACCGGACTTGCTGGAGAGTCTGTACTTTTAATTGCATAAATATAGTGTTCAATGGGCACTGAGCAGCAAATTAGTAGGCAGTCACAGACATCTCCTTTAAGAGCCAAGGGAATTACAGTGATCAAGGGTAATGTCATTACCATGCACCAATAGTCATTATCAGATTACCTTGAAGGAGATATAACATGCATTTTGTCAAAGGAAAAAAAAATGCTGGAAGATAGCGAGAAGATTTACAAAGAGGGTACGACTGCAAAGAAAGGAAAGGGTAGTAATATAGCATAGTGTTTTAGGAACTGAACTTGTAGCCAAAGACAGCCATTTCAAATTCAAAGTGGTGAATCGTACCCTTGGTGAGGCTATTTAGCCTTAATTGATTCAATGATCAAGCTGTATTTATTGAGTAATGATCATGAGGCATATACTAAACAATTAGTATCCTGAGATATATTATATATCATCAAATCCTGTCAAGTATGGAGCAGAGGTAAGAGTTACATAGAGATCGATGCGATTGGAAATTTTCCACTCTGGGTCTGCCATCTAGCAGACCATTGGCACTCCCACACTGAGCTATGACTCAACAGTCCATACAGGGGCCAATAAATATCTCTCTCTCTCTCCCTGTCTGTGTGTTTGCACAGCACTCACTGGGAACCACACATGGATCTAAATGAGATCTGGCAAACACTGGGAACTGTGGAGTTTTATATCTGAACTGAAAGGAGCTGAAGTTAAAACAGATGAATGGTAGGGCACATGGGAGATATTAATGGGGAGGGGGGGTGCCACACTTATTATTTATACTATCCCACATAACTGTACTGCATCACCATTTTTTATGACTCAAAATAATTTTGTTTAATTTGGTGACCTGATTAATTCATAGCCATGTAACTGATTTCAGCACTCACAGCTCATGTCCATAGCACAGATTGGGTGGAGCACAGTGTGGAAAAAAGCCCTGCCTGAGACACTACAATGGTATAGAGAACTGAGCACAGCGCTGATACAGCACTGCCCTAATGGCGACAAATATATTGGCACACAGCTCTCTGAAGCCTGGAAGGCAAATCTTTCCCTAGTGACAAAATGGAATAATGGTCATCATGAGGTAATGACAGAATGGCACACGCACACAGTAAAATATCCAGTGCAATTATAGCTCTCACAGAGTCCAAAATACATTGATTAAATCATTGAGATAAGTATGCTCTATCAGAGTTCATTTAATGTTAATATTTCACTTTCCTGTGACTCACAACTACTACGAATACCCAAAGGGAAGCAGAAAGCCATTGAGTGAAGAGGCAAGTAACAGGTGACAAGCTGGAAAGTGTGAGGTGTTAGGGTATTTGGGGGGGGGCAGTTCATGGATAGGTCTCAGCACCTATTGATATGAAGCACTCAACGTGTCCCAAGATGACATCCTTCATGGAAGCTGATCCCCTGGGATCGTCCAACGGACAGCACTAACAGGGGGTGCTGATTGAGCCCCCCTGCCACTGTGGAATGTTCTGGAACATGCTAGATTCTAGAGCATTTATGTGGTCTTTCATATGCACATTGGCGTGGATTATTCACTGACTTCAAAAACAGCCCTTTCACAGTTTACAAGGCACATACACTCATAATTGTTTTGTTCCGGCAAACAAGCTGACCACAAAAATGTGCCGCCGTAAAAACCTGAGCATTACTACTTGTTTGAAAAATGCACTAAATCAAGGCTAGGCACTTCAATCAAACGGTCTGCACCTGATGTTTAAAATACTGCAGCTGGCAGGCACTGCTGAGTCTCATTATGTTAAGCATCTTGAAAGGCACCTGGAGCGGTTCTCTCAGCAAACAAAAAAACCAAGGGAAAGAGTCTGGTCAGACTTGCCAAGCAGTCATAAACAAACTTTGCCATGTCAATTGACTTTGGGATTGTGCTCAATGTATATAGCATGTAGTGCTGGAACCCTATTGTTTTTACTGGAAATCATTCTTTCTTTTTTCTTTCTGTCTGTTCTTTTTTATTCTTCTTTGGGTCAGTGTTAGGTTTGGGGTGTTTTTTTGTGGGAGTTTATGTTTTCCTGCGTGCTAATTTATAGATTGCTTTGTACGATTCTGGTTTTTGGTTCTGTTGGTTTTTGTATTACGTGGCCTCTGATGTCACAATAGGCGGGTAAACACTTTCTTTCTTCATTTCTTTTCTTTTCTTTACTTTCTTTCTTTCCTTTCTCTCTTTCTTCCTGATAAAAGTATCTGTAGCTCAGAATCTGCTGAGTAACCAATTCCGAGAGCAACTATATGTGTATCCAGCAGGTAGCTGCTATAGCCTCCTACTATTCAGAGAAGTTATATGCCATTAGGATTACCTATGTCCACTATTTTGATTGACTGCCATTTTATTGACCATTTTAATACTTTGGTTAACAAAATTAGCCATAACTTACCAACTGCCTATTGAATCCATTTCTTATTTATCTTGTCTGTGTTCCGTAATCTATTTCTATGATGTGTGCTTAGAACCCTATAATTGTTGCTTGGAATTATAATAACAACAATAATAATAATAATAATAATAATACTTATTATTATTATTATTATTATTATTATTATTATTATTAGTATTATTATTATTATTAATAAATAATAACAATAATAATAATAATTATTATTATTATAATTATTATTATTGTTGCAGTTACAGTATTTACAACCACTGTAATTGATATGTACAGTATTTTCCTTATTTATGAATATATCTTAATATCTTTAATATTTATTTACTGAGTTTTCAAGGAAATTGTCCATGCAAATGTTTTTGCCATTTTTATTCTTTTGTTAATGATAGTAAAACATCAGTGAAATTGATGCAATAGGCAAAGCTAAACCTCTCAGAGGGACTCTGCAGGATGCCTGTGTGTTTCCATGCACATTTGTGACCGCCCAGGTATGCTGACTGGAATAATAATGTCAACACAACAGCCCAGAGACCCTGTGCTGTACACCTGCCCTCTTCACCGTGAATGCTCCCAGTTGCTAATAATAACAATGAAAAACCTCACTAAAAACAGACAGATACATGCTTCAGATAAATGCAGTTTCCTGTCGTGTTACACAATGCACAGATATGAAATGTAAAGTCAATGCAGCTGTAAGCTTTGTTTACTTAAGTTATTGTATATGATAGGAAGTAGTACTTGGAAAAGGAAATATAAAAATTATAATATGAGTCGGAGGAGGAAAGGCAATGGAAACATACGGTGTTGTGAAATACACACAGAGCTCGAGGTTTTTGTGATGTTTTTCATGTATGCATGTGTGTGCATGTAAATGTGTGTGTGTGTGTGTGTGTGTGTGTGTGTGTGTGTGTGTGTGTGTATTCTGTTTTCGCTTTCTGACTGACTGACCTCCACTGTGTCACTCAAACAGTGACAAACAATACAAGATTATTGTCACAACAGTGGCATGTCTCTCTTCACCGCCCATAAACTAAAGGGGTTGATTTTTCCAAGAACACTCTGGAAACAGCATACTCAGTGAAATGTCTTTGATCTTACTGAGGTATTTATGGTATTGATTCATACCTTGTTTCTTTTTCTAATCAACTTTATTTAGAAGGCAACAGAATTTCCCAAATACTTTCTGATTTGATGTCATTTAAGTTTAATCATAATTGTACTCAGCAAGAAGAACAATGCCCTTGTCTTTTTGCCAAAAGAGAAATAAATCTTTTCCTCTTCACACAATACGATACCATTTCCTGACCCAAATAACACTTTTGCACTGTGGATTAATGCTGGATAAATAGGAGCTATTTGCCAGCTAAACAAAGATGGCTTGCAAGCCTTTGAAGAGCTTTTCAACACTCCCAGACTCAAACTCCCGAACCAGGGGAGCAGATTGAATTACAACCAGATGTTAATACGAGTACAGCTTTCACTTCAATTTTTCTTTTTTAAATATCATTGCTTATGTACCTGTGTGTTCCAGGGGGAGGGTTATATTTGTGTGTGCACATATGTTAGAGCAGGCAGAAAATATATAGCAAATTAGATTTAGGAGTTGGGAGGTAGGTGGTAACATTAAGCTATTACCCTGAGATTCCCTCTCTGCCATGTATTTTCAACCCTCCCCTTCCTTAATCTCCCTTTGAATCTAGCCTCCAAACTGTCCAGGCCTGGCCTTCTTGGGTTCTTAAAAACCTAAATCAAAGCAAAGTGTATAAACTTGTAAATCCAGAGAATGTGTAATCCTACACCTTTGCATTTCCCTTAAGTGCTTTAAAGTGCTCTTATAGTCCCTCTAGTGGCTACTTTGGTAATTGCAGTCATGTGAATTGGAAGCCGAGTTTGAAGAAAATGAAAGGGGATTCCAATTTAATTTATTCATCGGGGATGAACAGTTCATGAACTCCTATTTTGTCTTTCAGTAGAAAGAAGGCTATTTTTTTGTGGAAACAGTGTCGTGTGCATGTGCGGTTCGCATCAAGTTTATGGTGAACTGATTACAAAGAGCCTTGCCAAAACTTTGGGGAATAGTGAAGAGTTTCAGAGTGGACCCAGGTGCTACCTTAAGTCCACCTGGCCTTAAGTCCATTAAGGCCAAATAGGATAAATGCATATGGAGTTGAAATTACATAAGAGTCACTTAGCACACACTCTTACCCAGAGCGTTGCACAGAAAACAGGTGTGGTGTAAACACATCTGTCTTGAGAATACAAAAATGTGGCATACCCAGGTGTGTCTCCTGAGTTAACTAACCAATTAACATCCCAGCATGCTCAAGGTCATGGCCAAAATGACAGGTCTGGTTGCCTGTAATTATGGCAAGAAGTCCAGCCCTCAGTGATTTTGAACGAGGGGTTATTGTTGGGGCAAATATGACAGGTGCTTCAATGATGAAAACATCTCAACATGCTGATGTTTCATGGAGAACAAGACCATGGGTCGTGTTGGCATGAATAACTAAGAAAAAGACATCATCAATAAAGGGAAACTGCAGTCATAAGTGCATATATACCTTGGCCATGATGCCTGTGCATTCATTTTTGATCCAAGGCAAGGTGGAAACAAAGCTAAACTAAACTATCATTCTAGATCTATTGGTCCCATCAACAGAGGGTGTCACACATAGAGTTTCACCAAGAACAGTCTGGGGTGAGCTCAACAGAGCAGAGTTCCATGCCGACATCACCTTAACCTATTCCTTGTGAAATATCAGCCATCTTCATCAGTGAAGCTCCTCAGGCCTGCCCAAATTCAGGGCACAACTACTCATTGCTCCTGGAAGTATGTGTTTGTGCATACAGTGGCGCAAAGAGCAGAAGCAATGGACAACAGAGTAGTGGAGAAATGTGGTGTGGTGAGATGAATTAACCCTCACCATGGTCTTAACAAACAGACAAGTGCACATATGCTGCACACCTAACGTTGCATCCAGGCTTGAGTGTTTGGAGAACGATTCTGGGTTTGTCATGGTTTACCTGACTTCCACCTTTCTGGCAACACTGTGTGTGTATGCATTTGCATGTGGGTCTATGTAAATATAAACAGCCTGTATGCTTGTATGCTTTGTCCCTTAGAATCCCTCTGTAACAAACAAACTTAGTGGCTGTGCAACCAAAATATCTACACGTGCCAGTGTGCCTCAGGACACAAGCACAGTGCCTATGTATGGAGATATGAATGAATCCCTGAATGGGGTTTTCTGCATGTAAATCCTGAGACTGCCATGAAGAAGTCCTTCCTCTTGCAAGCTAAATAATTGTAAGAGAAAACCCATTGAATTTGAGCACCTTGTATATTTTTATTGCTTTAGTGAGAGGGGACGCTTGAGTTCTTTTTGCTTGCTTCTTAGTTCTTGAAATAAGTTCATTCTTACTGTTCATGTAAGTGCTTGATATGTAACAACAATTTAAAGACAATGTCCAAAGAACAAACACACACGTATGGATGCACCAACGCAACGACACACAGCATGACCTGTTCACTGTTCCTTTTAAGTTCACTCAAAACTGTTATCTTCAAAGTGATTATAACTTAAACACAGTAATCAATCCTTTCTGAGACATTGGCACACAATGCACCCTGATTAGGGAGAGGTGGGTGAGGTGCATGGTGAATTGCACAGATGAATCAACCTGACCTAAAATCAGGACATTGGCACAGCTAAATCTGGCTGGTACCAGCAGTCACTGGAAAGCACTCTACAAGGATCTGGACACAGTCAGTCCTCTGTGGATGGAAGCTGGCTGCATCCCCCAGATTCGCTGAGTTCAGCCAGCTACGGAAGGCCCCTCACGTACAGCCAACAGGCGGCACTTTCTTGTCATATGTGGTGTGTGGGCAGTTTGGACACAATACGTGCTTGTGAGAATGCAGGTGTCAAACCCCATTTGGAAGTGGCAAGCAGCTAGCAGTGAGCAGAGATGCTTTATTTGCGGTACTAATTGTACTTTGCTTTAGTTACATGTCCATTTTACATTGAATACAGGAATGTACAGACAGGTTTTTCAAGATTTCTGGGGAGAGTCTTGAATAGCTTGAGGTCCTTTCAGAAAAACCTTGGGAAAGGAGTGAGAGGTTGTGAAAAGAAAGAACACAATTCTAAGAAAGTTACTTTTCAGAATGACGCACAGAAATGAAATGACAAAATGGTGAGATCATAGTTTATCACCACTATGTTACATACATAGCATATCAACTCCTAAACAAACATAGAGAGAACACCTTAAAACTTTGATCTACTCACCTAGACATTTGTGTATTCAGAGATTGCTCTGCAAACTTGAGCTTGATAGTTCCAAGACTGGCTCAAAATGTTTAAAGAATATATATGGAACTCGGAAAACGACTGCATTTGCATTAGACCAAGCACAGATGTATTCCCACCCCTCACCCACTTCCCAAATATCTGCCTCACACATTTGTTTTTTAAACTCAGCACAAATGAACAGTGTTTTGGGGCTGACAGAGCTGGCAGAGCACATCAGCCCATCAATTAAAGCCCCAAGCTCCAGACATCACCTCGCTGGGAAAGGGGGCTTTATTAGGAACCCTAACAAGATGGGATCGTGACCCCCCTCACATGAGCAAAACTCCCAAAATAGCCCGTGTGAGCAGAGAATACGCTACGAGAATGAAAGCCTGGCCCGCCCCACCAGTGGAGAGGTGTCCGCGCTGCCCGGCACTGGGCCTTGCACAAAGATAAAGCATGTCAAACGTGATCGCCGTGGACACAGCCATGACATCATCCTCCATGGGCCTGTTTTTCCCAAGACGTCAGCCAAGCGGAGCAGCAGGGAGAAATTGGGGCTAGTGAGTGGACACAGACGCAGACGCGTACACACACAGACACATACGCATACCGTGGCTGAGCTAACATGTGCTGTGCACACACGGCAACGATGATGTCAGCCCTCTCGTGAAGAGAGGTGCTGAGAGACAAACAGAGGCACACAGGACCCCGATTTCGCCCCATCCTGAGAGGAAAATGTGAAGTTAATGAGTCCCACATCACAGGCCAGAGTGCTCAAGGGCCCTTTTAACAGATACCGCCTGTGTCATTCTGTCAGGAAGGCTTGAGAGAGGCCAGGGATTGAATTGGGCCTGTTTGCTTTCCTGGCTTAATTTGCACATGATGTGTGGGTAAAGAAGAATGACACTGGACAGATGGGAAGGGGAGACTGGACAAAAGTGAGTGCCATGCTCCCAGTTTCATTTCAGGCTCTTTTGTCCAAAGTTCCAGTCCCACCAGAGAAATCCTCCATAAAAGATGTGAATTTCCTCATTTTTTGGTGTTGCTGTTCAGGCTGTTTATCATGTAGTGTAAATTAAAACATTTTATACTTGAGGCATAATTTGTTTCCTGACTGATATACAAATGTGGGTTTGCATTACATGGAATAGAAAAATGTGATTCAAAGGGTGGGAGTTTTTACTGTGCCACATAAGGATTCCCATTAATGTATGTAATGTAATTTATGGTTCAAACACTGTTACTCTACATAAAGAGACATGAAACATCAGTACAGATTGAGACTCTACAAGTACAAGTAGTACAATGTCAGTGACCTCCTGGCAGCAGATAAATGGACATAAAAGCATTTTCTTACTTGAGACCACAAAACCCAGAATGCCTGTATACCAAAAATACATCAAATACATTCTTCATTGTACATATTATTTCTTTGTGTGCCTAATTGTGAGCGCATATGCATTAATATGTGAATGCCTGCATGGATGTATATTTGAAGGAGAGAAAGAGAAAGAAAGTGTTGATGAGGCAGCATACACATGGTTAATGACAGCTGGGCTTGATACATTTAGCTCTGAGAGAAGGCAACCATGGGAGAAAGTGGGGAATGTGGCAATGAGCTCATCTGTGTGTGTGTGTCTGTGTGTATGTGAGAAAGAGAGAGAGAGAGAGAGAGAGGGAGAGAGAGAGAGAGAGAGAGAGAGAGAGAGAGAGAGAGAGAGAGAGAGAGAGAGAGAGAGGGCGAGACAGTATTCTCTTCATATGCAGTTGAATGTTTGTTCCAGATCATTAAAAAAACACTTACGACACTTGGTTGAATCTTTATATTATGCATGCTACAATGCGGCTCTCCCTCCTACTCCAGGACAACCACATTTCTGAGCATAGTAATGCAGTGGTAGCTGGCTGAGGCTTGACACAACAGACAACAGGTGATTTAATTCCCATCCAATAAGTGGATTATTTGAATGAAAAACGGTACTGTCATGATACTTCTGAACAAAGGAAAGAACATTAAAATAAAGAATGATGGATGATAAAGGAAGGCAGATATAAACAGGAAAGAATGGATGAAAAATAAAGAGTGGCACACTAGAGGGTAGATCGTGTGGATGAGATACTCAGTAAGCACTTTAGTTTTTTTTTTTAGTTTGTTTTTTTACTTATTTGTCTTCTGCTGCTGTAGCCCATCCAGTTAGAGGTTGATGCGTTGTCTGTTCTGCATACTACTGTTGTAATGTGTAGTTATTTGCGTTACTGCCACCTTCGTGTCCGCTTTGACCGGTCTGGCCCCTTCCGTCGGACCTCTCTCATTAACAGCGCAACTAATGTTTTTCGCATCATTCTCTGCAAACTCTAGAGACTGGTGTGTGTGAAAATCTGACTGGCAGCAACAAACATTCCACGGTCATAGGCATTTCAATCACATTTGTTCCCCATTCTGACATTTGGTCTGAAAAACATCTGAACATCTGAACATCTGAAACATCTGTTGCTGCGATATGATTGGCTGATTAAATATTTGCATTAACAAGCTGATCTAATAAAGTGCACAGTGAGTGTGTATATGTACCAAAATGCACCCAAAATAGGTATCTAGGACATCTCAACCTCACTCCAGTCCATTGGTTTAGGAGACCATGGAACTAGAATTAGTAACTGCCCCCTGCTGGTCATGAGTTGGAAAAAGGGGAGAGTATTTGCCGCCTGTATAAAGAATTGCTTATTATTGTTATTATTATTATGAAATAAATGAAACAAAGAAAATTAAAACCTATCAGTGGCACCAGAGAAATGCAGAATGGCAAATTCAACATGTTCATTGCGTGATTCCAAAATGTAAAATTGTGACAAATCATAATGGGTCTTTGTCCAAAACATTATGGAGGGCACAGTAGCTGTGATATCTGTGTTAAACAACAATCTGTGTTGCTTATTCCTTAGAGGCTTTCCCCCTCATTTTAATTAAGGGTGCCAACAATCCTGTACCTAACTGCAAATTGCAGTGATAACTTTGGAATTTTAAAGTGCTGCATAACCACCTCACACATCTAAATTCTGTAAAATACTTTTACGGGAGTATTTAAACTCCCGTAAAAGTGGACCAATGCACCATGCATTGGAAGTATGGGAGTAGATTGCAGTGCATCATACATTGTTAAGGGGAGGCACCACAGGTGAAAATGTTATTTTGAGATATTATGATATCCTATTGCAATTTAACTCATGTAATTTCATAAAAAATATTAAACAATGATGAGAAACAACTTTAAGCAGTTGATTTAAATATTTTTAAACCAATATTTTTTTTGGGGAAAACTCTGCTATATAACAGCTATCAGTCATCACATTGAAACAGAAAAATCAACTCCTTAAAATTAACACACGTGAAAAAAAAATTGCTAAATGTGTGCAGCATATATACATATAGGTAGTTTAGCCCGTACAGTATAAGGTTCGCGAATCTTTTAAATCTACGATCGATTTTTCAGGCATCATTCAGATTCTATCCCCCCAGAATATTCCTCCATCCTACAAAACGATCATATCACTAGAATGAACTATCTTTCAAATGAAGAGTTCTCGATAATACTGCATTGTTCCGCGAAGTGATACAGCATGGTCATAAATACGCCAGTATCTTCCGCCAGTATCTTTACGCGATGCAAACCCTTCCTAATACACCAGACTAAACGTTAATTTATCTTGAATATGTGTATGAAGTTGACGTTTGGATAGAAACACCTATTTTTAATTAATTGTTCATAGCTTAAGCAATCTTCAACGGAGTCGTCTATTATGGATCTAGCTACTTTGTAATTCGAAAGAAGTCCCAGTCAAAGCCGCCATTTCAGAGTAGAGCAGATGCTTTGTTACCATACACAGATCCGAAATATTGCTGCATAGCCAAGGTTATCATAAGAACGACTTAAGTATCAAACGGCGAAATTACAGAGGCAAAAGCCCGAAAGAGCTAGATAGTTGTAAGGTATCGTCGGTAGGTTCAGCAGATAATATAAAGTTATAGCTGTGCCAGTGACCTTGCAATCTTATTTTGGTGTGATGTCTGATTAGCCCGCTGGCTAGTTCCTAGAACGGTTTGCAAGCCAGGGTTCGGCCTGTGACTGGACGGACCGTAGTAATAACTAGCTAGCCAACTTGCGATAACGGAACAGCAAATATCTACATTTTAAGTGCTTAGCCAAGCTTCAAAACTGACGACCGCTTTGCGGAATTCTGAAACTGAGGAGGAGATGGCGAGCTCCGTTGGAAACGTGGCTGACAGCACAGGTACGTAGTCTAAATGAACCGTGGCAACATTAGCTAGTAATCTATCGTACTTAAATAATGGTAACGTTAGCAAATTATCCATAGCATGCAGTTGCTGGTTATATTATGTGAAGCCGAGCTTCAAACAAGCGACACTAGCACGAGTGAGCCAACTAGATAGGCTAGTTTTGCGTTTGTTTTGTAGCTAGAGCTAGCGTTAGCTAGTCTAACGTTACTCTGACCGACAAACCATTTAATCTGCCTTTTTAATTTAATTTTTTTTTTTTTTTTTTTTTTTTTTTAATCTCACTTGGCGTGAATTAGCTTGGGTTAATTACATTGTTTGTCTGGTTAACGCAACATTATGTATCCAAGTTAGATAAACACAACGTAAAAAATAAACGAACAAAAAAAAAACGTTACGTGACTGTTTATTAAGGTGGTCAGCTAGCTACCTATAGTTGATGAGATGTGTGGTAAAGTTAACTAACGTTAATTGACTGCGCTAGCTTAATATTTTTTTTTAATGCAGAACCGTTTTGTCAACTAGGCCAACGTTAGCTAGCGAGTCTCATATCGCGGCAAAATAGAGCATCATCACTGTAGCTAGGCCTCACTTCGTTGCTAGCTAGACTAACGAGTTAGCTAACGTTAGCCTACATGATGAAGCAGTTTTTAGAATTGAGGGCAGCAATATTTTCTAATATTTGTCCAGTTATTGCATGAATATTCTCTGTCGATTGACAAACACTGCGCTAAAATAACCTGGCCACGACTATCTAGGTAACTAGTTGGTGGCGATTCTAGCTACCAATCTAGCTAGCTAACAGTTAACATTAGTCTAATTAGCGTTAAGGAATCCGCAGGCGGAAATGGAAAACTACTGCTTATAATTTCTGTCAACATATTTCGCTAATATGCTTTGCCTCTCAGTTGCTTCCACAGTATGATTTCCGCCATTCCAAACTGTTGTATTTCTACCCTAACTTGCTGAATAGCTAGCAGGCTATTCTAGTAGTTGATTTGCTAGCTAGATGTAAATATGCTAACGTTATATTTCAGCTTTGCGCTTCATTAGCGCGACAAGTCTGCTTTTATACTTATATACGTATGACTAAATGGAATGCGAGATTAGTCTGTTTTGGCACTTTAGACGATCCCAAGTTTAACTTATAATTGTGTTATAAGTTTAAAAAATAATATTTTGTGATCTTATATAACGGTGTGCTTGTGAATTGACCGTGCGAACAGCTCGGCGTGTAGTGCGATTCTGTTCTGTTGTCACAATTTTGGACACATTTTTGCTTCAAATAAAATCGCGAGTTGATCAAAATCAGCAAAGGGATTAATTTTGTCAGCTGAACCGTTAAAGCTTATTAAGTTGTGAATCTGTTCTGATGTTACAGTTTTTAACACATTTTGCTGTCGCGCACGTGAGTCGCGTGATTGATGGCCACGTGCACTCATTTTCTCCGCACATGATGTGCAGCAACCCCGTAAATAGTATCTACCCAGTTAGGTTTTTTTTTTGCCCGTGCGATCGTATTTACAATGGTTGGTATGGGGCATCTAGAGGCAGGTGTGGTATGCATCATGGCAGGACACTACACTAACATGTTGTTCCAAGGAACATGTGGTCCTAAATTGAAAAATTAGAGAAAAAAAAATTAAGCGCACACCAATGCATTCCGATTGTGCTCCTTGAAGGTAGGTGCACTGTAGAGACATGAAAATGCACACATTCAACCTCTGCATGACGTTGCTGCTCTAGGTGCTTTGGAGTTAAACAACAGTCCCGCACACTATCAATTGACAAGCCCGCAGGTCACCAGAAAGCTCTGTAACTATCTAAAATATCCTTCACTGCGCACAATTTATTTTCTATTTGAAAATAAAACGTATGGATCTGTAAAATTGTTTTCTTAAGCAATATGGTTGTACATGTTGATCATAAGGTATAAGGCTGCATCTGGGCGTTATACAGGGAATACTAAATGCAAACGCAAATGCAGAGAATGGGAAATTAAGAATATGCAAAACAATGTTTGCTACCAATGCTTCCTCCATTTTTTTTTTAAAAGACTATGCTATGGGGGGGGAAAGTCCTTCAAAACCCAAACATGTCAATAGTTTAGTTGTGCAAGGCACTAACACTTTGCCCCAAGATACAAAGAACAGTACACGCCCTTTCGGAAAGCTGGACCTTCGAACCAGTGAGGGGAAAGCAATGCCAACGTGAAAGAAAAATAAAGCCCTTTAATTCTGAGAATTAAAGCTGATTAGGATATTCTTAAGTGACCTTTCTCTGCATGTTGAATTCATATTTTCCCCCCGAAGTGTGGTACCCTTTAAATTACTAGTCCTAGTCAGCAGTGGCCACAACATACTGAAGACTACATTCTGTGGTGATCAATGGCTATTTGTGTCATCATATTCATAAAACTGTTCTACTTGTCATTTCATTTATTCATGTTTTATTATTTTCTCCTTCCATTTTTTTCTAACATTTTGTCTCCCCCCCCCACCCCCCCTTCCCCCCTCCCCCCTCCCTGGGTTGTGTTGGTGCTCCAGAACCGACCAAACGTTTGCTTTCCTTCCAAGGGTTGGCAGAGCTGGCCCACCGGGAGTACCAGTCTGGAGACTTTGAGGCCGCAGAGCGGCACTGTATGCAGCTATGGAGGCAGGAGCCCGACAACACCGGGGTGCTGCTGCTGCTCTCCTCCATACACTTCCAGTGTCGACGGCTCGACAGGTGAGGGAGGCGCGGCGCAGCCCCTGGGGTGTGTGTCCCAGTGTGGCGCTTTGGAATACCATTTCAGCACACCCATGAAGCTCATTTATTCCATTAAAAGAAATATATATGTACATCTCTGTTCTGCTCATTTTAATTCTTTCTTTTAATTCTAACCACTGTGTTGGTGAATGTGTGTTTCTGGCCAGCTTTGGCATTCAAACACTGCTTTCGGTTTTCTTTCCCCCTTTCACCTCACTTCCTTTCCTAAAGCCTGTCCTTGCTTTTCAGCGTGGGCGAAAGGTTGTTTTTCTCCTTACAGGCCTCCTTTAGGCAACACTGGTGCCTGGGTTTCTGTCCCCTTGTGTGTGTGATTTCGCTGTGTCACGCAGGTGGGCCAAGGGAGCCCAGGGCGGGGCCGTCGCCCGGCCAACCAGGAGGCGGAGCCCACAGCCCGTCCCTGAGGACCGCTTGCCTGTGACACTTTTCCCCTCCCGCCCCCTGCAGGTCCGCCCACTTCAGCACCCTGGCCATCAAGCAGAACCCCATGCTGGCGGAGGCCTACTCCAACCTGGGGAACGTCTACAAGGAGCGCGGCCAGCTGCAGGAGGCCATCGAGCACTACCGCCACGCGCTGCGCCTGAAGCCCGACTTCATCGACGGATACATCAACCTGGCCGCCGCCCTGGTCGCCGCCGGCGACATGGAGGGAGCCGTGCAGGCCTACGTCTCCGCTCTGCAGTACAACCCTGTGAGTCGACCCGCACCGACCAGCAGCGCTCTTATCCCCCCCTCCCCCCTCCTCTTTCAGTCACCTCCAGAGACCGTTCTCGTGTTTCACGTCTCAACTGTACGCTTGTGTTTCTTTGTGTTTGTCTCGAAGGATCTCTATTGTGTGCGCAGCGACCTTGGAAACTTGCTCAAAGCCCTCGGGCGTCTGGAAGAGGCCAAGGTACGTGCCACCGGCTCCCCTCCTGCATTGTCTTGTTTTGTCTTTTTTATTTATTTTATTTCATTATTTATTTATTTTTTTAGTTCCCCTTAGAAAATAGTTTGTTAGGGATCTCAAATACACTCACTGAGCCCCTGGCCCCAGCTCCTCTTGTTGGAGTGACTGAATCCTCTGTTTTTTTTCTTTCTCTGCTCTCTGTCTAGAGAGTAGCTCTCTGTAGCAGTTGCCCTCAGTCCTTTCCCCTGCCCCACTCCCTCTTCCCCTCTCCAGGCCTGGTCACTGTAAAAGGACATTGGGCTTACTGCTGTGCTCGGTGGGGACGTGGGCAGAAACCCAGTCCTCCACCTCGCTGCCTTTGGCTCTAGCTTTCCTCTCCCCCCACAAAGGGAGCTGTACTCAGGGCTGATCTCTTCCCTGTAATCCGAGGCGGGTGCAGTTTTTTTTTTTTTTCTTTTTTTTTTTTTTTTCCCCCCCTCTTTTTCTTTTTTTTGTCCCAACACCTGTACTATATATCCCCCTCCCCACCCACCCACAGAGACCTTTTATTTAGTTCAAGCCACAGGCCTCTCCACTCTATGCCCTTCCCCTCCTCTCTCAGTCCAGATACACTCTGCTTCACCCTGGCCTATCTGTGTCTCACTGCCTTTCCACACAGGAAGAAAGGCTGGAGTTTCTCAATTGTAAATGAATTAAATTCAAGCAGGAAATTGAAATGCTTTGACTTTCGCTAACGCCTCATTTCATTCTCAGGAGGGATAATGCTGGCTCGGTCTTGAGTAAATAAATGGACTGATGAAGTTAGTGATCTTTGCAATGCCAAAAAATAAGATGGCTTCTAACCAAAGATAACGCATAATTTTTCCGGTTGAAGCGCCATGCCCCCCCCACCTCCCCCACCTCGCAAATAAAAGGCAGGAACTGTAGCTCTGTTCCGATAAAGCAGGCTAACGACTGTTTTGGTTTGTAGTTCCCCCTCCCTCCCTCTCTAGTTCCGAAGTGGCCGTTTTATCGGCTGGTGGCCGAGGCCGCCCTGCTTTTACCTCTGACGGTTACAAGCCATCTTATTTGGTCCCTCAGGGGGGCGGAGTGGGGAGGAGCGCTTGGGTGCTCTGTGCTGCGCCCCCCCCCCCCCCCTCTGCTCTGTCGCTCCGCCCCCCCACGCGCTCGCTCAGGGCCCGTGGAGTGCGCGCGCTGGTGGAGCTGTCTGCCCGACCCCCTCAGCCCCGCCCCAAGGGACTCGTCCACCAAATCTCCACACCGCCCATCAACCCACCCTTTAAAATAGCCCAACCACTCGCCCCTTAGGACCTTCACTTCTCAATTCGTTTGGCAGCAGGTGATGCCGCCGTAATCGGCCCGCCCCATCGGTGAAAAACCCCCCCCCCCTGAGTCCCTCTCCGCTTCGGGCTGCGTCCGGCACACAGCTCGCCCTCTGCACTCCACCGCACGCGTCAGACGCTGGGATAGTTAGACAGAACGAACGCATGCGCAGCAGCGACAGCGTTACCTCTTTATTACAGACCTGTGGAAGCTTCTAGAATAAAACCATTAAATCCCAGACTTCTCTCTTTACCCATTGGCCAGGACTCAGGCAAGCAGGACAGGATAAAGACAGCAAGGTATTAAACCTGAAAAAAGAAGTAAGAGACAGACAAAGAACGATTTTATATATATATATATATATAATTTCTTTCCTTTTCTTTCCCCAGTACACAATGAATATATTACCAATTAAATGTGATCAGTTCATTTGGGGAAGATCAAGCCAGCCAGCCCCCTCTTTAACAAGTAAAAGTCAATCCAGTAAGAATTAATCAATGTGGGACCAAAATGTAATTGCTAAAAGAAAAATCTATTTAAAAAGCCTTTCTTCTCCTTACAACCCCCACCCCTCCCTTAGGCATTTGTGTTTTCTATGGAATCCAATGGAAAAGCGTTGCATGAATAAAATCAGTATCTAGCTAAGTTTTAGTTTTTTTTATTTTATTTTATGTGTATTAAATGATTTTTTTTCCATGTGAAAACAATGTATTGTTTGCAGACTTTTACTAACGTTCTTGTTTTCTTATTTTGTCTCTCCTGGTTTTTTCACGACTGATATTGTTATTGAGAAGGTTTCAGGAGCGTGACTCTATTCCTGCGTAGGTGCCTGGCGGACAGGAACTCTCTAGGGCAGCGTCAGTCCTCCTCTTCCAGCTGCGGGCGCCCCCCAGAAAAAGTCCAAAAATGTGGTAACGGGTTTGTAACTGCCAGCAGAAAGAAAATCACTCTTCACTCCATGACCTGAGTCCTGTGTTGTGGCTTCCATTGAAGAACAAAAGAAAACAAGAGGAATAAAACAAAAGTAAATAAATGAAAGAGAAGAAAAGTAGTATTTTTAATTTTACTGCCTAGAAACAGCCATCTTTTAAAATGATACAAAAGAAACTTGGATTGGAAGCAAAAAATATATATATATTTAAAAAGTAAGAACTCTAACACTTTTTTTTCATTTAACTTTTTTTTGTTTTTACTTGTTAATTATTTTTTCCTGTTTTTGTTTGTTATTATTTTTTCTTCTTTATTTGGAGTTGCGGCGTTCTGCTGAGCAGATGACGCGCTGTGAGTCTGCAGTAACGCAGGGGCTGCGCAGCGACACGGGAACAGCGTGCGCGGGCGAGCTCCCCCCTCCCCCCACCCCCGGCTCTGCCGGCTGCAGACCCCCCCCCGCCCGCTCCGCCAACACGTCACCCAGCGGCCCTCCCCCGCTCCACACAGGGCACCATTGGCCTCCAAACCACCCCTACCCCCCCCCCCCACACGCAGACAACCTTTTATCCGAGCGGCATTGCTCTCACAGACAGCTGACATCCTGTCCCTGGAGGCGGGGGAGTGGTACAGGGAGTGTGGCGGCCTGGCGCGCAGCGGGCACGCCCGGTCTGCGGCTGGCGCTCGGAGCCGGAGCAGGCGCAGGCGATGCGTGAGCGGGCAGAAGCGACGGGCGCAGGCTCATTGCGCTCGCATTACAGGGACCTTCGCCCGCACTCAGCACCCGCCATTTAAGGTTGTGGGGCCCTCCCCCACTTACAGCACTCGGGTTCCCCTCCCCCCTCTCTCGCGTGCTATCTCGCAGCACCCCGAACAGTCCCGGGTGGGCGGGTTTCAGAAGGCTTAGTTAAGACGGCACCCTTATGAATGATCTCAGTTGGGCGGGTTTCAGAAGGCTTAGTAAAAGCAGCACCCTTGTGTATCACCTCAATTGGCTGGGTTTCGGAAGACGCTCCCCCCTAGGTGTCAGAAGATGGCGACGGCGGTGCTCGTCCACCGGCCTGCGGGACGGGCGCCTCCGGCAGAAGCCAGAGGCCGTAACTGAAGAATGGTGGGCTGAGTGTGGGTGCCGGTTGGATCAGCGCAGCGCAGGGAAAAAAGCAGCAAGCTTTAGCGCGCGGCAGATACCCGCGCAGGCAAGCCCATGCTGCAGACTCACTTTTTGCTTTCGTGGAGAGCGAACACTAACATGTCTTTTTTCTGGCCTTTTTTGTTTTTGTTTCTTCCTTTTTATTCGATCTATTTTTATTTTATTTTTTTTACTACCCCCTACCCCACCCCACCCCACCCCCCACCCCCCACCCCCAACCTGCTCCTTGCACCTCTCTGCCTCTTTCTCCCATTTTTTGTTCAACTTTAAAAGGCCTGTTACCTGAAAGCTATCGAGACTCAGCCTAACTTTGCAGTGGCATGGAGCAATTTGGGATGTGTGTTCAATGCCCAAGGGGAGATCTGGCTGGCCATACATCACTTTGAAAAGGTGAGCTTTGGGAGATGTAATCGTATGTACTTATGAGAGATTAACAGGCTTGTATTTGGTTCTTGGTGTGCAAAATCCAGGTAGTTCTGCAGCGAGAAGGTGCCTCGACTTACGGTGCACTTCCTTTCAGGCTGTGACATTGGACCCCAACTTCCTGGATGCCTATATCAATTTAGGAAATGTTCTGAAAGAGGCTCGTATTTTTGACAGGTGGGTGACGTTTTGATTTAGATTAATTTTTTATTTTATTTTTTTAAGCGGGGTGTGCTTTGCCTCGGTTTGAGCGCAGGTGAAGCCGTGCAGTGTTGACTGGCGCATTCTTCTTCCCTCCGCAGAGCTGTCGCCGGGTACCTCCGGGCCCTCAGCCTGAGCCCCAACCACGCTGTCGTCCACGGCAACCTGGCCTGCGTCTACTATGAGCAGGGCCTGATCGACCTGGCGATCGACACATACCGCCGCGCCATCGAGCTGCAGCCCCACTTCCCCGACGCCTACTGCAACCTGGCCAACGCCCTGAAGGAGAAGGGCAATGTAAGGACGTACACGGTGTGTGTGTGTGTCCGCACAAATGTCCCCGCCGCCCAGAGCAGACCCACCGAGTCCCGCACTCCGGCCCTGCTCCTCCCATTCCCTTTCTGCATGCATCTTGCTCCAAGCATGCGGGCTGCGTGTCCATGCTGCTTTCCTCACACACGAGTCGAGTCCATCCGGCTTTCGCCAAGCATTCAAGTAGCGAGTCCATGCGGTTTTCAACAAGCATTCAAATAGCGTGTCCACATGGCTTTCCTCACACCTGAGTCCCGCCCATGCAGCTTTTGCCAAGCATGTGAGTAGCGTGCCCATGCAGCTTTTGCCAAGCATGTGAGTAGCGTGCCCATGCAGCTTTCCTCATGCATTCAAGTAGCGTGTGCGTTGGTGTTGCCCAATGCACATGGGTAGCGTGTTGCATGCGTGTTGCCCCTTTGCTTGTGTGCTTGCCCATGTATGTGTGGAATGACATCTTGTGCTTCTGTGCCGTTGTTGTGCAACGTTGTTGCCGGAACAGTGTGCTTACGGGCTGAGTCTTAACTGCTGTGAAGGCGTGTAGCACTAAAGGTGTGACGCAAATTACCTGCACAGGGAAGGCTTTGTTTTCTCTTGCATAAGTGCAGTCTCCTTTCAGTGCTGCACTCCTCTCTAGTATATCATGCAAGCTGCACGTATAGGCCTACCCGCTTCCTACCATTCCCCAGCTGCGGTGCAGAGCAGCCTCATCCCTGACTGCCGGCACTTTCCTCTGCAGGTGTCCGAGGCGGAGGAATGCTACAACACGGCCCTCCGGCTGTGCCCCACCCACGCCGACTCCCTCAACAACCTGGCTAACATCAAGAGGGAGCAGGGCAACATCGAGGAGGCTGTGTCGCTCTACAGGAAGGCTCTAGAGGTGAGGGTCTTCTCACCGTCTCAAATGCTTCATAACTAGCACTATAGGCTCAAGTCTAAAGGCTCACTGTAACCCAAAACCGGTAGGCTGGGTTTGGCTGTAAGCTTGTTCCCTCCCAACTGAAAATGTAGACAATAGGTATAAACATCTCCTGTTTGGTTTCAGTTACCAATTGCTTAAGTATGTTTTTATTAGTCTCTTTTGAAAGGCTCTAGCCTTCATTTACAAACACAATGGAGCAATACACTATGGGATTACTGGCTCTGGTGCCAAAGATTTTTTTTTTAAGGAGTGGTTCACTGTTATTGCTTTTCAGGGTGGGGTTTTAAGTCGCTGATTTGATTTTAAAGCAAGCCGTTCAGTTGAATGAATATGGGAAAATGCAGAACTGCCATCAAAACCACATCCCTGAATACCAGCAGTTTTTAAATGGGAACCAAATTAGATCCAAATGAGATTCTCTGCATTTTGTGTTCACTTCCGTTCTGTGGAGATTTGATGTCAGTTCACTGTTAGAGGCAGAACCTCGTATTCATTACTCAACCTTTGGGGAATAAAGAATGGGAGGTGTGAGAGGCCAGGGCAGTGTCGCTAACTTAAACTGTGTTGCCAGGTGTTCCCGGAATTTGCAGCAGCTCACTCCAATTTGGCCAGCGTGCTGCAACAGCAAGGCAAGCTTCAGGAGGCCCTCATGCATTACAAGGAGGCCATCAGGTATGAGAGACTCACTCGAGCATCCTCAAACAGGGAGAGGGCATTGCCTGAGAGATATGGATTGCTAACATTGACATTGCTACTGTGAGGTCTCGCCAATCAGCGCAAATCTAGCCTTAACAGGCCAATCAGAGCAAGTCATCCAGTGCCCTTCTGAAAGCCCTGACCTGGGGTCAACGTTAATTTCCACAAAATGCGTCTTCAGTATTGCATTGCTGTGTTCTGTGCATACGTTATGAGTCTACCAACCAATCTCCTTGTGTTTAATGTAGGATCAGCCCCACCTTTGCTGATGCCTACTCCAACATGGGCAACACGCTGAAGGAGATGCAGGATGTGCAGGGCGCGCTGCAGTGCTACACCCGTGCCATCCAGATCAACCCCGCCTTCGCCGACGCCCACAGCAACCTGGCCTCCATACACAAGGTGCCCTCCGACGGTGCCCTCCGACCCTGCCCTCTCTCAAAAAGCCCATTTCCCCTGGCTGTGCCTCATCTTAACACCCTGCATTTTGTTCCCCCTCAGGACTCTGGAAACATCCCAGAAGCCATTGCCTCTTACCGCACCGCCCTGAAACTCAAGCCTGACTTTCCCGATGCCTACTGCAACCTGGCACACTGCCTGCAGGTAACTCCGCTCCTCCAGACTCCCCTTCCCACATAAGGTATTCTGTGAAGGGAAAGTCAAACCGTTTGGTCTCAGTCTTACTCAAACATGGTGCCTGATGACTTTATTTCATTGAACACAACATGCAATGCAGTCTGTTGTAGGGGTTTGATAAAGGATAACATCCTTAGACCGGGGTGATTTTTATGGGGCTTTCATATGTAAATGTTTGGGAGTGCTTTACCGACCCCACTGTACTTCTCAGATTGTGTGTGACTGGACTGACTATGATGAGCGCATGAAGAAGCTGGTGAGCATCGTGGCCGACCAGCTAGACAAGAACCGCCTGCCATCTGTGCACCCCCACCACAGCATGCTGTACCCCCTTTCCCACGGCTTCCGCAAGGCCATCGCAGAGAGGCACGGCAACCTGTGTCTGGACAAGGTATGTGTTTAATCTGCAGAGCGGAGTATTTATTCCTCGGCAGTGGCCTCTTATGATAGGCCTTTCTTAGTCTTATTTTGCCTAAACAGGAGTTGTTTCTTGCTGGCTGTGCAGCGTTGTGTACCACGGTGCTATGCTCTGTGCCTTTGCCCAAAATCACAGATCAACGCGCTCCACAAGCCAGCTTACGAGCACCCCAAGGATCTGAAGGCGAGTGCAGGGCGCCTGCGTGTGGGCTACGTCAGCTCAGATTTTGGGAACCACCCCACGTCCCACCTCATGCAGTCCATCCCTGGCATGCACAACTCAGAGAAGTTTGAGGTATGGGCTAGACTCCAACCGGCAATCCGTCTCGGTCGTGTGTTATGTGAGGGGCCTTTCAGGCAAGCGTTTACCCGGTCTTAGCTAGCTAATTTTCTACATGTGTCAATGCCAGTTCACTTGTGTACACAGCCTCTCTTTCACAACGAGTCCTGCCAGGTCTGCACAAATTGTACACGATCAGTGGGTGCATTTGTGGCCCCAGGCAAGTTTGGCAGGTGATCTTGGCGCAGCATTGGGCCCAGAGTGTTTGTGCACAGGCCCACCACCTGTCTGTCCCGGCACCTATCAACCACTGTTTTACTGCTTTGTGGGTAATTCTAGGTGATAAAAAAGGGGGGGGTAGGCTTTGAGGCGGTTTTCCAAAACTGGATTTCTGGCACCCTCCTGCTGTAAGGTGGTGGCGATGAAGCAACTAGTGATTGGAACAGGTCTGAATGAGCTCTGCATGCTCGTTTGAGAAGTTGATCAATTCAGGTATCAGGTATGAATGAGAAGTGGACCTGTGAGCACCACCCTCTTTGAAGCTGCCGCACATCCATTGGCTTCAAAACCAAAAACAAACATCAGGTCTGGATTGATAAATGCTGAAAAGATCTCAACCCTCCTGAACAACATGCACAAGGCGCCCAGAAGAAGCAGTTCAATGACCACACTGAAGAGCTGTGTTCAATCTCTGTCAATTGGAAAAACTTGCTCCCTGCTGCACCTTCTCAAACGGAGTAGAGTATAGGGAGAACCAGTGCAAACCTGATTGCATAGCAAGGCGTGCAAAGAGGCATGTTTACATGCCCGGTCTGCAACTAGCAGCACGTCCAGCTACCCTCAGCAACCCGCAATCCCAAACAGTGGCGGGACCTTTGCTCAGAAGGTGTGGGGGGAGGTCGAAGCAACTCTGCAGAACCTGCAAAATTAGTGGTGGATCTCAAAGGCTAATAAAACATGGTTAATGCAAATGGAAATCAAATGCAGTTTCTTTGATGCAGTTAAGACCATCTACGGCCTCGGAAACTGCTCCCTGGCACAGGTTCAATCTGCTGACGGAACAACTGTGATCAGATTGTGACCATCCCCCAACCTTCAAAGAAATTCTGCATGCAGGCAAAACCCTGAAAAACCATAAAAAGCCCTGGATCATCCCAGCCTCAAGGAGGGAGGCTACCTCTGTATGAGGACACCATCTCTACTAGAGGTGTGGAGTCAGGAGTCAACAGTGGGAAGATGCCTATATTATATAAGGGGCTGAATCCATCCACTCCCAACAGTAGGGGTATCATTGTTGGCCATTGCTGGAAAGGTCCTATCTGAGGGCATGCCCCACAGATCAACACTAGCCATAGCCAAACTGGTCGTACCGGAGTCGTGGATCTCTAAATGGCATCTGATACAGTAAACAGGGACTTACTGTGGCAAGTCCTGAAGAAATGTAGATGTCCACCCACATTCCTCACCATTTTCATTCAGGAATGATGTCCTGGGTGGTAGTCAGAAGCCACAGTTCTGAGCCCTTCGGTGTGCATACTGGAGTCAGACAAGGTTGTGTGCTGGCCCCAGTCCCGTTTAATATGTCCCTTTTATGCGTTACAACACTGTTGCGCAGGAAGGTAGAGAAGCAGGCCTTCAGGCTCGATGGAAATCACTTCAACATCAGGCAAGAGGTTACAGGCAACCACCTCAGAGGATATCCTCGAGCTACAGTATGCCAATGATTGTGCCCTAGCAGCCCACAGACCGGAGGCCCTACAAAACGCCCTCTTGGTAGCTGTAACTGCATTCAGGAGAATGGGACCTACTATCGACACCTGGAGGCTTTCCATGGATGCCTCCAGAAATTCTTGGCATCACTTGGAAGGACAGAGTACCACTCACGGTACTGAATGGGCAGGCAGTTTCAGCACTTGCAACTGCCTGCCCGACCCTCAAAGTCAACCCTCAAATACCATCAACTCTAGTGGCTTGGGCATGTGAATAAGACTCCCACACAGAGTCCTCTATAGCCAACTGCTGGTGGCCAGAAGAAGCAGTTCAAGGACCAAATGAAAACCACACTGAAGACTGCACTGTCTGTCAGTCTCTGGATTGGACAAACTTGCTTCCCTCTGGTGCTCTCAGTCCTCAAATGGAGTGGAGTATATGGAGAACCAGTGCACACATCGCATTGCAAAGTGTGCAAAAAGGCATGTTTACATGCCTGGTCTGCAACTGCAGTTGCACATCCATGATTGAACTAAACAGCCAAAAGACGATCATTAGACAAGAAGGACAACCAGCAAGCTTGTGTGTGTTTGTATGCAAAATGTAGTCTATATCACATTATTGAATAAATAAGGGCAAAAGTATTGTGAAGTTCAGAAACCCACCCATCCTGGATGGGCAGAGCTGTACTGGGTCTGTAGGTAAAACGGCCTTCTGTTTCCAGGTGTTCTGTTATGCCCTCAGCCCGGATGACAGCACCAACTTCCGCGTGAAGGTGATGGCGGAGGCCCACCACTTCACAGATCTGTCTCAGGTGAGCAGCCCAAAAGGTTCCTTGGTCAAACAAACTGTCCCACCTCAGTGCTGTACCTCCACTCATACTCCCCTCTTCTTTCACATGAGCATTTCTTCTTCACTCACCTTCTCTCTCTCTCTAGCACTTGTACTCTGCTCTTGTCTCTTTCCTTCATTCTCTTTATTCTGCTAATCCCTTTTCCATATCCTAGATCCCTTGCAATGGGAAAGCTGCTGACCGAATCCACCAGGATGGAGTCCACATCCTGGTCAACATGAATGGCTACACCAAGGGAGCGCGCAATGAGCTGTTTGCCCTGAGACCCGCACCGATACAGGTCAGAGCTGACAACATAAGGGCGCCAACAGAAGTCCTTAGTCCTCTTCGGGCTCCCAAGTTTAAGTTGGCAACCTTGTGGCATCCTCACCTCAATCAAAATATTTGCTTTTGCTACAGCTGTTGTGTGATGTACTTGTTCGTGGAAGCAATTCTCAATTTCATGTGATAAATCATCACATGATGGATGTATTTACACCGGGATTAGAACCACCGACCTTGCGTGTCCCAGTCATTTACCTTAACCACTACGCTGTCGGGGTCCCCACCACCCAACAGTTGTATGTAAGATGTTGTGTTTGACAGTGGCTGTGTTCTGCCTTTGAATCTCAGGCCATGTGGCTGGGCTACCCAGGCACCAGCGGAGCTCCCTTCATGGATTACATCCTCTCTGACAAGGAGACGTCGCCACTGGAGGTGGCGGAGCAGTACTCCGAGAAGCTTGCCTACATGCCCCACACCTTCTTTATCGGGGACCATGCCAACATGTTCCCACACCTAAAGGCAGGAGTTTCTTTTGTTTTTTAATATAAATAGTCTGAAGGAAAACACACTTAGAAATGGCAGGGTGGGTTATGGCATAGTTTATTGAGTAAGAATGTTTGCAAGAATGTGTACATATCAATGCATCCTGTGGGCTTTTGCAAAGCTACTCATTTTGGCAAATGATGGCCTTATTTTTCTTTACTGTAAAGCCTTCAGGGTTTATACACACTTTATACACCCTAAGAACATTTCTGTAGAAGGGTATTTGGATACTTTTCTGTGTCAGTAATTCCCATACTCAGGGGACCCTTGTGCCTGCTGGTTTTCGTTCCAACCACAATTGCCATTTTCATGTTTATAGGTAATTTTCCCTCCTAAGTGACGTCTGAAAATAATATCTATTATGTGAACATGGGGCTTTTATTCGTCATGGCATTCATAGTTACTTCTGACTTAATGTAGCATAAGAGGGAAAATAACCCCTCGAAATATGAAAAGCATCTCATTCAGCAAAGTTGACAAGTTCTTAAAATTCTGGGATTGCAATTGTGGTTGGAACACAAAATACAATGGTTCCCCAGGACCAAATTTGGTAACCACTGTTCTAAGGGATGCATTTTGGTTCCACTGTTCTCTACAGAAAAAGGCAGTGATTGATTTCAAATCAAATGGACACATTTTTGACAATCGCATCGTGCTGAACGGCATTGATCTGAAGGCCTTCCTAGACAGCCTGCCAGACGTCAAGGTAGTGAAGGTGAGTTTGCTGCTCATGTTCATTTATTTAATATGGATTTTATTGGCATAGTACCACCACCGTTTTCTACTTTGGTTGTGGTTGTGGTTGGTTGTGGTTGGTTTGGCAGTTAATAAAGAGGCACACACGAAGATAGAAACGAAGTGTTGCACTTGTCAGAAATATTCAGAAGCTGAATCAAATGTCAACATTCTTTAAATTTAATTATTGGTTTAAATTTGATGTGGCCTCTGATCTCTGACCGTTCCTCTGTAGATGAAGTGCGACGGCCAGGAGGCCGGAGACAACAACGGCGCCCTCTCCATGCCAGTAATCCCCATGAACACGGCCGCCGAGGCCATCATCAACATGATCAACCAGGGCCAGATCCAGGTCACCATCAATGGCTTCACCGTCAGCAACGGGCTGGCTACAACCCAGGTACTGCACCCCCCATAGGCCACCACCTGCTACTGCAGTACTTTCATTGCCATAGGCCTTGCAGGAGCTCACTTCCAAAGCACTTTCACAAGCTGCTCTCAGGTCTCCTGCTACCAGTGAAGTGTATGTTCACTGTCAATATAGAAGAGTAGGGCAGCACAGGAGGTTGGTTATTGCCTTGAGGACAAAGCAGCAAGATGACCATCTGGACTTTAATTTCCACTTGGTAGAGCATTTGTGTAACATTTCCTGTCGTATGAGAGGGCCATTAACTGTAATTAAGCCCTGCTTGAGGGTGCTTTTAAAACGTTGCACAATTTCACCAAAGATGTTCTTTACATGGCAGCCGGTTGTACCGCAACCCCTGTTCCTGAAAAGACACCAGACTTATTCAGTAGGAAAGTTGTCAAATTACCACATTTGGTTGTCTTTCAGATATTTACTTTGGAGGAGGTTGTAGTATCTGGGACTATATCCTTGGAGGTATGGGTTTCTCTAGTGGTCATCCCTTCTGTCACCTGGACTTGTCACCCTAGAAAGGATGGAAGTCCTGCCATGTTTGATTAACGTGTCGGTTAATCCTACCATTCTACCATCTGTTATCAACCATTCAAGGGAAAAATGTGGCCAATAAGATTCATAGTCCATGGTGTATAGTCCTTTCTAGGGTGGCCCTCTAGTGACAACCCTGGTCTTGGGTCTTTCTCACATCATGGTGAAGGGTCTGGGTGGGCATACCGATCAGATGTAGAACACGTGGACTCAGGCTTTTTAATAACTGCCTCTGCCTGTCCTCCATCCCCGCCCTGGAGTAAACCCTCACTAACCCCAAGCGTGCATCTGCAGATCAACAACAAGGCTGCTACCGGAGAGGAGGTCCCACGCACTGTCGTCGTGACGACCCGCTCCCAATACGGCCTCCCAGAGGACTCCATTGTCTACTGCAATTTCAACCAGCTCTACAAAATCGACCCACCCACTCTGCAGATGTGGGCTAATGTAAGTGCGGAACAAAATCTCTGGTTGCTAACATAGCCTTGGGCTTTCTTTCACCAACTTCTATGATCACCATCACAGGCGTCTGTTAAATCGAAGCAGAATTGAACTAGCATCTGGTGAAATGGCTGGTTTTTCTGTGGTAGCGTTAATGAGCCAGCCTCAGTTGTTTATACCTACATGGATATCCACACAAATGGCATTCCATGAAACAAGATAATGAGCTCTGACTACAGTGGTTCTTGTTTTGTCTGCTTTTGGATACACACCATAGGCTGGGGGCGCAATGATCTGATAATTCCTCATTGCCAGAATGGTCGCATGCTGGCAGTAAGCCTGTGGCAGTAAATGTGGCTCAGCCCTGGTTGTCACCCTGCTGACTGTGTCCGTTTGGGCTCCCCGCAGATTTTGAAGCGCGTGCCCAACAGTGTGCTGTGGCTCCTGCGCTTCCCGGCCGTCGGCGAGCCCAACATCCAGCAGTACGCCCAGAACATGGGCCTGCCTACCTCCCGCATCATCTTCTCCCCCGTGGCGCCCAAGGAGGAGCACGTGCGGCGGGGCCAGCTGGCCGACGTCTGCCTGGACACGCCGCTCTGCAACGGCCACACCACTGGCATGGACGTGCTGTGGGCCGGCACGCCCATGGTCACCATGCCTGGTGAGAACGGGAGAGGGAACACACGCTTCCTCATGGTCACGGCCCAAATTTACAGGGTTGCGTGCAAACGGCCCTCAGGGACAACATCAGATGCATTGTTGCTTTTGTAGGCCATGACTGATTTACACTGTTACTGGGTGTGCATTTTCTTGCCTGTGTTGCTGGAGGTTTGTCATTCTTGTTGATATCAATTGAGGCCTGTGGCACTCTGATGGTAATGCCGATAACTCCCTGCCTTCTAGGTGAAACACTGGCCTCACGAGTGGCTGCCTCCCAGCTGACCTGTCTGGGCGGTCCTGAGCTCATTGCACACAGTCGGCAAGAGTACGAGGATGTGGCTGTTAAGCTCGGCACCGACATGGAATAGTGAGTTTCTCCCATCTCTTCTCCTCGCACTTTCCTGCATATTTCAGCTCGTACACATTTACCTGCCAGACACGCTTATCCTTGAACATATCCACCCATGATGGCTACCTGATGTAATGGACTTTAATTGATCAATTAAAAGCTAAATGGGCTTAAATTCGCTCCAGGCATAGTCCTCTGCACTGTTTCCCTAACTCTGGACTGACACTCGCTCTCCTTGCAGCCTGAAGATGATCCGTGCCCGCGTGTGGAAGCAGCGCATCTGCAGCCCGCTGTTCAACACCAAGCAGTACACCATGGAGCTGGAGAAGCTCTACCTGCAAATGTGGGAGCGCTACGCTGTTGGGGGCAAGCCAGACCACCTTGTCAACCTCCCGACCCTGGAGGCCAGCGAAAGCGCCTGAATCCTTACCTCTGACCTCTCGGCCCTGCCCCAGTCCAGCTTTCCCCTCATCTCAGAGACTCTGCTATTGGAGCCTGCACGTTTTTACTCGTCCCCTTCCCTAGTCTCTAGCAAACACCCCTTCGAGCCAGAGGAGAGCCCTAGCTGTTCAGCTCTCCCACTGAGACTCTGCTGACGCACGCACACATGCACACACACACACCCACTGTCTCTCTCTCTCGCTCACACACACAGTGGGGCTGGCTTTGTTAATAAGCGCTTCCTACACAATACCCCCAAAAAAAAGCACCAGTGGCTTTTTTTTTTTCTTTCTTTTTTAGTTAACCAGTATGTGTGGTGGATTGAGAAGTCAAATTTGAACCCTGCACCAAATTGTGAGCTTTGTTTCCTGATTGTGTCTCTTGATTACTGCAAAAAATATATATTAAAGGGGTATCGAAAATGTTGCGTTTTTTTCCTGCCGAAAAGAGAACTTTTAGGAATTTTATTGAATATAAAGTGTAAATGTCAATTAAATCAATCTAAATGTCTTTGGCCTCTTCCATGTTAGACCATGCCACTGAACACCAAACTATCAGGATGCGTAGAGATGCAGAAGAGTTATTCAGAGGGCCCAGGTTCACTTCATTCATGACCTATGTAAAGGCAAAACTTTTATCAGGAAAGGCCCGGGTAAGTATTTTCACAGCCTTTTATTTTGTAAATGTGATTGCTTTCCAGTAAGTTTTTCCTGAACATGTAATATGCTGTTGTTGGCATAATTTTGAAGGCTCTAATTTACCCTGTTGGGGAACCTTGTTCTATCTTCCATAACTGGTCTGTTCCTAGCAGAAAAGAGCAAATGTTTAATTGCCTTGAGTAAAAATAAAAGATTACTTTTTTTTTTTTTTTTCTCAGCACGAATGGGTTCTCAGAAAACAGCCAATTTTATAATACATTTCCAGATTGTCACCTCTGTTGTGGAAAAACTGTCTTGCACGTTCTCTCAACTGCGTGTTCATCAGCAGGGTCGTCATTGACATTTTCTTTTAAGTGGACTGAAAGAGTTAAGAAATTGAGGCCATGTTTTGCTTGCTTTGTTTCCCAGTGTCATATAAAATGTTCCGGGTTGTGAATGCCAATTTAGAAAATTTACTCACTGGAGCTCGGCTGTACTTGAGCCCCACTCACTGATGCAGCAAGACGTCTACGTGTCATCGTCCAGGTGTTTGACTATTCTTGCCTCCAGTAGCTCTTGCTTGGTGTTGGATGTCTTCAGTAATGTGGCCACACTATTGGTCACTCGTTCCAAGTGATTCTGTAAATAAACTGGTTTGCTCAGTAGTGATTATTCTCTGTGCTTCTGTTGTGTGCTAATTTATGGTGTCAGACTACATCGATATATTGTTTTATAGTCATTTACAGCTGGATATTTTACTTAAGAAATGGTTTTCGTACAATGGTAAAGGGTAGTGCTCCAGGTGGTGCTGCAGCCTTTGAGTTTGAAGCTCAGCTCCTGTGCCATTACATTGCATTAACAGTTCAGGTTTCGACTGTGCTCTTAACATTTAATGCACGTAATTTGTGTAAATTCATTAGGGTCGGGCACATCATGCACCACTGGGCTTTAAGGGGTGCTGACTAAATGGGAACAAGTTCAATACAAAGGGGTGCTGACTAAATGGGAACAAGTTCAATACAATTTCAAATTACTTTTAATTGTAGACAATCAGAAATCAGTGGGTAGCTTACAAAATGCCACCCGGCCTGTGATTTAAAATCAGGAAATCAACCGAAGTTATAGTATAGATGTCGGTCTCATTTTATTTTGATTGTTTCTGTAGCAGTCACATTTTACTACCCACCACTATCTAATACAAAAACGTTAACATTTTAAGCTTTTGATAGCGATTTGCAAATTACGAATTGTAAATATTTGAGAGATGATCCTTTGCTGCCCGCTACTGCAAAAGTAAAGAAAATCTATGTGCATTTGAAGTACTTTCTCAGTTTGGCAATAAAATGTGGTTGTTGCTCAAGTAATCAAAATAAAAGGGACTTATCTGAATCTGATGTGTTTCAAAAGCAGTTCCTTAACAAGACGGGCACTGCCGCTATGACCTTACACAGGCTAAAGCTATATGCTATATTCGGGGTAACATTGTCACTAATGACGAGACTCTTGGGGATGAGGCAAATGGTAATAAAATATTTTCAGCAATGGCGGCGCCCGTCTGATCAGGGTTGTCGGTCACATTTTCCATTGGAGTTTAAACTCCAACCTCCATACGAACAAAATGGCGGCAAAAATGTGACATTACTCTGCCTTTAAAATACATTTCTTGGAAAACAAACTTGTATACGCGGCTAAACTAATCATTCTTAATTGCGTGTACCATTTAAACATTTTATTTTTGATAAGCCGCTCCAGAGAATACTCCATACTGCGTTTGAAAAAATTGTCGCAGTGACCCATAGATATATAGCAGTATCCACTCGAGCGTAAATAGGAAGTTGTAGCTAAACTGGCGAATGAACTTCCGGTGCGCCAGGTTTGAATCGTCTGTGTTTAAAACAAAGCTTGTGAAACGGTAAGGTATGGTCCCAAGTCATGCTTTTGTACAATTAGCTAGACGTAAACGTGATATTTTGTAAATGGTAAAATACAGCGAAAAAGAAAGTGAACTCGCCGATAAATTGATAAAACAGGTTAATTGAGCGTATCTCTTCATGCGCATTAATACTAGCAAAGTGTACGTTACGTAGCGAGATAGTAGCGCTAACTTGCTAGCTAAGTTACCTGGAGAAAAACAAACAAACAGAATATGAATAAATAAAACGCGTAGGTTTTTGGGTTTCATAATAATAATAATTGGCTACCAACTTGTTCATGTCATTAGCTACTGTATTACTTGCTAGATTAATCTTACTACCTGCTAGCTATGTCGACGGAATTCTAGGTGCGTAGAATAACGTAAATTTTTGCCGCATAGCCACAGAACTAGCTTACCCAGCCGATAGCTACCACGGACGGTAGTTTAGTTTTTCATGTGTAATTTAATGTTAGTTATTTTAGAATTCGCTACCTTGTATCGTCTATCCATTCCGAACCTTGCAATGCGACTCACTTCTAGTTATTACGTCCTATCCCCCCCCACGAAACTGCCTATCTTGTAGCTAGCGGTCTGTGAATGAAATAGGCGGTGATGGATAATGGCACCGACAGTCTGTTTAAGAGGGTGGCAGGGAAGCTCGGCTGGACCGGACCGGGAGGACTGGACTCGGTGGAGAAAGAGGTGCGAGGAAGCATGGGCATGTGTCCATTCCCCTCTTTAGTATTTACCATTTCAATATATTATGGTGTAACTACCTTTTAACATTGTAGCAAAGGCTATGCTGTGCAGGCAAGGCCACTGGTGTTTGTGTAAGATTTCCACTAGAGTTCTTGCTGTGAGGTTTTCAGTCTTGTGGCTTGCTTTACTTTCAGCTGGTTAGAAGCATTGGAAAGGGTAGGCGCCCACTAACTGGAGGCCGTAAGACTGGCACAGCATCAGCTGTCACACCCGAGCTGTCAGACAGCGACAGCTCCGGAAAGGAGAACTGGCTGGGAAACGGAGAGTGTCGCCAGAAACGGGTTCAGCTTGACTCCAGCGACGATGACTTTGACCAGAGTGAGTGAACCTTTACCTGCAGATGCACCAACCTTGACAGTAGCTAATTTGAAGACGAGAATCCAATCTCCTCTTGTGCCTTCTCCAACAGTTCTGGCTGAGAAGGCCACTCTTAAACCAGCTGGCCAGCGACATCTCTCACGGCCGCAGTGTAACAGGTGGGAGAAGTGAAAAGGATGTGATGCGCTGCTTGTGCCTTTCTAGTCACGTGTCAGTTTTTTTTAACTGGCTCCCTCTCTCTCTCTCTCACTGTAGTCCATCTGCCCAGCTGGTTAGCTCAGGCAGTGACAGTAGCTTTGAAGAATGTAAGTATCGAATCTGAGCCCTGTTGGGTCAAGTACATGTATGTGAGTAGTCCATTGTGTTTAAAGGGAGATTAGTGCTGCAGTCCTGTTGGCAAATTACCTGTGAAATTGTCTCCCCATTCCTTCTTTTCACCCCTCTTTTCCCCTCTCTAGTCCTGAACAGAGTGAAAACGCCCAGGTCCAAGCCAATAGCAGCAGTGAGGAGCTGCAGTGATGACAGGTTTGTGCTTTGTCTCAAGTGTTTTGGGTCTATCATTTGTTAAGATTATGTTTTTGATTGTATATAAAATTAAATAAATACATTACAAAATGCAGTATTTGCTCACACCCTGAAAATCTCACACAATATACAGTTGAGGCCAAAATTATTAGCCCCCCAGGAATTATGGGGGGCTATTTTTCCTAAAATTCTGCCCAATGCTTGCATTATTGATATAATCAAACATTCACCAGTGCTATTTAGTAGCTTTTGGTACATTTTGGAATGTAAAATAAATTATTCGGCTTGCTTTATATCAAATATAGTGAAAAATGGGGTGGTCAAAAATATTAGCCCCCATGTGCATCTTTGCTTTCAAAACACATACAATCAACCAATTAGCTTTCAAACCACACCTGTGCAGTCAATTAGCTTCCCAACAACACCTGAGCATTCAATCAGCATTGAGCTTTACTTAAGGGACTCCAAAGAACAGGGCACTTGAACACATTGAGAGGGACTGCTCATACTCACCAGGCCAAAGACAAAGAAAATCAGTCTTGAGCTCAGAAAGAAGATAGTGGAGGCTCATAATAAGGGGGAAGGCTATACTTCCATTTCCAAGTGGTTTACAGTGTCTAGAACAGCTGTACGTTGCATCATTGCTAAGTACAAGGTGACAAATTCTGTAAGAAACAAACCGGGGCGTGGTCAAAAGCGCAAGATTTCAAGAACTCTGGAGAGGAAAATAGTCAGAGATGTCAACAAGAAGCCCGGACATCTGCCAAGATGATTTGTTGCTGACCTGGCCTCTTCTGGCCAGGTCCCAGGCCATCGTCCCAGAAGAACCTCTTTACTCAAAGCGCGGCACATCAGAGCCAGACTGAGGTTTGCCGGGTGCGGGTGCTCAAAGTGAATGTCCATGCTCGGAAACCACGCAATTTGGACCAGCTGGAACAATTTGCAATGGAGGAATGGGCCCAAATCCCTCAAGGGACATGTGCCAACCTTGCCAAACTTGTGAAGAACTACTCTAAGAGGTTGTTGTCAGTTGTGGCCCAGAAAGGGTACACTATTGACTATTAATGGCCAGGGGGCTAATAATTTTGGCTGTGTCATTTTTGCCTTTTCTTGTTTCAACTCAGTTCATCAATAAAATATTCTAATCAAACTTAGTGGGCATTTTGTCTTTGATATTTTTGAAACAAACTATAAACACTTGTAAATGGTCATTTCCATGGAGAAATCAAAGGTTTTGTCTGATTTCACAAGGGGGGCTAATAATTTTGGCCTCAACTGTACTTAGCCGCAATATGTCGCTAACCAGTTCCTTAGGATTTTGCTTTTTGCCCTTTTCTCAAGCATCCTTCATTCTTTTCTCTCAGCCTCAAACATTTCATCGTGAACAGCTTATCCTCTGATGATGACTTTGCCACAGATCGGAAGAAACCCGCTCCCAAAAGTGAGCCTTTATCCATCCATTTATCTTCTACTTTCCCTTGTCCTTCAAGCACTTGTTGGTTATCAGCTTAATCACTAAATGATGGACTTCACACAGCAAGAAGCAATCTTTAGCGCCATAGAATAGACGGGTCAAGTTTTTTTGTGGTTCTTGTGTGCATAATGTAGGACATACTGTAGAACTTTTAGCACTTGCAAAATCATTCTCCATTTATTAACTAGGTCAGGGATCATCAAATCACGGTTCTCAAGGTCCGAGAAGAGCTGGCTGTCCACCCTCCCTTTATCAATGAGTCAGGTGTTAAGACAGTCTGGCCAATCAATAGCACTACCTGTGCAGCTAATTACTTGAGAGTAAAGAAAACCAGGGCCAGATTTGGATAAGTGTCAGCCGGGAGGGAATTTGTTCCATGGCTGTGACTAACATTAAGTCCATGCACACAAATGCAGGTAAACCGAAGACCCCCAGGTCTCTCCAGGTCCCCCGGCCCCCTTCTCAGTGGGAGTCCCCTGTTTTCCTGAGCGAGAGTGACAGCGACGGGGATGATGGAGTGGTGATCAGGAGCACCTGGAAGTCCCGCCACACCCCGCGCAGGCCGCCCTCCACGGGGCAGGAGGGAGGGGGGCAGGGTGGGGCGCAGGTTCCTGCTCGTTCTGCCTCCGCCTCGGCTCCACCCCCCTCAACAACCCCCTCCTCCCTTCGCTCGCTCTGCCCATTCTTGCTCCCCCCATCCTCTTCCTCCTCCTCGGTGCCCCCGAAGCAGACGCACCGAGCTCTACTTCCTTCAGACGATTCGGCCAGCTCTGAGGAGGAGTTTCTGTCGCTGCTGGAGAGACTCAAGCAGAACCACAGCACGGGCAGCAACAGCACACAGAGGCCCAGTCCCATCCCAGGTACCGCTCGCTTTGTCTGCTCTCTGCCTGCAGACCATCCAAACTGAGGCAGGGGCATTGTGTGTGAGAAGCTGCTGAGCAGATTCACTCAGATGTTTTAGCCCAAATATCCATCTTCAGGACATCTGGATGGTAAAATGTACCTGCAGAGAATCTGCTCTGAATGTCGTGAATTCCTTTGTGCATTCTCTCCTATGGCCTCCTTCACCACAGTTGTACATTAATCTAGCAGCAGTAATATTTTGAATGGTCATATAGTGAATGTCTATGAACAGGTTGTGCTTCCGTTTCTTTGATTCTGGGGTGCAGAGCCCAAGCCGAAGCCCTGTGTGTCAGTACCTTCTGGGCGGGGCCTGGTTGGGACAGGGCCACGGAAGGTGGAGAAAGGGGTTCAACGTGACAGGACACCAGTACAGCCAGTAAGCAGACACCCCCATGTCAGCCTAACAGAGCCTCGACCACCATCAGGCAGCAGGTACTTTAATCTTCTCCTTTCATTCTGAGTGGCACTGGGTAAAAAGTGTAGTGACTGAAGATGGCTGTTGTGGGTTTTAGAGTGGCTGTCTGCAAGACCCCAGGCTGTTTCCTGCAGTCTCTGTCAGTCCCTGGGTCTCAGTACTGCCGCAGCTTCAAGCAGAACAAGGAAGAGCTCACCGGCAGGCTATATAGACTGTACAACAGCAGTGTCTTTGATGGCAAGGTAGTGTACGCCATCTAGTCATCCCCCTGAATAATTGCCCTGTGCTAGGGTTCTGTTGACCCGCATGGTGGCAGTAAATGTGGCCGTTGTGTTCCTTAGCTCCCCTCCGACATGTCTGTCAGCTGGAATAAGAAGATGCGAAAGACAGCGGGGTACTGCGTCACGGGGCAGGAGAGGGGGGGCGGGAAACGCTACGCCCGCATTGAACTCTCGGAGAAAGTGTGCGACTCTGCAGGTAATGCCCCTCTCATCTGCCGGGTGGCTATATCACTTGTTGACACGGTTGCAAGATAAGATCTGTTCTGCAAATGGATGTTTTGGTGTTCCATACCTTTAGAAACCGGTTTCGAAACCTTAACCCCAACTTCCTAGATCGGCTGAGGGACACGCTGGTCCATGAGATGTGCCATGCTGCCACTTGGCTCATCAATGGCGTGCGTGACGGGCATGGATCTTTCTGGAAGCTGTATGCCCGCAAGTCTACCCTGGCCCACCCAGAGCTGCCTATGGTGACCCGCTGCCACAGCTATGACATCAACTATAAGTTCCAGTACCAGTGCAGTCGCTGCAAGAACACGTGAGGCCACCTCCTTATGTTCCAGCACAACCCGGAATGTTGTTTTTGTGATTTTAGGATCGTTGACATTTTTAGTTTTTTAGGATTAACAAGAAAAACTGGTCCTCTTGGTTTTCATGTATTTCTGTCTATTCATTTCCCTTTTAATCTGGGGCCTGGGCTATGTGGAACTGTGCTTCTGTACCTTTGGGCAGGTAACCCTCAAGGGTATATAAAGCTGCAGGCGTCTTCAGACTCACCTTAAAATACAGACATCCATGGGTCCAAAATGTCCTAAGTCTGAAACTAGATCCAAGGTTAAAGGTAATTTATATGTAGACCCGACCTGAAAGAGATATACATTTACATTTACATTTACATTTTAGTCATTTGGCAGACGCTTTTAATTCAAAGCGACTTACAAGTGCATAGGTTCTACCATAAGTCAGAGCATCACATCCAGAAACTAGCAAAATACACAGGAAATGCTGTTCTAAACATAGTTGTCATCAGAAGTTTATTTTTTTTTATTTATTTTTTTTTGGGGGGGGTTAGACAAGGATAGGGATATCAGAAAGGAGGGGCAGGGGAAGTCAGGGGGGAGGACTAAGGTAGAGTTTGAAAAGGTGGGTTTTGAGTTTGCGTCGAAATGGGGGGAGGGATTCTGCTGTTCTGACAGTGGTAGGCAGGTCATTCCACCACTGAGGAACCAGAACGGAAAACAGGCGTGAACGTGCAGCTCGACTGCCAGGTGCACGTAGAGAGGGAACCGTAAGGCGACCAGAGCTGGCAGACCGGAGTGGTCTAGCTGGGGAGTAGGGAGTGATCAGGGATTGTATGTAAGGTGGGGCAGTCCCCTTAGCAGCCTGAAATGCCAACACTAGGGCCTTGAAACGGATGCGTGCGGCAATGGGAAGCCAGTGGAGGCCAATGAGAAGCGGGGTGACATGAGCCGACCTGGGCTGATTGGTGATCAGGCGGGCTGCAGCATTCTGGACCAGCTGGAGGGGCTTGATGGCACACGCTGGGAGACCGGCTAGGAGGGAGTTGCAGTAATCCAGGCGGGAAATGACGAGCGCCTGGACTAGGAGCTGGGTGGCTTTCTCAGTCAGGAGATGACGGACACGGCGTATATTATACAGAAAGAACCTGCAGGTTCTGGCAGTGGAGGATACTTGTGGAGCCAGGGTGAGGCAGTTATCAAGAGTCACCCCAAGATTCTTTGCCGTACGGGAGGAGGAAACTACAAAGTCCTCAACAGTCAATGAGAGGTCGATTGACAGAGAGGACTTAGCAGGGATGTAGAGAAGCTCAGTTTTGGCAAGGTTGAGCTTCAGGTGATGGGAAGTCATCCACGCAGAGATATCAGCCAAGCAGGCAGAGATCCGTGTGGTGATTTGGGTGTCGGGGGGGGGGGGGAAGGAAATGAAGAGTTGGGTGTCATCAGCGTAGGAGTGATAAGAAAAGCCGTGGGAAGAGATAACAGAACCAAGAGACATGGTGTATAGCGAGAAGAGGAGAGGCCCAAGAACCGAGCCCTGCGGGACTCCAGTTCGTAGGGGTTGAGGGTCGGAGACTGCGCCCCTCCAAGTCACCTGGTAGGAGCGACCAGAGAGGTAGGAGGAAAACCAAGCGAGTGCAGAACCTGTGACACCCATCCCAGACAGCGATGAGAGCAGAATCTCATGGTTGACTGTTTCGAAGGCGGCTGATAGGTCGAGGAAGATGAGGACAGAGGAGAGGGATTTTGCTTTAGCAGAGTGGAGTGCCTCAGTGACCGCGAGCAGGGCGGTTTCAGTGGAGTGGCTACGCTTGAAGCCAGACTGGTTGGGGTCATGGAGATTGTTGTGGAGAAGATAAGTGGACAGTTGGGAGCAGACCGCCCGTATACACCTGAAATACGACTAATAGACCCAAAGTCCTCCTTTCCTGGGCCTGTATAAGACCCAAACCATAATTAACTGAAGGTAGCCTAGTTTGGCAAAAATATTCAATTTCATCAATTGAATACAAAGTTTGCCATATTGTTTTAACCACGTATTCTTTTGTTGACTAGGTCTGGTTATGTATCTCACACACACACACACACACACACACACACACACACACGTACGTTCAAAACCGAGTCCTGAGTGAGCACGGGCAGCTGCAGCAGTAGTGTTATAAAGCCTAGTCATGGCTCTTGGGTATTTTTTGCTAACCCATGCCAGATTTGGATCTGAACGCCCGGTTAAAATGGCAGACTCAAACTCACTCTGGTTTCTGTTGACAGGTGAAGACCTTTGATATGAATAATTGATTCTGTATATATTAATCCCAGTCCAGGTCTTCTAGATCAAAGTGTTATCCCTTCCAGCGCAGCTCATTTAATTGGATTGTATTTCTGTTTGCAAGTACTGTCAAATCCATCAGCCAAATTGGCCAGTTTCATTTGTGGACAAAATAGTGTAGCGCTAACTTTAGGTCTGTTTTTGCAGACAGAAACTTTAGGTAATTATAGGTAATTGATGGTTTAATGGATCCTTTGTACAGTTAATTAAGCTCTGTTGGGGCAGCTGTCCTATACTTGCTTAAGGATCACATTGGAATGAAAACAAGTTGAAGAGAAACTTTCCCTTCATCAGCAAAACTGCTCCATTAATGACTTAACTTTCAGAGAACTTGCAGCATATTAAGAAATCAATAAATGTAAGACCCAGATCAATACTCAATTAAAAGCTGAATGCTTAAACAGCTGTCTTGAGTCTAAGCATTAATAGGAGTCCCCAGGACCAGATCTGATGTTTAATGGATTGACAGGGAACAGTAGTAATATTAGTAATAGTAATATTCTGAGACTCCTATTTGCTATGCAGGATCGGACGTCACTCCAAGTCCCTGGACACTCAGCGGTTTGTGTGCGCCCTATGCACGGGTCCGCTGGTCCTCCTCAACCCGACCAAGCCCCGGGCCGCCACTCCCTTTGCCAGTTTTGTGAAGGAGAACTATGGAACAGCACGTCAGGAGCTGGCGGGTCAGAGACACGCGGACGTCATGAGGAAGCTCAGCGCCGACTTCGCCTCCAAGACCCGGCTCAGCCAGAGCTGAGGCCCAGGTGGAGTGCCCCCCGCACCCTGTGCGGGTTTTCCATACCTTACCCAACTCCTCACAATGACAATCAGCTTCTCCTGCTAGTCCTGGATGAACCGTTCAAAGGGCACGTTTCTTACGATGATTTTGTGTCCCAAAGGAAAATGTGCATGGGGAGTTATCCGCTGAAAGTGGTTGGACCATATGACTGTTTATTTTTTATTTGAATCATTCATTTGATCATGGATGCACCAAATTATTATTATTTTTGGGGTTTGTTGTTGGTCTTCGCATATTCTACAGGTTTCACATAAAGGGAATTGTGCCAGTTTTAACTTGTCTATTACCTGTTATTGATGTAAGTCTTGTCTATGTCCAGTATAAATGTCTTCTTGACCAATGTGAAAGTGTTCTGTTTTTCCTAATAAAGTTGAATAAAGTAATAAAGACTATGTTTTTGTTACCACCACCCAGTTTTTTGTCATGCTGCACTGTGTGCTCAATAGACTCAAAGCATACAGAATGTCCATCCAGTGGGTGGCGTGAGGGGGGCAGCGTTTTAATTTCCTCCTTTCTATTCAGTGTAGCAGCAGTGTAAATAAAATGTTCTGTTACCACATAAAGCTCCTGGAAAAGGCACATGACCACAGTTCTGTGTGAGTTGAGTACTGTGCTGGCTTGAGATCTCCACAGCCTTCCCTCTGTCAAAGGAACCATTCGTCTGCTCTGCTTCGGTTCGACCTGGGCTGTCCACACCAACTTTTAAAAATTTATCTAGATGGACCAGTTACGGATAGCTTTGTGTGATGTGAGAGGCTACATCAGTGATCAGGGGCGGGTTCTTTCTCACAGGTAAGCATATTGTACCCGAATGTGGACAGACTGACAATCTCTAATTTTGTAAATATAATAAAGATGGATTGAATAAGCCTACAGGTTTAGTTGCTATGAGATATGTTTCTTATTTAGTATTATCCGAACTCACCAAACTGATGTGATTAAGACCATTGCTGATTGCAGTGGTAGACAAGATCTCCAGTCTTTGGAATGTTACAGGTTCAGTGAAGATGTGAGACATACAAAAGGCTAAACCTTCATGGTTATTTCCTGCTGTTTTATGGTGTTTGTAGTATCTGTCTGAAGGTGGATCTTGGTAGAACATTACGATTGGCTTGTGTGTTGTAGGCAGAACATGAAGATGTGCAATGAGACAGTGATGAGGGTATTCACTCAGATGGACTCGCACCTTTACAATAAAGTCCAGCTGTGTTCCTCTAGCCTGAGCTACGTGGTCAACATGCTCCTGAGTGTTCCTTTACTGCTCGTCATCGCCAGACCACCTGCCCTGCTGAGCAAACTGCGCTTCCTGCTTCTCATCCACCTGCTCTTCTGCAACAACCTGCAGCTGTTCCTCAAGACCGTCATGGCGGTGATGTTCATCTCCCAGTCAGGCCTCCTGGTGTCGCAGTGCCTGGTCTTCACCGCCGGCTCCCAGGCCTGCTCCATGGTGCAGGTGCTCCTTAGCGTCGCCCTGGCTGTGGACCGCTGCGTGGCCATCAAGTGGCCCCTGCGGTACGAGCTCCTGTTCAGCCCCCGCCGCAAACAGGCGCTGGTGGTGTTTTCGTGGGGAGTGTCCACTCTGCTCTCGATGATGGCCCTGTGCATGGGGCTCCACCAAATGCTGCTCGATGCCAAACTGCCCCGCTGCCGCCCCCTGCTGGTGGGCCTCTGCCTGACCAGAAGCTTACCCCTGCAGGCTTTCTGTGTGTCGGTCAGCGCCTTGGTGCTGCCGGCCTCCTTCCTGACCACGCTGGGCTGCTTTCTACTGCTGTGCCAGGACATCCGCGGGCTCCCCTGCTCCCGCCGTGGGGTGGTCACCCTGGCCCTGCAGGCCATCCAGATGCTGTGCTACTCGGTGCCCGTGGTGCTGACCAGCTACCTGCTGCCCAACACCCTGCAGTACGACACCTTGGAAATCGCCGTCTCCAACGCCTACAACCTGGGCATTTCGCTGGTCCCGCTGGTGTATGGGTACCGCTCCCGGGAGCTGCAGAAGAGGCTGCTGCAGGCCCTGCCTCGCAACACTATCAGCCCTGGTCAATGAGGCGGACGGCTCAACCTCACTCGCACACGCTCTTTCCTCATACCTGCCTTTCTTCTGTTTGCTCACAAAGAGTTACACAGCACATGAAATAGGCATCCATCCTCTTAAGCCCGTAATGTGGAAATCCTGATGAACCTCATTCAACGGGGAGCGAATGTGTGAATAAAGACGGAAAAGTCTCCCTCACCAGTGATACGGCACACACGCTCAGAAACTGGTACTTTTTCCATCCGTCCAAGTCAAATTAAATGCAGAACAAAAGGCTTATTTGTATTGTGTGATTTCCTAGGGAAATAAAGCACTCGACTCCTGCCCTCCCGGATTCTGGCCTCCTGGTTATCACCTGGTTGTGTTCAGTGCCCCTTGTGGCCACACACTGAATTTGGTTAATTTATGTCGGAAATACAGTCTTGCCATCAGGCAGTAAGCCCTGCAAGTTGAATCAATGCTGCACAGGGAATGCTACATTGTTTTTTTTAACAGGAACTAATACTGTCACTAAATATAAAAAATTGTATATATTGTATTGTTAATTGTTAAGATTAACAATAAACCACTAAATCAGATTCATGAATAGGCAATTTGGCAAAATGGGGGAGCCACAACACACAAGAGTAGACCGAAACAGAAGCTTAATAATCATTTATTCAATACTTTGATATTTAAATAGAATTTATATGCAATCCATTTGTACAAAACATCCAACAAACATCCAGGAGCAAAGATATACAAAGAGACAAAAAATACTGGCTTGAAAACTGGTCACAGGATCACTTCAGCTACAGTCAACAGCAGCAGAGGGCTTCAGGAGGGTGAAGAGGTGAGGGCCATCTCTGACTCCAGCACAGCCCACTTTACTGAGACTCAGGCACAAAGACTAGAGCTGTGTTCACGATGAAAAACATGCTGCAAACTGCTTTATGTGTACGGTGTGATATAATTTTAAGAAACCGTCAGTTGCTGGTACTCCTTATGGGCTGAGCCTGGCCACTAAAATGGGCACAAATGACTGTTTGGTTTAACTGCACTCTTAACCAGTCACCTCGAAGAGGTGGATATACCCTTTGGCACAACCCCAGAGCATGTTCTCAAAGACATGGAATGACCAGAATTATTTTGGAATTACTGTGGAGGCGGCAACAGAATACTGTTTTGAGATGTTTTTGAAGATAGAATGGCTTCTGTTTTGGCACATCAAACAGTCAGCTTCTATCAGCACATGCATGTTTGTTTATATATGTCTGGTGATAAAATCATCATACATTCTCCATTTACCATAACAGGCATTCAAACTCAGTCTAGCACAATCTTGACAGCACTGCTGAAGCCTCAAATCTCATAGAACATTTAAACTATTAATCTCAAGTTGCCCTCTAAACTGGCAGTGCTGAAGTGAATCTCAGAGTTAACTTGATTTGGTTTTTGTTGCAGTCCCATACTCAGCAATCACTCAGCTGTGCCACATGAAGTAATCATTTGTACAGGGGAAGCAATGATAGCATCAGACCTTTATAGCAGAACCATGGACTGTAACTGTCCATGAACAGACTTGGTGGGATGTAGTGAAAACAATTGTTATTTGGCCTACAGAAGAGTGGGTATGTAGAGTCATCAGGAGAGCCCCCTCCAATCCACTGACACCCAGCCCAGCCCTCAGTACAGGCTGGTCTTCTTCATAATGCGTAGGAACTCCTGCTGGCTCACCTCCCCATCTCCGTCTCTGTCTGCCTCCTCAATCATCTCCTGCCAGGAGGGGCACAGGCACATGGGGAAATGAGGAGTGGTAGTGTTCCGTTGAAAAGGAACCAAGCTTTTACAATACCTGGATGTCTTTCACTACTGTGCCTGTAATCCTGGTTGATCTACATACCATAAATGCTAAGATCTGGGTCTCAAAATGTGTTTAAAATTTTTTTGGCATCTGACTGAATTAGCATGTAACATATGTTGCCTCCAGTGTGGACATGCTTGTACCAATGCTGGGGAGATTTGCATGTCCTCTAATGATCATGTGTAAGCATGTTACCTTATGGTGACCCAGGTAACAGCTGACCCAGTTTAGAGTTTTAGTTTCCAAAATGAAATCAGTCTTAATGGGCCATTTGTCTGTCAAAGTATGTTCGGAAAATAGCTAATGGACAGAAAAACTCCCAAAGCATGTCAAAAACAGCTCATTTGGGATCTCAAGCAAAAAGATTTCTGCTGCATGGTGTGGTCCTCATTCAATTGTCAAAGGTGACAGGTTTTGTCATTGAAAAACAAACAGATAAAAAAGGCCCAGCAAAGCTAAGCTCAGCTCAAATTTGTTCTTATTCATTAATTCATTCAGTTTACAATATCTGCAAATGGACCCAAAACAAACAAAAAAAGATGGACTCGCCTTCTGAATTTTTTCAAATACCATATCAGTTTAAGTTTAAATCGGGCCAGAAATGTATTATGCATTATGGAGGATGTTTCTGATATTCAGAGAAGTTTACAATATTTCATATAGGGGCATTTATGGGTCTGTGGTCTAAAGCAAGAAAATGCATATCAAAACACGGTCCAGAGGTTGAGCATGTATTTGCTACCCGATTATTCTTCAAAAAATATTTTTAATCTTATTTAATGTATACTATATATTTTTTTTTTTGGAGACAATTGTGAATACATGCTACATAATAAATCCATTAATCTGTACAGCCTCTGGAAGCATAATGCCTCTGTACAAATTGCTTGGGAGTTTCTGAATGGCATTTTCTTTACAGTACACCACAAACACCTGCATGCCCCTATGCCAGCCATTAGGAAGCATTATAATTGTAATCATTGTTTCAAAAGGACTGTGGGAATGTGTGGTGGGTTTTCATGGATCCTCTTAGCGACCTTACTGTGCCCTCCCCACGCACCTGTAGCTCCTCGTCTGTGAGGTTCTCCCCCAGCTCCTTGGCCACCCGCTTCAGGTTTCGGAAAGAGATCTTTCCCGTCTCGTCATCGTCAAAGAGGCGGAATGCTTTGAGGATCTCCTCCTTGGAGTCCTTCTCTGCCTGGCGATTAATTATTTGTGGAACAAATTAGGAGCCAGTGGTAGTGTGCTTTCAGAAAATCAAAAGCAAAGAAGTAGCTTTCTAGGCTTTGAAAATACAGAGCTCACATAAAGTACCAGGACTAGTAGCTCACATTTTACAGTTGCATCAATACTACGTGCCATCAAGTCTCACCATTTTCTGCGTCATAACAGTCAGGAAGTCATTGAAGTCAATCTTCCCAGTGCCATCCTTATCAACCTCGCTGATCATTCTCTTTATCTCTTCTTTCTTAGGCTCGAACCCCAGGGCTCGCATGGCAACCTGACACAGGACAGACACACAATCTACTGAAAATCACTTCAGAAACCATGCTGTATGCCTGTCTCTGAGAAACATCAGTACCGTCATCCTCATTAATTCATGTCCCGTGTACTTCCTCAGTACAATTTGGCCTACTTGTTCTCAATTTCATGAACACTTCATGTTACCACAGCAGGTAGACCACTATGATGTTTAATTTAATCATGCACCAATACTTAGTGCTTTTCTGTTGAGAAGATAGATTGAATACATACAAATATTACATTTCGATTCTAAAATACAACTTCTGCAAGTATCCGAACAAAAAAAAAAAAAGTAAAAAAATAAAAAACACACAATTAAGTCTAACCTGCAACAGTATGCCTAGTCTCAGGTTCAATGGTGACAAAAAAGTAGCTTATTAATGCAATGGTCAATTCTATGAATTGAAATGGGTACAATTTAAAAATAAAATAAAACCTTGAGTTCCTTAACGTCAATGTGCCCGGAGCCGTCGGTGTCGAAGAGCTCAAAGGCCTCTCGGACCTCCTGCCGCAGCTCTTCCGTGAGCTCTGGCTTGGGGCTGGTCTTCTTCCGCTGGGCCACGGCCCCTAAGGACGGCTTCTTAGCACTAGTGGCCTAGGATGGAAGAAGGAAAGAGGAGTAAGGAAAAAAGGACAAGGGATGGTGTAGGTGCGCGAATTGGGGATGGTGCAAGTCTAACGAGGTAACACTGGGAGCCATTGACTTTAACATTAATACACTTGTTACCTGCGAATAGGTATGAACACAACAATGGCATGTAGTTTATGATGGTCAGTGGCAGAAAGACTTATAAACATATTCATTTTCCGGCCTTAAACATGAATTCGTCTTGCAGAAGTACAGATAATTATCTCTTCTGGTCTAACCTGTAGCATACGGCACGCAGCAGTTAGCTGCACGTTATCTTCCTGTGCACAGGAGCTAACAATAAATACATCGATAAACATATGCACACAAAATAAGCGTTTATTGTAAATAACGTCATTACCAGAATCAAAAACTGCCAGCTAATTTACCCATTCCCGTTAGCACTTTATCTCCACGTAGGCTACCTCTCTGAACGTGAACGTCAGCAGATACACCATACATATGAACTTAGCAACATTTGCCTTACCATTTTAACTGTTCAAGAGCGACAGTTTTTTTTAACTCTGGCGTCTGTATATATTTAATTTCTACTAAGATTCAATCAGTATAAAATACACAAGCTAGCTAATGATAATCACGCACACCGCGCCGACTGCATCAGTGGTAGGACCTGGATATCACTCTGTGCGATGATTGGTTGTTGGGGAGCTGAGGGAGTTAATGTTTTTGCACTGCAATTGGTTGAAAATAGAATACGTCCTTGTTGGATAGAACATTAGCGTGTTCGGTTTCGTTAATTGGATTGAGAATGAAACCGTTTTTACCGTTTATATATCAGGCACGGACAGCAACGTTAAATGTAGGATGTAAATAATACTTTAACATAACTTTATTTTGCTGTTAGGATTTTAAGGGACAAGCTAAGCTTCTGAAAACTGTACAGGTTTAGTTGACAAATACGTTATCCTTCTGGGTTTGGTTATCAGGATCTACCTCCGTGACCGACTGATAGCCTAAATTTGATTTGCGTAGACTTTTACTCATCCATAAGTGCGTGCGAATTTGTTTTCTTGCTGGTTTAGGAACGGTAGCCAGTGGAATGTATGTTGAAGCTAGCTATAAAATGTGTGTGTTTCACAACATAAAGCAGGCTACGTTGAGTTAATTCAGTGCAAAGATAGTGACGTGACCATGCCTCTCAGTCACGGTGACCTTATGATAATAGAGCTGCAGGTCTTTTTAGGGATGTGGCAATGTCATCTGTGATAGAATGAATACTGTTTCACGCTGTGTGTGCCGCCAGGTTTGTAGGGTGTGGCATTTGCAGGAAGCAGTGGTGCAAGTTACCACACGAAAAGAGAACAGCCAGAAAAGAGTGCAGCCAGAAAATCAGCGTTGGAAGAGTTCACAAAATCAGAGGCACGTTCAACCCCGGCAAAACGTAAACAAAAACGGTGGCGCGTTGAACATCCTGCAAACCGTGGGCGGACTGACTGACATAATGCAGTTTGCTCCAATGGCGTCTGAGAAGGCGTTCTCCGGCATTGGCCTGCATCATTATTGATTCGGGCTGCACCCCCAACACACCCACCAAACGGGGGCAAACATACCCCAAAGCCTGTTGTAAAACATTGCACCGTTGGGAGAAAACATATCGTTCAATACAGAAACCGAAGCAAAACGTGTTCAGCCCTAGGTCTTCATTGGCATTTCCGAAAGAACCTACGTACAGTAACAGCAGCAGCCGGAGAGTATGGTATAAAACATACATAATTAATATGAGCACTTGGACATCTGCCAACTGAATCTGGCGCAACACTTTCAGTTTTAACTTCACGCTCCCTTAATAAATCTCACACCAGATCTTGATAACTTTACAGATTGCCTTGACTTCCTTGCTGCACGGCCGTTTTCTCCTCACTCTGCTACCTGCACAATTTTCTTTGATTTGAATAACTTATATGACATCAACACACAATGTTCATTGTTGATTCGTTGGAGATCTACACTCACTGAGCACTTTATTAGGAACAGTTTTACTTTATTACACCTACTTAATCATGCGATTATTCAATCAGCCAATTGTGTGGCAGCAGTACAATGCATACAATCGTAGATATGGGTCAGGGGCTTCAGTTAATGTTCACATCAACCATCAGAATGGGGAAAAAAATGTGATCTAAGTGACTTTGATCGTGGAATGATTGTTGGTAGCAGACAGGGTGGTTTGAGTATCTCAGAAACTGCTGATCTGGGATTTTCACGCACAAGAATGGAAATTCCTGTGAGCAGCAGTTCTGCAGATAAAAACGCCTTGTTAATGAGAGACGTCAGAGGAGAATGGCCAGACTGGTCAAATCTGACAGGAAAGTGACAGTAATGCAAATAACCACACATTACCACAGTGGTATGCAGAACAGCATCTCTGAACACACAACGCATCATAACTAAGTGGATATGCTACAGCAATACAAGTCTAAAAAATAAGTCATAAATACAGAATAAAATGCTCACTGAGTCTTGGATATGCCCTTCTAAGTAGCTGGTCAATTATGTTTTTTTCATTTGTTTATTTACTGTTTAACAAGATGATCCAAAATTTAGAAAAAGTTTCGCAAAAGAGTTAGTAAACAAACACATGCAAAATCGTGAAACATGGCTTTATCTGCCTGAGTCACTGTATTCCCTTTAGTGTGATCTTTTCATTCACAACAGGTGGGGGAGCTTAGTGACATACCAGTGACAATGTTGATATCGTTTTGATCTCATGCGCTGAAACAGCTATTCTTGGAATAGATAAGACCATGAGTGAAAAGTTGACATTCTGTACTGTACGTGCTGCTGTGTGTTATAAAATGGACCCTAACCAGTTGTGCCAGGATAGAACTTCAGGGAACCTTGCATCAAGGAAGTGAAAAATTTCCCTATTGCACGAACAATGTCAACAATACTCAGCCTGGTCATCTTGAGAAAGAACAACTTGGGCTGGATTTTCAGTCAACATTTGATCTTATAACATTGAGTGACGATTCAAATTCAAGCATGATTTTTTTTCTTCACAAACACAATTTGGAGGGTTCTGTGATCACTAAAATGGTCAAGTTTTCCCACTTGGTTCTAGTATTTCATTTATAATTCATAATTTCTTTATATTTGAAATGTCATTAAGCATTGTATATTGCACATGTGGGATACACGTTATCCACCACTGGCATAAAATAAAAAAAAGTGTGGAAATATCAGCTTTTTTCTAAATGTATTTTTCTTGTATATGAACCCATCTGAAAAAAGTGTAATCTTTCATCCTAATTTTACAGATACAGAGTTACAGGTTCAACACTACTGAAGGAACCTTCCAACATGCATGTTTATTTGTGGGGTTTTTTCCCCTGTGTAATTTAATAAAATTGTCCTGAGGAGATTTTTATCATGTCTTGTGCTCGTTGGGATATCACAAGGCCCGTCTCTTTGTTGAGGCATCCACAGCATTTAAATCTAATTACATTGAGAAGCTTATGGTGTTAGCCGTGTTCCAGGCGGGGAGACATGACATCTGTGCAGGTTTGCTGATTCATCAGAGCTTCTGTACTTTGTTGAATTTTTGATTCACTTGCTGTCCCTCAGATTTCCTTCAAAGCTTGCTGAACAGACAAGCATTTGTCCAAGCTTACCACTGTCCTTGTGACAACAACAATGTGTTTCCTCCCAAATTCCAAAGACAGGCAGGTTAGGCTGACTGGAGAATCTAAATTGCCCGTGGGTATGAGTGTGTAAGTGAATGGTGTGTGTGCGACCTGTCCAGGGTGTATTCCTGCCTTTCGCCCAATGTATGCTGGGATAGGCTCCAGCCCCCCTGCTACCCTGTTCAGGATTTTGAAGGATTTCCTTCAAAGCTTGCAGAAGAGACAAGCATTTTTCCAAGCTTACCACTGTCCTTGAAAATGTGTGACAACAATTCCATATGGGGAAAGTCCTGGAAGTATGTTATTAAATTATCACAGGAAATTGCCAAAAATGTAATGGGATACATTCAACTTTTTTTTTGTAGGAAACAATATGTTAATATAATATAATCCTCCTTATCGACTTACAGTATGTGCTTGGTTTTTTAATAGGTCTGTCAGTCTTGTGATATCACTGACAAGCTTCAAAATCAAAAGACACCAGTGGAAGGTATTCTCCACCAGGAACTTCCACAGGCATGTGTCTGCAGACACACAATGGGCCCTATTTTTCTAGCAACATAAGCAAATGCGCCTGGGTGCAAGTGGAGGTTTGTCACCTGCACCAGGTTTGTTGTTTTGTGGTCTGTTCGTGTCAACGTGGGTTAGTCGCAGCAATAGGGGGTGTGTCATTCGAAACATTTGCCACTGTGCAATTTTGGTGGTCAGTAGCCAAACCAGACTAGATCTAAACTCAAATGCTGCCACATTGGGCTACTTTGGTGCTGATATGAAACTGCTGCATGAATCTGAACCCTAAAGCTGTCCGTTTTATGGTACTGTGGGTGGGTTCCGTCAGATATATGGCTCAATAGAATCAACAAGAGCAAGTGGCATAGTGTACCAGGGAACACTGTCGGCACCTAATTGGCTCGACTGCATTCATTAGTTTTGACAAAACATAACAATATGGTAGACCATTAATAAACCTTCTCTCATTCCACCCAAACAGTCCACTAAAATATGTTTCTGAAAACAGGGTTTAAATAAGCAGGGTAGAAATAAGCAATGCCTAGTTTTGAAGTTTGAGGTTTTGTGAGCCAGGCAACCTGTACTGGGTGCATTTCATTAAACAAATACAGGACCGTCAAACATACCACATGCAATGTGAGCATCTCCGTAGAAAATGAATGGAATGAGTGGAATGCCTTCCTTACATGATTGATACAACAGTTCGGGAACACTGTCAGATAGGGGTAGGCCCAAGCCCTCCTGTGACCCTGTTCATGATAAGCGGGTTAAGATAATGGATGGATGGATGGAGGACCGTCAAACATACCACAGCACTCGCTGGACTGCACCCACCATGCAATGCGAGCATCTCCATGGAAAATGAGTGGAATGCCTTCCTTATATGATTGATAAGACAGTTTGGGAACACTCAGAAATGTTGTTCCTACCTAAAAATAGAATTTAGAAAAAGTTTAAATATAAGGTGAATGTGTCAAGTTCTCTTAAATCACTTGTTCAAGCAATTTAAGAACAAATCAGTCAACTATTTATCAATGTAAGCTACTTGAATGAGGGACACAAGGAATGTGGGAAACCGGCTCTATACCTGTCAAATCATGTAAGATACAACACTTTGATCAATGTCAGTTAAATGTGCTTTATAAATAAAGTTGACTTGAGAACACACTGACAAGTCTATTTTATTTATACATTTGGCAGGGCTAGGTCAATGATTAAAAAAATCTTTGAAATGTTAAAAATGCATTTCAGATGTTTGGACCGGTCCTGAGGTGCATTATAGCCCTCAGAAAGTCAGTGAATTGTTTGTGACGTGCTGTATTATACACAACGAAGTGGCGGTAGAGTAGTATGATGATCAAGGTATGAGGTTGAGGAATGGCGGAGAGCCAGGAGCGACTAAGGGTAATCCCTTGTAAGCGGGCATGCGAACGTGTCCGCCACTAAACCCCGGAAGGTAGCAGGCAGCTCCAACCAAATAAAGGAAATAGCCCCAAAAAACGGTGAAGGAAAATAAAGCAACCCTTAAAAACCAGGGCGAATAACCCAACCAAAATGAGTGCTAAAAGGCGAGCACTGCAACCCCTGGGGATCCCAAAATAAAAGTACAACCTAGTATAAAAGACTAGGTCAGCAAAATAAAGAACCGTGAGTCGCAGCTCAGGAAAACGCACAAACCAAAATACATACCGGGGACAACGTCCCTCACCCACAGGCTCACACGAGCTTGAAAACAAAAGCGAAAAACAAAAGAACCTATAGGAAGGCGTTTGCAGTGTACACAACACTAGCGAGCAGAACACCTTCCTTACCTTTTTTCTTTTAAATGAATGTGAAAACCCAAAACCAGTACAATACCTGACTCATATAATCACTGAGTCTACCGTGTGCTTTACCAGCTTGGTGACAGAGCGAACAGTGACACCAAAGTGTCGACCGATTGTCCGCGAGTGCTTTATATACAGCTTCAGGAGGTAAGGTACCCTTGGTACTAATGAGGGCCAGGTGAAAATAATAAAGCCACAACCGGTACTACCTGCCAACCCTGACATAAGGAACTGGGCTTGTAACAAGGGTTACATTTCCAGCGAGGATGATGGTGTTGTGCCCTTGAGCAAGGTACTTAACCTACTTAATTTCTTTGGTATACTCTCACTGAGCACTGTATTGCTGGTATACACCTACTTATTAATGTGATTATCTAATCAGCCAATCGTGTGGCAGCAGTGCAATGCATAAAATCATGCAGATTCAGGTCAGGAGCTTCAGTTAATATTCACATCAACCATCACAATGGGGGAAAATGTGATATAAGTGGGTTTGATCGTAGAATGATTGTTGGTGCCAGACGAGGTGGTTTGAGTATCTCAGAAACTGCTGATCTCCTGGGATTAGAGTTTTCAGAAAATGGTGTGAAAAGCTAAAAAACACCCAATGTGCAGCAGTTCTTTGTGCAGAAATGCCTTGTTAATGAGAGAGGTCAGAGGTGAAGGGCCAGACTGGTCAAAGCTGACAGGAAGGTGACAGTAATGCAAATATCCACACATTACAACAGTGGTATGCAGAAGAGCATCTATGAACACACAACGTGTAAAACCTCCAAGTGGATAGGCTACAGCAGCAGAAGACTTAATAAGTCTAAAAACTATGTCTAATAAATACCTAATAAAGTGCTGAGTGTACAGTATATGCCGCTGTGAAAATGGATTTAACAAATGCAAAATCTGTATGAATTGAAAATGCGCAAGGGAGCAGGGACTGATTGGCTGTGGAATTTATTATCTTATCAGGTGCATGTCTGAAATCAATGAAATAGTAAAAAGTGATTTTTATAAACAAATATTGACAGGAAGCAAAAAAAAACAAGAAAAAACTGGACAAAAAGAAGAGCTGCCATGAATATTGGTATCTGTCCATTTTTGGGCAACTCAGGCTGGGTTTCAGTCAACATTTGACCTTAGAATTTGGAGGGTTCAGTGATTACTAAAATGGTTGGAAACATGTTAGTGATCATAGGTATTATACATGGGACATAAATTCAAGGCCCCCAATTCATTTTTACAGGTTAACTGATTTACTGAAATCTGCTTAAATGCTGCTTAAAATAGGCAGGTTTTCCCATTCGGGTCTAGTATTTAATTTATAATTTATAATTTCTGATCTTATTTCGAATCCCGGTCGGCCGGGGCCTCTCTGTGTGGAGTTTGTCTCCTCGTGTTCGTGTGGGTTTCCTCCGGGTACTCCAGTTTCCTCCCACAGTCCAAAGACATGCAGATTAGGCTGATTGGAGAGTCTAATTTGCCCGTAGGTATGAGTGTGTGAGTGAATGGTGTGTGTGCCCTGCGATGGACTGGCGACCTGTCCAGGGTGTATTCCTGCCTTTCACCCAATGTATGCTGGGATAGGCTCCAGCCACCCTGAAACCCTGTTCAGGATAAGCGGGTTAAGATAATGGATGGATGGATGGGTACATGTTATCCACCACTGGCATAAAATAGAAAAAGTGATTTCATCAGTTTAAAAAAAAAACCCACTATATATTTTTTTTTTCTTGTATATGAACCTGAATCTGAAAAAGGTGTCATCTTTCATCCTAATTTTACAGATGCAGAGTTACAGGTTCAACACTACTGAAGGAACCTACCAACATGCATGTTTATTATGGTTTTTTTTCCCTTGCGTAATTTAAAAACAAAATGTCCTGAGGAGACTTTTTTTGGTGTCTTGTTGCTGTTCACAAGGCCTGTCACTTTGTTGAGGCATCCACAGCATTACAATCTGAATGCAGGAAATTACATTGAGAAGCTTATGTTGTTAGCCATGCCCCAGGCGGAGAGACAGGACATCTGTGCAGGTTTGCTGATCCACCAGAGCTTCTGCAATTTCAGGAATTTCTGATTCACTTGCTGTCCCTCAGATTTCCTTCAAAGCTTGCTGAACAGACAAGCATTTGTCCAAGCTTACCACTGTCCTTGTGACAACAACAATGTGTTTCCTCCCAAATTCCAAAGACAGGCAGGTTAGGCTGACTGGAGAATCTAAATTGCCCGTGGGTATGAGTGTGTAAGTGAATGGTGTGTGTGCGACCTGTCCAGGGTGTATTCCTGCCTTTCGCCCAATGTATGCTGGGATAGGCTCCAGCCCCCCTGCTACCCTGTTCAGGATAAACGGGTTAAGATAATGGATCGATGGAGGACCGTAAAACATACCACAGCACTTGCTGGACTGCGCCCATCATGCAATGCGAGCATCTCCATGGAAAATGAGTGGAATGCCTTCCTTACATGATTGATACGACAGTTCGGGAACACTCAGAAATGTTGTTCCTACCTAAAAATAGAATTTAGAAAATTTTCATGAGGTGAATGGTGAATAGGTCTCCTAAATCACTTGTTCAAGCTATTTAAGAACAAATCTGACAGCTATTTATTTATCAATGTAAGCTACTTGAATGAGGGACACCTATAACTGGATAGGCTACAGCAGCAGAAGACTTAATAAGTCTAAAAAAGTCTAATAAATACGTAATTAAGTGCTTACTGAGTGTAGAGTATATGCAGTATTAACAAATGCAAAATCCCTGTATAAATTGAAGATGCACAAGAGAGCAGGGACTGGTTGGCTGTGGAATTGATTATCTTATCAGGTGCATGTCTGAAATTAATGAAAAAAATTAAAAAAATAGATTTTTTTGAACAAATACCAGCAAGCAAAAAAACAGAAAAATTAGTTTGAGGGGAAATAAATATGAAAATAAAACCTATTCAGTCTCACAGATGTTTTGATATCATGAATGACTGTAATAGCTGTAGAATGGCTCATAATGGAGCATCTAATAATGGGCCTGGTCTTTAGGCCATGACAGAATTACTAGCTGACTGAGGTATTATAGCATTGTTTGAAAGGGAAACTAATTGGGCGATCACATTGGCAATAATGAAACCACATGCCTATCACACCCACATTAATGTATTCCTATCGAGCCAGCCTTTTTTACTGCTGCTCAGTAGTTGTGCTAAATCCTGGTGTCGTAAAATTACCAAAATTGAGTTGGATATGCCAGAGCCTTGAGTTGCTGCTTTTCTCCACAGAGTAGCTTAAGCTCTATAAATTAGACTATTGCAATGATACAAAATAATAGTAACATAACATAATAACGATAATAACAGGCCACCTAATGCTTACTGTAGTTTGCCTGGAATTGAGATAGTATTTGGCACCATATCATGCCTGGTCTTGAAAACCTTCAGGGGCATCAATTGCATAATCATTAGATCGTAATTAACAGTCAGGGAAAATATCTAATTGAGTACTAACCCTGTTGATCTTGTTTCTTGTTGATTGTGGCATACACATATCACTCTTTTTCAAATGCTAGCAGTTGAGCCTAAAAGTGAAATGTTGGGTTGATTGAATTTTGGCTCTCTGAAAACTTTAGAAAAGGAAAGGCTTCTCTGAACAAAAATAAGCTCCTGAAAGGTTATAGTTGGCAGCATATTTCTACAACTCCGCTATTTTAGTACTTTAGTACAATTAAGTTTCAAATCATAATGTTTAATGGTGTTAGAGAACATAATTTATGTTTGGCTGCCATTCAAACATTCAGAGTATTCCAAGAAACATCAGCATGAAAGAATCCAGAGTATCCGGTCTCAGTATCCAGAGAAGCGTGAGGTACCTTGACTAAAGTTACTGGCTGTGAGCTTGAAATAACCTCACTTTTAAATAGGAATGAATATGTCTGATCTAGAAAACCCAATAAACTGTCACTGTCTTTAAAGTGTTATAAAATGTGCCTGTGTGTACACCCATATACAGGGGGCAAAGTAAAGGATACACCTAAGAAAAATAATATAAAGTCAATAATAAGGAGTAGAGCCACCCTTCAGTACAGTTTCAGTCCTTTTTGGAATGCTGTCGTGCAAGTTCTGTACTGTGCGTAGTGGGATATTGCAGCATTCTTCAAGAAGCCTAGAAGGTTCTTTTGAAGGTGGAAATCAACTTCACATCCAGAATGTCTCATAAAGGTTCAATGTCAAGATCTGGTGACTGTAAAAGGTCATGGAATACATTTGACGTCATCCTGGTGTTCATGAAACCCCCTTTGAGTTTGTTTAACAGTGTCTTTGGGGTATTATTATGAACAAGGGGACATCATGAGGGAATAGTGTTTGCCCCAACGGGTGTACCTGACTTTTGTAAAATGGCTTCATAGTTCTTTTATATGACCATGACAAACAAACTGGACCCGATGACTCCCATAAGATGGCTGCCCATACCATTGTGAATCCACCATCGTGTACCGATGCTTAACAGTTGGCAACAGACATAGGTTATGGCTTTCCCTAAGCATAAACCCAGCCAGATGTATGAAATAGAGTTAAAGATGACCCATCATAACATATTAGTTTTCCCATTGCAGAGGTGTCCATGTTTCAGGCTTTTTATACACAACGGATTTGGCATGTTTAAAACTTTGGTGCTCACATACCAGTCAGTTAAAGGATCAGCCCCTGTATATATTCAATCCCTTATCAAGACCTATACACCAACAAGAGCCCTCCGTTCTGCCACTTCGTGCCGTCTGGCGCCTCTCCCTCGCCACACCTGCACTTCACGCTCACGACTGCTGTCTGTCCTGGTCCCACGGTGGTGGAATGACCTCCCAGTGGATGTCAGAACGGCAGAGTCTCTGACCTCCTTCAAGCGCAGACTGAAGACCCATCTCTTCAGGCTACACCTTTCCCTCCCCAACTCACAATCACTGTGATTAGCCTTTGACCGTAATGGCACTTATGTATAGATATCGTTACTTGTATAGGTATTGTTGTTTTTATTGGCTGTTGTATTGTTGTATTCTAGCTGCCAACTGTGGTATGCTAGTTTGAAAGTTGACTGTACTCTTCAAGGGTTCTGAATTTCTGTATGTTTACACTAGGACTCGGAACTGTACTGTCCTCTCAGGTCCACTTTTACACGTGTTCTTGTGTTTGATTTGCACTTTGTTGTACGTTGCTCTGGATAAGAGCGTCTGCTAAATGCCACGTAATGTAATGTAATGTAATGGATATTGGGTGATTTAAGCAAAAAAAAAAAAAAAAAAAAACTGATTTTGAAGTACAAAAGTAAAAATTCTCATCTCATCTATTTTTTTGTGGAGTAGTCACAATATTGTAGGTAAAATGGTTCAACTTCCCAGTAATAAGCAGTTTCCCTAGTCAAATGTGATGCTTCAAATTCATGGTAGGATCAGAACTGCATGCCAAAATAGCTGGCTATGTAATGTCTGCCCTGGTTGAGGATGGTTGTGACACTTAAATGTGATTGAAACACAGACACTGTTACAGTATATTCATTCATTCATTCATTATCCTAACCCGCTTATCCTGAACAGGGTTGCAGGGGGGCTGGAGCCTATCCCAGCATACATTGGGCGAAAGGCAGGAATACACCCTGGACAGGTCGCCAGTCCATCGCAGGGCACACACCATTCACTCACACACTCATACCTATGGGCAATTTAGACTCTCCAATCAGCCTACCCTGCATGTCTTTGGACTGTGGGAGAAAACCAGAGTACCCAGAGGAAACCCATGCAGACACGGGGAGAACATGGAAACTCCACACAGAGAGGCCCCGGCCGATGGGGATTCGAACCCAGGATCTCCTTGCTGTGAGGCGCCAGTGCTACCCACTGCACCATCCGTGCCACCCTGTTACAGTATATTGTTTTAGAAAATAGTTATTTTTTAAAGACTAAAGACATAATTTATTTAATTTGAAAAATAATTATTTCTGTTCCTGTTACATCCATGCCTAGCCAGTGTTACAACTCACCCCAGTAGAGGGGTAGCTTTCAATAGTGGCACTCATTGCACTTGACATTAACTCACACATTATTTTGTATTGTGGATTATGTCTAAATGACTAGTATTTGTAGCAGACAGATGTGGATAGCTTATATCAAAGTTTGAGAGCTCTAGCATAAACACTCATTGAGTTATACATGCTGGTGCAAAACGTGTTGCAACTGGCATACAGAAAGTCATGCTTATGCTAAAGGTCTTGGCAAGTATGAATTCCTCAATCATTATCAAATGGCTGAAAAAACATTTCTGATATGAATAGAATTAATATGATATTTATCTTAAATAGGTAGATGACATCATCATGGAAGAAGTCATTGTGACATTACCCATCCCAATTTTCAAATAAATTTAGTATTTTAGTCTTTTGAATTGAATAAAAAAGAATGATTTCACATTGTGCCCCTTTACCTACAGTAACATGACTATACTGTATCATCCCACTGCCTACGCACTCTCCTTATTTTACATTCTGTACCTGGCTGCTATAGAGACCCTATAATGCAATGGATGGTTCTGATCTCTACTCAGACTTGAACAGAGTTCTAATTCCATAAGATGTCAAGGACCGACTGTAGAAAGTCACGTCGCTCACTGTGTAGAACCCTCTCGCCTGCATGCTCAGGGATTCAGAGGAACTGAAGAGCGAAGTGGGTTGTGCCATTTCACAGTGTCTATGTCATGAAATTAGTGAGTTCAGTGGGACGGCCCAGCGGAGACATGCCACTGGACTTACACACATTTTCATTCATGTTTTTCTCCTGTGACTCATTCTGTGTTCCTCTCTCGCTGCAGTATGAATGTTTTCATGGGGGATCCCAGGTTCACCCCGCCATCTCAAGCATCTATAATAGTTGAAAACACTGGTCACAGTCCGGTCCTTGTTGAAAATGTTAATTCTTATTCCAAAGGTCCCCTCGTATGAACTGCATTGATAAATGTCCTTTATGGCTTCGAAAAGGGGCATTTTTTCACCACAGGTTTCTGACATTCCTTCTCTCTGTGTGGTGAGGGGGGTTTGGCTGGGAGGGGAGTGAGGTGCAGCTTAGATACCTCAAATTCTCTGAACAATGCAGAGAGGCGTTGACAGGCTGCTGACTCACGGCCTAGAGACGGAACCAGCAGGCAAAGTGGTCCAACTGGTTTGTGCAATGGATGGTTGAGAGAAAAAGCAAACCAGAGAGCTATCTCAGATCACCGGACCCAGTAACGCAACGAGTTAATGGGCTGTTGCACGTCTTCACTGCTCAGTCGACAAACTCACTGACTGAAAGTTAAAATGCTAAGGGCTTAATGACTGACCTGCGAGAGTTGCAGCATAGCTCTCCGCCCCTTTTGTTCAGGTGAAAAGGATCAGCTTGTGAGGCATGTGTGGTATGGCTCTGTTTACTCTGTCCCAGTGTGGTGGGTGTGGAAGGAGCTGTTCTGTAAACTTCAGCAAAATAGGAAGGCCGTAAGCATGGCTATTGACAATAATCACTGGACATAGTTTGAGGAAGGTACAAGCTTGCTGGGGTAATTGTACATTGCCAAATGCAGAACATTTGATGTCTTCTCATTCCAGTCAGTGCATTGTCCCGGCATGTCACTTTAAAACTGCTGTCATGGCTTCCAGGGCCTTGAGGCCTGGCAAAAGAAATGTCTCATGATTTTGAAATTCTGAGTTTCACACGTAGCAGTGTGACAGGTTGTGAAAGAGTTTTAAATTGGTGACAATTTAAATGTGAATATAGCATGGGTTAGCCATACGGTGGTGGCACACAGCAAATCAGATGACATGCACCTGTTTCGTCTCAGACTATAGCCGGTAGCCTAGGTTGGCCTGGAATGCTTGTTTCTCCCTGAAGAGAAAAAGGCAGATGAAGCAATAATAAACACAGTATCAACCTCCCGCCCCCACGCGTACACGCCCAAGGGTGGCGGAGCTTCCCTGACTGGCTGAGCCTGCTGTGCCGAAGCCTTTTCCTCCACCCAGCGTGAGAGACACCTGTCAGAGGAAACGGACTTTCACTCAGCTCTGACCAGACATTCCCCAGGTGAGTCCTCCACAGCCCTGCCTCCCTGTTACCTGTGCTCTGTTTCTGCTGGAAAAGCAGAGTTCTTTCAATGGTAAGCGATGTGCCTTTTAATGTTTGGCGGAACTCAATCAGTGTAGTATGAGAGTAGGGGCGCAGGTTCCAGTGTTCTTTGATGCCAGCATGTGTGCGCATGTTTGTGTCTGTACAAGTGTTGTATTAAGATGATATGCCTGCCTAGCTAATTATTCTCAATTAATCTCTGAGCATGAATTTGAGTGAGAAATCCACCTTGTCTGTTTGTCCTTCCAATACTTGTCATGTCTGTAGGAGTTTGTTACTTCAGCACATTTCATATTTTATAACCCCCTGGGACTTTTTCAGTGATTTCAGTCCATGACTGTATATTTATTATTTATTTCTCTGTAGTAGAGGTGTATTCGTATGTCCACTGTAGTGTGCTGGGGTTGTACATGTACAGTACATTGGCCACGCCATTTCCTCATGTTTGTGCAGTCATGATTCATTCCCCTTGTGAATGAGGCACTGCAAGAGGCTCACAGCAAAGGCTCGGGGATATTCAAACAGAACGTTTGCATAGTTAATCTACTGTCCTCAAGAGCTTTGTATGAGACCTGCTTTCACCTTAACTGATTGAATTTTGCTGAGAAAAGCACAATACAATTTTCTTTCATCCTCTGTTAAGGTTGTAGAAAAGTTAGTATTGTCCTTGTGTTTTATTTTATGGCTCTTCAAAGGAAAGACGGATGATGCAAATGCGTAAACTGTTCGGCCTTCTAACATCAGAGTCTGGTGGAGGAATCATTGTTACATTTATAATAATGACAAACATTGTGATATCTGTAATGCTTCCAGAATGGACAGAGAGCAGGCAGCTTTAAGGCACAGCAAACAGCATGTTGGCTGTGACAGAGATCACGTGCAGGATCAGACTCTATATTGCAGTGTAGTCAGCTGTGATTTGTAGGCAAGACATGAGCATCTGCAGTTCTTTTTTCATTGCATCTTTGCAAGATGACTGGAATCAGAATCGCGTTTTTTGATTAAACATATAACAAAATAAATATTTCCTTTTGAATGAAGGATAACAACATCATATCTGTAGATTTTCTGGTTAGTCAAGCATTACAGGCATATTTTCTATCTGCATGACCATGAGCAACAAGAAGGAAATACACAGCTACAGAACACACATACTTATATATAATATACATACATACATGCATACTGCATGTGTGTGTGTGCGTGTGTGCATGTGCGCATATGTGTGGTTTGTGTGACTGCGTGTGTGTATGTGTGTGTGCTCAAATGAAATAGATAAATAGAAAGTTCAATAAAGATAGGAAGTAAACGGAAAAGCAGAATTATAGAGAGCATTACATTAAAATAATGTTATTGTCATCTAAGATTTGTATTGGTGATTATACACTGCTGTACTTTAATTCTTCTCAATGAGCTCATTCAAAGCACTAGTGATCACTCCATGCTTCAAGCCCTTGGCTGCGGAAAGCATATAAGATAAGTGTACAGTATATGCGTAGGGAGCATGATTGTGTCATTCACATCGCATTGTCCTGCGCATTCTGTACGCGTGCAGTCAGAATGCGGCTGGACTGGATGAGCTACATGGCTCAGAGATGAACTTCAGGAATGAGGACTACATGACCTCCAGACGCCATTTATTGTCAGGCTAGAGTTCTAGAGGGTGGTGGGATCGGGATGGGGACCTGTGAACTCTGCAACCCCATTGGCACATTTTATTTTATTTTTGAAATTCTTCCTCATACATGTTCAGCAGAGTGTGGAACTGTAGCCTCGAATTGAATTACGTTAAACACCTTCCAGTCCCACATGAATGAAAATGAAATCAGACGGCAAGCCTCCTGAAATCAAACTCTATTCTGTCTTATTGCCACCACCAAATAGGTTTAATTGACTTTCTGTCATGTTATTTGTGCAGTCAGTCTGTGATGTCTTGAATAGCTATTATACCTGTTTGTCCCCTCCATACTGACACTTGGGCATGATATTAAGTTCATCATTCAGGATTCTTTAATACTCTCAGTCTCTGAGGAAATATGATTATATAAATAATCTGATGCTTATACAAATATATCAGTCTACTGCTTCATGAGTCTTGACCGGAAACAGGCCAGCTGATCTCCACTCGTGTTTCTGTGTCACAGGTTGGACCACTGACAAAGTTGACACAGCGAGCAACAGCCATTTAAAATGTCATCAGGTAAGTGTCAGGGCATTGCAAACAGCATTGAAACTGTAAAAGTATAAACAGCATAAAGACTGTCATTGTGAATCAGAAAGTGTCGCTAATGTGCAAGACTATGTGACAATGTCTTCGGTATTTACTTACTTATAAATGCTTACAAACCTGCAATTGTAATGACTGGGCAAATATACTGTTTAGACATTTGGAGGAATCCTGCACCTGATCATATCAGTGCAGAACATTTTTGCCCGTCACATTCTCCAGGGTGATTGTCACAGCTTGTCTGTTATCCATTACCATTTAGATATTTAGATATTTGCTGAAACTGTTAATCAGCAGATCAAGAGTAGAATGTCACATAGAACGATGAACCCAAAACCTTTTCCAGAGGAACTGTCACACACTGGTTGGCCACGAGATGCTTGTAACTTCCTGTCACAACTTTACTTCCAAGGAAACCATTTGAACTGCCATTGCATATTACTTTCAGTGGAACCCTTTTGCATTCCTCTCTCTTTCACTGACATTCCTCCCTCATTGCCACACACCTTTCACTCCTGAGTGGCTGATAACAAAAGCAGGATACATAAGTGCTAATCTGATGATTAATTCCTCACTTACGTGTAAAAGGAGATCCACCTTCTTTCTCCTCATTCTTTCCATTCATTGCATTTTTTTTACTCTTATAATAACATTAGTTAATCAATTCAGTAAGTATGTGATGGGTGTAGCGGTGTGCTAGTGTGTGTCAATCCATCTCCTTCATGTATCTGAGGTGCATTAAGGCATTTTCTTCATGTTTTTATGTTATAGTCTGTTACATCCCAGTGAGCAGAAGTCAGACCCTAGATGTATAGAGGGATGGAGAGACATTATACGACTAGGTTTAAGACTAGGTTTTACCCGAATTTAGCTCAGATTATACCCATATATAGCCTGGCTATTTCTCTAGCCATGTCCTAATCAGCTAGAAAACTATGCTTTTCAACCGAATGTAGCCGGTTTGTCATCTGAATACTTGATGGTTTTTAACCAACCTTTCACCACAAAAAATTGTTGTGGATGTGTTTCTTTGCTTGATGGTGCATGCATTTTTGTAATGTATTTCACAGTTGTTATTTACTGTGATAAAATAATATATTGTTTTTAATGGGATGATACAGCAAACAAATAATATAAAACCACGTAAAGCAAACAATTTTATATTTAATCAGATAATAATCATTGAATTTACAATAGTTGTATGTGTAGTGTTATGAAATTACTACTATGGGAGCAACTATTTAAATTGTCTAGTGAAACAGCTGAAGCTAATGCTATCTCCGTCTTAACAAATAAGTTTACCATAGCTATCGTTCTTATATTACACACTGATTACTTCTGCACGGCTAATCAATAACTCATCTTCAGTGAAAATGTCATTGTGAATCTGAGTGTGCTAGCACCCCTGGTGGGCAAAAGTGTATGAGTGTGTGCAGTGTCTTTAATATAAAGTGCAGTACATGCGTTTGTACAAATGGTGTAAGTTTGTGTCAGTGAGTTGGGGTGTTTTGTAACTTGCTGGGTGTCAGTGTGCGAGGAAGTGAACTGCTGGGAGTTACTATGCACCGTAAATAAGTTGTGTGCTGATCATGGAGATGTATAAGAGCTGGAGACAGCTTCTGCTTACCGATTCCATGGATTCTTATGGAAGCTGCTCAGTGGCGCATGAAGCCGGTTCAAGAGCATACACCTTTGCCAGGATAAATTCATGGTTTTGAATAGACTTCAATGGGGAAATTTGCTTTTTGATATCAGAGGCCTACTAAACATCTGGTAGTAATTGTTTAGCTATATTACCAATATTACCTGGGATAAGAAAACCATGGGTCTCCAACCCTGGTCATGGAGAACTACTGGGTCTGCTGGTTTTCATTGTTACTCTGCACTTAAGTAATCAATTAGAACAGTTGATTATGCAGTTATCTCACCTAACCTGTTTGCCTGGGTCTCAACAAAGTGCTGATTTTAAGGTGAAAACAAAAACCAGCAGACCCAGTCGCTCTCCAGGACCAGGGTTGGAGACCACAATTCTAGGGGAATGTGAATCTCCAGTCAATTGGTGCTGATGTACTGATTGGTGTAGCGTGTCAGCCATTTTGGATTCATATATGTCGGTTGAGTGCGTTGGGTTGAGTGTATTGCTCATATACTCATATGGGGCAGCCTGTAATGTAGTGGTTAAGGTACATGACTGGGACCCGCAAGGTCGGTGGTAGCCACAGCACAGCTATTGAGCACTTGAGCAAGGCTCATAACCCCACATTGCCCCAGGAGGAATTGTCTCCTGCTTAGTCTAATCAACTGTAAGTCACTTTGGATAAAAGCATCTGCCAAATAGCATGTAATGTGTCAATGAATGATGTATGAGAATTAGCGATTGTAGATGTTTTGCTGCGTCGGTGCGTGTTTGTGTTGGATTTTGTCTGACATCTGTCTGTGATGTTTCAGCGGGCGACAGACAGTCTGTGTTCCGGACCACAAAGGTTCGGACAGCACTGAAGGGAGACAACAGCTGGATACAACGCCAGGCACAGGCTCAAGTGGAGCAAGAAGAGAAAGTAGAGAAACCATGGTAACATAACACTCAGGAAGGTGGCAGGCCAGACATATTGTTCCTTAGAGAAAATAAATTTCCCTCAGTTTAATTAAAAGTGTGGAAACTGTGGTAAATGTGGTAAAGATGTGTCTGTAGATTCAGTATTTTTTTGTTTTTTTACCAACAGATGCATTTGTGCTCTCTGTCTTATGTCTCCTTCCTTCCTCTCTCCCTCTCGGTGCAGGATGGCAGAGGTTAGAGGGACACGAACAAATGGAGTTTTTAATGAGCCAAATCCTGTGTCCCCACCCACCAGCCCTGCTCCGGCCCCAGTCCAAGCCCCAGCCCCAGCCCCAGCCCCAGCCCCAGCCCCAGCCCCAGCCCCAGCCCCAGCCCCAGCCCCAACCCCAGCCCCAGCCCCAACCCCAACCTCAACCTCAGCATCTCCCACTCCCACTCCAACAAGGTAAGGGCCTCAACCCCAACCCCAGAATTTCCCACTCCCACTCCAACAAGGCAAAAGCTCCAGCATATGGACCGATGCTTTAGAGGGGCATACTGTAAATAGAACTTTTAATCTCCCAAATGATTAATAATGACAAAATATTAGAATACAGAATATGATCAGTACCATAAACACAATTAACAATCATATTGACATAATATGCAGTGCTTTTGTGTAATAGAATAATAATAATCGTAATTATAATTGAATAATGCACATTTAACCCATCTCTATCCCTCTCTGTCCGTCTTCTTTCTCTCTCATAGCCCAAAACCAGCATCCGGAGGATACCTAATCAGGTAAATCAATTACAGTAAAACTTCAATTACAGAATAGGTGATATCAGCCAGTTGAATAACCTCCATAACCAGACAGAATGTTTTCTTTTTTTATGTCTTATAGAGGAGTTTTCACGAAAACAGACACCAAAAAACCATCTTCACCATTAGCATTCAATCGCGCTAAGTGAGTATTGAACACTAGTTCACAGAATTATTTGGCATAGAAAATGATCTTTGTACAGTTCCGTCATCGACCAAGCTTAAATTCACCCCCCAGCATACCAATTATGCATGTATGTCTGAATCTGGATCTGCCTTCTGGACCCCATTACATGAGACCCTAATCTCCCTCTCCTCCACCAGTCCCTCCAGCCCTTCCTCTACTTTCACTCCCAAGAAGCCAAGTGACTCATACAAGAAAATGTGAGTCATCTGTTGTTGCTGTTGTGCATCTGTGTGTGTGTGTGTGTGTGTGAGAGAGAGACAGAGAGACAGAGAGAGAGAGAGAGAGGGTGGAACACTTCTATGTTTGTGTGTTGTGTTTATGTGTATTGTAGTGGCAGTTGGATGTATGAGTCAGTTGTGATGTGTTTGAATACATATTTCCGTGGCTGTGTGTGCCTGCACTCTCAGAAATAAAGGTATGAAAGGTGCCTAAAAAGGTCAAAATATCTGTCACTGGGACGGTTCATAAAATTGTACCTATAACGAACAATATATAATAAATTTGTACATTCTTTGTTTGGAAAGAATACTCTATTGTACCCAAAGAGAAAAATACTTTACTTTCAGGGTACATTTTGAAAATGTTGATCTTTGAAGAACTTGTCACTTTATTTCTGTGAGAGTGTGTCTATGTATGAGTGCCCTTCATTGTGAATTGAGTCTCAGTTGTGACCTGTGTGTGTCTGTTTCTGTGTGTGTTCCAGAGCCCCTCATTCCGTGCGAACACATTCAGAAAGCTCTCCCCCCGCTGAGACAACACTGTCCTCAGAGGAGCAGGACAGGAGGTAAGAGGAGGTGCAGGGTCACAGCTACAGACTGTCCAAACTCTTTCAGGCCCTTACTTTTTACTGTGGTCCTCCATTCAATGACTCAATGATCATCTGGCCTTAACTTATGAAAGTGTTACAAAATACAAAGTGTTCATTTTGTCTCACATAGACCATTTGGTTCATTCATTTTGGTGATCTCAGAATTCACCAAACTATGCTCGTCAACACTTACCTTTAATAGAGAATTATGGACTGATTTATACCAACTGTGTACTGTGCACACAAATACTGCAGGTTTCATGCTTATTGCATAAAATTCCACACAAATACTAGACCCATTTATAGCCTGTAAATACACTCACAAAAATCTCCCTCAAACTACTCCAACCAGGGGGTAATGACCTGCAGTATGACATTGCTAAGAGAGAAAGATATTTGTGTCTGATTCATCCCTCTCCCACTAGGACGGAGGCAGCCAGCAGTGTTGTCAAAACCTCAGCTGCTAAACAGCGCTCCTATGTCCTCTCCGCAGCCAAGAAATACGAGTGAGTCTCTCCATCCCTCTTCGTCCATCTCATTATTTCTCTAACTATACAATGAAAGCTCTACAGGAACATAGCCCTTTACATTTGAGTTAAAATGATGTTGTGCTCTCCAGTACAGTAATGATCGGTATTTTTGAAAGGGTTGGTTTTACCAGTGTGTGATTGCAGTATGGCTACAGTACTGTATGTGCTTCCCACTTTCTTTAATGACCAATAAAGTTTTGTGGAAAGTCTCTCTTTCCTGCTCTGGGTCTGACCTGTGTATATGTCTGTAACTTTCAGGTCCCCAGAGAAAGCAGATGTTCCAGTGTCTCCTACCACTATATCTTTCATTGCTAAAAGGTACAGTGCTTATGCAATACATCCACGAATAGAAATAGTAGTATAGTATCTGCTTATTAAAATCTGTGGGGCAAATTTGGTAAGTCAGAACAAAGTTATACCAAATATTGAATAAACTGCTTGTCTGAATAATCAGACAAATAATCCTGTTTCTTTAACATAAATAATTATATTCTGTGGCACTATGTGTGTGCATGACTGAACAGGGTGGAGATTAATGATGACGAAGAGACTTCTCCCACTTACCTCACCCCTCCAGTCCCCACCCCACAGGACACAGCTCCAGAGCTCACTGAGCAAGCAGGGTGAGAGTCTCTCTCTCTCTCTCTCTCTCTCTCTCTCTCTCTCTCTCTCTTTCTCTCTCTCTCTCTCTCTCTCTCTCTCTCTCTCTCTCTCTTTCTTTCTGTCTGTCATACAGACACAAGCACGCACAAACCCATTCATTATGCATGCATAATTATGTCACAACTGTCACATACCAACTGACAAAGAAATACACACGAACAGAAGTACTCTCGCTCCTCACTCTCTCTTTTCTAACTACTAGCCATGCTTTCATACTTTTTACTGCACTAAAAAAGCTTGACGTTAATCAGTTTGTATGAACACTGTTAAATCCATGCGCTAGTTTTGCTGGTCTTCAGGTACAGAATACAGTATGTTCCTCAGTTCTGTGCCTGTGTCCCTGTGTTAAAGTCACCAATCATTCCCCTTCACTCATCCCTTGTTCTAACAAGTTCCTTCTTACTACCTCAACAGCCCTGGAGTCGACACACTGATCGCCCTTTATGACAACCAGACCACATCTGACACATCCAGGTAAAATAAATAAATAAATAAATAAATAAATAAATAAATAAATAAATAAATAAATAAATAACCAAGTACTGCATGTATGTGGAGCACTTTGTGCCTTTCTCTCCTGCAGTTACAAACTACTTCTGATTAGGAATGTGACAAATCAGTTTTTGTAACCGGTTACCATCCCATTTTTTAAACATTTAATCGGTTAACCGGTTTAACCGATGCTGCTTATGACCGCTAGAGGTCGTTTCTTCTTCTTTTTTTTTACTTTATTTTGGGCCATTTCAATAGTTAAATGTTCGATAATGGTAAATCAGCCTAATTTCCAAATATTTACTTTGACATTGCGCAGTGTAACCTCACAGTTGCAGAGATCCCTGTATTTTACGTGTGCCATTTTTAAAAAAAATGCATCGGTTAAAACGATAATTCTTCATGTTTTCATCCCTCGTTCCAATGGCTTATGCCTGATGGACTTGATTGGCATGCATCTGTAACTATGCTGCTGTGAACAACTTTGTTACAGACCGGGTTGTGCACTCAAAATTCCGTGCTCACGCATTATTTGGCTGATAGAATATAACACCGGGTCTATTTTACCATAGGAGACCGGTCTAATGATTTTACTTTCCTGCCAATACAATTTGATATATTTGTATGTAACGGTAAACTTGCATTTTATATTCCAATGCATTTTATATAGCCTGGGACAATCGTGGTGGTGATATTAACGTGTCCACTTTTGGTTGAAAGCGGGGAATTTTCGCTTTCAATATCCGATGGATAAATAGCCTAATGATAATGTATTGCTTTATTTATTTTTATGTAGATACCGCATAGTGGACAGCGAAATTCAGTTTGCCATTAGTTTGAATACGCGTGTGAACGAATAAACACGGATGAAGAAACGCCATAGAATAAGTGAACTAACATCTACAGATTTAAAACACAGAAAAAATATTTGACAACTATAGTACTGTAGCATTCAATTCCATGTGGTGTTTGGATTCTTAGCCCTCTGAAATGACCGCCGATTGCTTGTGGACAGCGTATTGCAATATTTAGTGCAACATTTGTCCAATAAGGTACTGTTTTGTTGTACTTGTAGATAGAGCATATTGGAAAGCTACTTTCAGTTTGCGGGTAGTTTGAATTTGGGTGTCAACGAACAAGCACGGATCTTCTGTGAACCTTAAGAAACGACTGCGTTACAATAAGCCATAAGTCAACCAACAGCTACATAAATTATTTGATAACTCTAATACTGTAGCATTCATTCCATGTGGTGTTTGCATGTTAAACCCCCTGAAATGGCCAGATTGCTTGCTCAAACTACTGAAGCTTGCCGATTACCAGTCTAGAATAGTTTAGAACCGCAATAATATGCCTAGTGATGAACATGCATTTATTTTAAACTGAGCTTACGGTTATCGGTTATCAATTTTTTTTGTAACCGGTTACAAATCAGTTTCGGTTAACCGGTTAACCGTTCATACCCCTACTTCTGATCATACGTTTTGTTCTTTTGCAGTACTGAAGACGTGAAGCCAGCCCCAGTCCCAGATACAGAGGCCAGTCCTGTCAGGTAGGAAGCTACAATGATATTCTCAGGTGATATGCATAGCTACTAGGTGTTTTGTAGTTTATTAGTATTCCAGGTTGTCCCTGCCTCTTTATACAGGAGTGACTGCCCTGATGCATCATCAGTATACCTACCTGCCTGTGTTGACTGTGCATTAAATACACACATCTGACACAATGACTGCAATTCATTCCCTGGGCTGCAGAATAAAAAAAATAGATTACTGGGCTGTATGTGCTTCAATGGAAAGTGTGCATACTCATGAACGGAGAGAGGATGTTGCAGCAACGAGACAGGCTTACAAACATAATTCAGATGTTGAAAACATCAGTTCCAGTATTAATAAAGCACTGGGACAGAGAGGAGGCATGCATGAGCAGCTGCAGGTAGAGGGCAGCTGGCTTTCTCCTATATCCTTTACTTCCCATTTCAGAGCTAAAGGGGAAGAGGCCAACTTCAAAATTGAAACGAAACTACAGAAATGAGGTCACACTATGCTAGTAACAGGCAGTATATACACAAGAGAGACTATATACATAGATGCCTGTTTGTTCAAGGCATCGAGGGGAAAGCATTTAGGCATGAGTAAATATTTAATGTGTATTTATAGAACAATGTCATACAGCCCTTTTACAGTCGATGTTTCCCAAAGGGAATAAAAGACATTTCACCCGATAGACCTCCTTGAAAAGCTCCTCAGTACCTTCTATTATCTGTGATGACCGTGTTGCTCTCCCTGTCTCCTCCCTACAGCCAAAAGGTGGAGGCTGAACCAACCCCAGTACCCAGTGACGATTCAGGAAAAGCTGATAGGTTGGTCACTAAGGGGACTTCTCTTAAAATGTTCTGTGTGATGACTCCAATCTCTTTTTTAAGCAATTGCAGCATGGTCCTGGGACCTCTCTCTCTCTCTCTCTCTCTCTCTCTCTCTCTCTCTCTCTCTCTCTCTCTCTCTCTCTCTCACTGAGCACCTAACTGATAGGCTAGAACAAATGTGACAAACTGGCTCACTGTATGCAGCAGAGTGACTCATATGGTGTATTGTGATGGTCAGCATCTACATCATAGAGTGTAATATCACTGAGTCTCTATTGGCTCAAGATGCCATTGGAAGGACGTGACCCATAGAAATCAGTGGGTAGTGGTAGGGAGGTCCCAGAGCATGGAGGATACAGAAACGTAGAGAATCAGAGAAGATAACGTACATAACACACTTGCATATCTTCAGGTTATACTATAGTATTGTGGCTTTAAGAATGAATGAGAATCCAGCCCCATAACTCAAGACTAATTCATGTGTATTATGGATAACGATGGTGTGAGTTAGGTTCCATCAAGCAGTAATATGTTGACACCATATTGTCCATTTCTTATTGAAAGGACAATATGGTGTAACCAGATATCTGAGATCTAAACTACTGTTCGGATCACCTGAATGCAGCCTATACAACAGGGCGACTGCTGGTTTTCTAATGGTAGTGTTGCTCTCTATTTCCCCCTGCAGTTCACAGGTGGAAGCTGAACCAGCCACAGCCCCAGCCTTAACCCCAGCCACAGCCCCAGCCCCAGTCCTAGCCCTAGCCACAGCCCCAGTCCTAGCCCCATCCCCAGCCCCAGCCACAGCCCCAGCCACATCCCCAGCCTCAGCCACAGCCCCAGCCATATCCCCAGCCACAGCCCCAGCCACAGCCGCAGTCCCAGCCCCAGCCACAGCCCCAGTCCTAGCCCCATCCCCAGCAACAGCCACAGCCCCAGTCCCAGCCCCAGCCCCAGTCCTAGCCCCATCCCCAGCCACAGCCCCAGTCCCAGCCACAGCCACAGCCACAGCCTTATCCCCAGCCCCAGCCACAGTCCCAGCCCCAGCCCCAGTCCTAGCCCCATCCCCAGCCCTCGCCACACCCCCAGCCACAGCCCCAGCCCCAGCCACAGTCCTAGCCCCAGTCCCAGCCACATCCCCAGCCACAGCCCCAGCCAAATCCCCTGTCCCAGCCCCAGCCACATCCCCTGTCCCAGCCCCAGCCTTATCCCCTGTCCCAGCCCCAGCCACATCCCCTGTCCCAGCCTTATCCCCTGTCCCAGCCACAGCCACATCCCCTGTCCCAGCCCCAGCCTTATCCCCTGTCCTAGCCCCAGTCCCAGCCACATCCCCAGCCCCAGCCCCAGCCACATCCCCTGTCCCAGCCCCAGCCACATCCCCTGTCCCAGCCCCAGCCTTATCCCCTGTCCCAGCCCCAGCCACATCCCCTGTCCCAGCCTTATCCCCTGTCCCAGCCACAGCCACATCCCCTGTCCCAGCCCCAGCCACATCCCCTGTCCCAGCCCCAGCCACATCCCCTGTCCCAGCCACAGCCACATCCCCTGTCCCAGCCACAGCCACATCCCCTGTCCCAGCCTTATCCCCTGTCCCAGCCCCAGCCACATCCCCTGTCCCAGCCCCAGCCTTATCCCCTGTCCCAGCCACATCCCCAGCCACAGCCACATCCCCTGTCCCAGCCCCAACCACACCCCCAGCCACAGCCACATCCCCTGTCCCAGCCCCAGCCTTATCCCCTGTACCAGCCCCAGCCACATCCCCAGCCCCAGCCACACCTCCAGCCCCAGCCACAGCCACATCCCCTGTCACAGCCCCAGCCACATCCCCTGTCACAGCCACAGCCTTATCCCCATCCCCAGCCCCCAGTGATGATGAAAATGATGAGCTCCTCAAGCTTGCTGAAAGGTTGGTCACAGAAAATGCTTCTTGTCTTGTACGTATTCATTTAAAGTGAGGCGACTCCCTGTCATGATGTGTCAGACGTCTAGAAAAAGAAGTCAAATAGTATAATAAAATAGCACAGTCCAGTATTATATAATAGAGAGCAGAACACCAATCTCGATCAATATCTCAATCCCTAGAGATATCAAAAAGGAAAGATGAATAAAAAAGGCAAAGAGAAATATAACAAAGCAGTTACAAATGACATCTTCTGTATAATGAAAGAGTGATACTAATACTGGACAGCATATTTCAAACTGCACTGCTAAGCCTGTTTACTGTCTCATCCCCCCTCTCTCTCTCAGTTCAGAGGTCTTGGTGGATCCTGTCCCCAGCACAACAGACATCCAGTACAGCCATGACCTACTCTCTGGTCCAGACAGGTAGGCCAGAGTACTGGGACCTCCTGACACGCACCAGCCTGTTTATTTTTGTTGTGACTTTACCCCAGATGTTCTCCTAACCTTGCAGTGCAATGCAACAATACAGCCATATTATATATTTTGACAATTGGGTGCTGAAATACTGTTTGTTCTACATTAATGCTAATCAGTAGCTTATCGAATATCGATGTATACATACTTTTGGTGCACTTTATCAATTTATGGTGCACCACAAACATATAAACAGTGCTAGGAGCCACAGAAGAAAGTATGGAAATGTATTTTAACATGTTTTCATTCATCTTCTAACACAGTAGCCAACCGGAAAAGGTAGTGGGCTCCCTGGACAAGCTGGCTACTGACATCATCTCCATCGACACTGACAGGGACTTGTGAGTTAGAGAGAGGGAGAAACAATGTTGGCTTGAAAGTTCCCAGTGTGTTATTCTCTGTTCATTCATCACCCATCTTCCTCCTCTGTCTAAACTCTTCCTGTCTTGTGTAGCCTCAGCACGGACAGGACTTTGGAAGATTCCAGCCAATCACCTACAGAAGAGAAGCCAGCAGACACACAGAGGTACAGAACACACATAGTTTTGGTCCTTTTCAGACTACTGTGTTTTTATTGTTTCCTGTAAACTTATTGTTTCTCCACAACCATGAGAAATATTTGGAATTTTGTGTATCTGATTGGCCAGGCGATTATTTAAAAGACAAGGAGTGTTCTCAATGTTAGTTAAAGGTTAAAAAAAGATGTTGGTCACTACTAGAGGTAATGTAATGTGTCACAACATCACATTTATGAAGAAATCACAGTATTACCACAAGGGGGCACTGCAGCTCTGTGGTATGATTGTAGCGTCAACTTGCTCTACTGAAGTCCCAAATGACCTAAAATGGCTGGCTATTATTTCTGATTATTATGATGATGATGATGATGATGATGATGATGATGAAGATGATGATTATTATTATTATTATTATTATTATTATTATTATTATTATTATTATTTGCTGCTATAAAAGCAAACTCTCTCTCACACAGCCCAGAGGTCTTGGTGGATCCCCTGCCCAGCAGTACAGATGACCTGAGTCAGAATCACATCACCACCACAACAGTGACAACAGTGAGGTAGGAAGACAGAGTCCTTCTAATGTCCCTCAGAATTACCCCTGTCTTTCTATGATGTGGATAGCAGAGCTCACTGTGCATTCAAGTCTACTCTGGCCAGAGCTTGGCCTATCCTCTTAGGAGGGGCTTGGGTCTTAAGAACAGTGAGAGAAATGACATATGCTGTTCAGTGGCAGTTATTCAGTTCCATCCCTCCTCAAGATATGGTAGTCCCAATAAGACATTAACAAATTAATATCTCATTCATCTCATGTCAGCTGTGAAGGTTTTAGGCTTATTTAAGCTGTGCTCTAATAGTCTACAGGCAATGGTACAATATAATCACAGCTAAAAACAAATGCATTTTGGCTGAATACACATACAATCCGACTTGATATTAATATGTCTATGATATTATCCTGTTTTGTTTTACAGCATAATTGAGTCATCTGAGACTGCCCAAACTACACCTACCAAAAGGTAAATTCACTGTCCTATAATTAAAATGATCATTTGTAATGTCAGATGATATGCATCTCATTATGAACAACTTTTTTTAGTGTTACGGAGCTCATATCTAAGTTGGAAGACTCTGAAACCCTCAAAGACACACCTGGATGTACCAAGAGGTATAGTCACTGTCCTGTAGTTGAAAATAAAATCATGATATGTAACATCATTTGATATGCATCTCATTATGAACAACTTTCCTTAGAGCTCCAGAGGCCATCTCACTGTTAGACACTGAAAGCCCCAAAGCCACATCTACCACAAGGTATAGTCGCTGTCCTGCAGTTGAAATTAAGATTATAGTTTGTAATATCAGTTGATATGCATCTCATTATGAACAACTTTCCTTAGTGTTACGGAACTCGTCTCTCAGTCAGAAGACTCTGAAATCCTCAAACCCACATCTACCACAAGGTAGAGTCACTGTCCTGTAATTGTGATTAAAATTATAATTAGCCAAATCAGTTGATATGCCTTTGATTATGAACAACTGTCCTCAGGGTTACGGAGCTCATCTCTATGTTGGAAGACTCTGAATCCCATGAAGCTACTGAAGAAAGGTGAGTTTGTAAACACTCCATTTACTCATAATAAACCCTGAGAATACTGATCCAATGACAAAACCCATCGCTGCTGAACAAGTGAAAATTATTAATAAGTAATGTTGCATCATGACATGTAATATTGCATCATGACATATAATTTTGCTACATAACAATGCAACATTAAGTAAGAAACATATTTTTTTGTTCAGCTCTGTGGATCTGCTGGACCCCATTCCTGTGGACACAGCCGAGAGGTATCACCTTAGTAATACATGTAATCTTTTTCTACGAATCTTTGCTGTGATAATTATAATAATCTCAAAATTATAAAAAATTTCAAAACACCCCAGAGAGCCTTTCACTCCACTGAGCTCCAGAGAGACGCTTCGAAGCTGGGAAACTCTAGATCTCTATGCAGTGAAGAAGAAGCAGACCAATGCTCACTAGCACTATCTCTCTCTCGATGTCTGCCCATTCTTCAGGACTAACCTCCCTATTTCCTCTCGGTCTCCCTCAGCAGTGCTAACAATGATTCTGACAGCAAAACCAAAACCCTCTTTGGTACAGAAAGAGAGTAAGTACACACTGACTGAGGGACAAAATTATACGCACACGATAAAACGGATACTACACACACTAACATACTCTAAAACACTAAAACTGAGACTGACTGTTTACCTGCGAATACAGCAGTGGGACTACTATGTCTGAGCTAGTGATACAATATCAACATCTTCCTTGCAGTGTTCCGGTGTTAGAGAGCTCCTCTCCTGTACCCTATGACAGGTAGGTTTGTGTTATAATAACATTAGAAAATATACCAGTGCTGTACACGTTTATAGGTAGCTTCATTAGTTTAACTTGTTAAACTGGCAACACAAACACACACACACACACAGACACCCAAACACACACACCAAGCTTGTTTATAGTTCAAAGCTGATCAAAGCTTGTTTAAGGTTCACCCATGTGTTGGTGATGGTGATGTAATGCCTTGTGCCCCTGGTTTGTTTTAGGCCTGAAGAGCCTGAAGCAGAAGGCGCAGACGATGCCGAGGATGAGAGGAAGTGAGTCACTGTTCTCAGCGCTCAGTACTTCACAGTGTGGGCCACACAGCGAGGTGCACTGCATTGCACTGGAAAAGAGCCTCAGCACTTTTCTCATCTTTCCACTCGTGGTCTCTTATCATCCCCACGCATACGTATTTAGACTTAAATTTACTACTACTACTACTTACTTTTTTTATACATTTGAAAAAAAGGATGAGGTCAGATAGCAAAAAATTACTTTAAAAAGTTTTTTAAAAAGTAACTTAAAACAAGCTAACCATTTGAACTTGAGAGAAAAAAAGAAAGACTAAAAAACTTGTTAAGACAGGCGATTTTGCAGTGACCCTCAGTTACCTGCTATGAGCTCCATGGAAGCTATAGAAAGGCAGTGCTAAATTCATGCTGACTCTCTTAATTTTGGTGTTAATAATTTTGGTACCACAGGTCTCCGGAGCCGAGTGCCTGGAGCAGTTGGAGGACACCTACCATGCCTACCGAAACAGAGGCCACAGAGGAGAGGTGTGTTCCCCCACCCTTGCCACCCCTCCCCATCACACTTTTCCAATTTTTTGCAAATATATACACAGGGCAGTACAAAAGAGGGCATTTAGTCATTAACAATGTGGAGCAGTGATGCATCGGAGCATATTTCAATTTCACTACGATGTGTGTCCTCCAAAGGACATGCTGCCCATGTTTATTTTCAATCTGCGGCCCACAAGCTGAACCGCACAGTACATTTTGTCAAGGGACTACATTTAATCCCCAAACCATGCAGGTAGATTGCAGGTACCTGACCAACCAGAAGAGACAGTGGTGTGTGATGAAGTGCGGGAAAACCCTGATAAATGAAACCCACCCTCCCTTTGCAATGAACAATCTCCCTGGGGTAGACTCCCGGCAACAGTTTGGTCTGGATTTGATGCTGGACACAGGGGTGCTTCACTGCATCAAGGAATCGGTGCTTCAATGAACATGGCAATTATACGCAACAATAACATCAAAAGTGTGTCCCCAAGAACGATTGCTACACAAATAGGGTCACCACTATTAGCCCCATCCAATGACCACCACTTCCATTTGAAGTGTTCCTTTAACAGAGCTACTGATCTCATCACAGAATTTAGGTGTGTTCAACCTTGTTTCCTCTGCCATGGTTAGGTAATGATATTGGGAAAGGTAGAGGCCAGATTTCCTTGAAATTTGCTGTGCAAGTTCATGCTCCCAAGAGGAAGAAATCGTTTGATTTTGGTGACCCCATGACCATCCTTCTAGTGCCACCATCAGGCCAAACATAAAATTTGTGAACTACAAAGTATCTGGAAAAGTAATTACGCGATTGCCATGAAATTGGCTGTACAGATTCATGTTCCCAAGAGGAAGAAACCTATTGATTCCCATTTTGGTGGCCTGACCATTCTTCTTGCACCACCATCAGGCCAAGCATATCTCAAATAGTAATGGCTGGGTGACCAAGACATTTGCTGTACACATTACTGCGAGGGGACATTGCTGTACCTTGGTGGAGGTCTGCATTCTACTTGAGTGCATTGTTGTAATTAGGAAACCCTACCTGGCCTATTCTTGCTCTCAGACAGAGGATTCATGGCTGAGACTGACAATGAAGGAGTGACCGTAAAGGGTTAATTTCAGTATATATATATAGTATATGAAGTAAAGCAAGGCTTTAAGTAGGGCAAAGACAAGAGGCTGAAACTCTCCCATGGAAATATTAGGCGGGACTCATTTCAACACCAGTGAACTCCCCCATTCTCATGTTCACCTCAGCATTAGTACAGAGTAAGGATAGAGAGAGGGATATATAAGGAGTGGAAGAGGAACAAGGATGCATTAACATCCGAGCACAGTTTGGAGAAGACCAGTCCGATTTCTGTGGAAATGGAGAGCTTTACTCAGAGAATTCAGTTTACCTATGAATACCGCAGTGGGACTACTATGTCCGAGCTGGTGATCAAATGTGAACCTCTTCCTTGCAGTGAGCCAAAGCCACAGACCCCCCCACCAGCGCCTTTGTACAGGTACGTTTTTTTAAAATTAGATTCATAGTTTAAAGTGGTTAAGTGGGTCGACATGGCTCATGGCCCCCGCCTGGGCTGTGTCGAAGTGTCCCTGAGCAAGACACCTAACCCCCAAATGCTCCTGACGAGCTGGTCGGCACCTTGCATGGCAGCCAATCGCTGTCGGTGTGTGAGTGTGTGTATGAATGGGTGAATGAGAAGCATCAATTGTACCGTGCTTTGGATAAAGGCGCGATATAAATGCCAAACATTTACCATTTTAAGTTGTGGGCATTAAGCCTTGTAACTTTTAGTCTTATTTTTGTTTGCTTGTTTTAAGTAACTTTTTCCTTGGGAGTTAGGATGTGCGATGACGTGCATTTATGCATTTGCTATCATTTACTTTATACCAACTAAACTGCCTCCACATGACACACACATTACACAAACGTGGTTTGACAATCGCAGTACACTGCCCTGCCTGTGTGAAAGGGGTATCCCGGTCAGAGGTTGCACGACAAGAAGACTAATGGCCAAGGAACACTGATGACCGTACTAAACCGTAGCACCAAATTTTTCATAAGGTTAGCATCTGCTCTGCCTACACGGGAAGTGGTGTAGCCAGTTGGACCTGCCTGTCCATCTTGGTGACCTCACTGAGTAGAGAGAGATGCTGTACATTGAGGATTCAGGTCAAGTGTGTGAGAGTGCAGCTGCACGAGCACTTAGTGGAGAAGCTCTTGGGTTACCGGTCATCATTGTGAAGACCCACGTATGAAGTTACATCGTCAGAGCTGATGCATTGCTCTTTTAAAGCAGCCTCCATTCACTGGGCACAGCTGTAATGATGTCATCATTCTTTGCTCTCCTTACTACCTTCCGCATACTGCATTCTCTCCTATCTTCTGCCAGCAAACTACTGTGTTTTTTTATAGAGCTATTATAACCATACAGAAAAAAACAAAATACCATTGCACATGTTTGACATGACGTTGAGAGCCGTGATAACAGTGCAACATTATTATGTTAGTCTTGCGGTGACAATGTTATCTGGTTATCTAGATTGACTGTTAAAGTTTAGTGATACTTTTGTCATAGTTATCTGACAAGCGTTGTTTCTGATTAACTCCAAGTGGTGAAATGTAAGTCCACATACTATGCTAAAATGTGAAACGATGTCCTGCTTATCTTTGAAACCGCTGCAGGTCCTTGGAGAGCACCAGAGAAGATCTTGAGTTCCGAGTGCAGGATTCACCACAGTCCAGGAAGTGAGTAAAAGATAAAACAGGACTGGATGAGTACACATGCCTCACACCTTACATTTGCCCTTTAACTGCAGATATGACCACCTGCTCATGTCCTTTTCAAGTAATGACACTCACCCCTTGACACTGTTTGCTTCCAGAGATGAATATTTACCATCACGCACTTCCACCTACTCTTACAGCAGCTCCCTTACCAACTCCAGGTGAGTTCTCTTCTGTCAGACCCACAATGCACCACTCTTCCTCAAAAACCCAAAGTTCACCAGATGTAGCAGTCCCTTATGTTTCTCCATGTCCATCCAAACCCACAATGCACCTGATGATGTGTCCTCTTACATTTCAGTGTATTTCACTGTCACTGAAATTAATCCTCAACTGATGTTCTAACTTAATAATAACTCCTGACCACCTGCTCATGTCCTTTTCAAGTAATGACACTCACCCCTTGACACTGTTTGCTTCCAGAGATGAATATTTACCATCACGCACATCCACCTACTCTTACAGCAGCTCCCCTTCCAACTCCAGGTGAGTTCTCTTCTGTCAGATGCACCACTCCTCCTCAAAAACCCAAAGTTCACCAGATGCAGCAGTCCCGTATGTTCCTCCATGTCCATCCAAACCCACAATGCACCTGATGATGTGTCCTCTTACATTTCAGTGTATTTCACGGTCATTGAAATTAATCCTCAACTGATGTCCGAAGTTAACAACTCCTGACCACCTGCTCATGTCTTTTTCAAGTAATGACACTCACCTCTTGACACTGTTTGCTTCTAGAGATGAAAATTTACCATCACGCACTTCCACCTCCTCTTACAGCAGCTACCCTTCCAACTCCAGGTGAGTTCTCTTCTGTCAGACCCACAATGCACCACTCTTCCTCAAAAACCCAAAGTTCACCAGATGCAGCAGTCCCTTATGTTTCTCCATGCCCATCCAAACCCACAATGCACCTGATGATGTGTCCTCTTACATTTCAGTGTCCTTCACTGTCACTGAAATTAATCCTCAACTGATGTCCTAAGTTAACTCCTGACCACCTGCTCATGTCTTTTTCAAGTAATGACACTCACTTCTTGACACTGTTTGCTTCCAGAGATGAAGATTTACCATCACGCACTTCCACCTCCTCTTACAGCAGCTACCCTTCCAACTCCAGGTGAGTTCTCTTCTGTCAGACCCACAATGCACCACTCTTCCTCAAAAACCCAAAGTTCACCAGATGCAGCAGTCCCTTATGTTTCTCCATGCCCATCCAAACCCACAATGCACCTGATGATGTGTCCTCTTACATTTCAGTGTCCTTCACTGTCACTGAAATTAATCCTCAACTGATGTCCTAAGTTAACTCCTGACCACCTGCTCATGTCTTTTTCAAGTAATGACACTCACTTCTTGACACTGTTTGCTTCCAGAGATGAAGATTTACCATCACGCACTTCCACCTCCTCTTACAGCAGCTACCCTTCCAACTCCAGGTGAGTTCTCTTCTGTCAGACCCACAATGCACCACTCTTCCTCAAAAACCCAAAGTTCACCAGATGCAGCAGTCCCTTATGTTTCTCCATGCCCATCCAAACCCACAATGCACCTGATGATGTGTCCTCTTACATTTCAGTGTCCTTCACTGTCACTGAAATTAATCCTCAACTGATGTCCTAAGTTAACAACTCCTGACCACCTGCTCATGTCCTTTTCAAGTAATGACACTCACCCCTTGACATTGTCTGCTTCCAGAGATGAATATCTATCCTCACACACTACCACCTACTCTTACAGCAGCGCCCCTTCCAACTCCAGGTGAGTTCTCGTCTGTCAGGCGCACAATGCACCACTCTTCCTCAAACCCAAAATAACAACTTCCATTCATCTCATTATTGCAACAATGTCCTGTTTATCTTTGAAACCACTGCAGGTCCTTGGAGAGCACCAGAGATGAACTTGAGTTCGGAGCGCAGGATTCACCACAGTCCAAGAAGTGAGTAAAAGATAAAACAGGACTGGATGGGCATGCAAAGGCATCACACCTTAATCTAAAGTTCACATACTGTATGCTAGGTGACAGTGTAAAGCAGGGGGTCAAGGAACTGGGGCCTGCACCACAAAGCAGGATTAACTGAGTTAGCCGGTTAATTCCACTGAGTAAAAGCTGGATACTCCAAAATCTGGATCGTGGACTGAATTAAATTATTATTCTGTGTGGTTATCTGGATAATTTAGTAATCCCGCTTTGTGGACCAGGCCCCTAATCTTGTAACTAGAAGGTTGAAAGTTATAATTGTTGTTATATACAATAGCAGACTATTAATAATAACTATTCATAAAAATGCACTGCATGCTATTTTTATTTATCTTTCCCCACCATCTCTCTCTCCCTCTCTAAGGAACTTTGTGTACCTGAAGGAGTATGATAGTTCTGGAAGGTAAAGACTGCTTTAAAAACTTTTGCCTCAGCCCACCAGTAATGTTTAACTGGTAATGGAATGGTATGCCGTTCCCTGTAATGAAGCTTCATAGATTTTGTTACAGAGAAATTTGTAACAGTTGTATCTGAGTGATCCTATAGAGTTTGATAAGTACATTTGAAAGATCACGTGGTCAGTACAAAACCAATCAAAGCATGTTACCTAGAATACATCCATTTTGAAATTGCTTGGCATCATCTTTATTGAGGATTTACTGCCTTGTATCCGTCAGATAAATGTCGACATAAATTTTCCCTTTAACTGCGAATATGACCACCTGCTCATGTCCTTTTCAAGTAATGACACTCACCCCTTGACACTGTCTGCTTCCAGAGATGAATTTGTATCCTCACGCACTTCCAGCTACTCCTACAGCAGCCCCCCTTCCAATTCCAGGTGAGTTCACTTCCATCAGACCCACAATGCACCACTCTTCCTCAAAAACCCAAAGTTCGCCCAAAGTTCCCTTATATTTCTCCATGTCCCTCCAGACCCACAATGCATCTGATAAGTCCTCTTGCATTTCAGTGTCCTTCACTGTTATGAAATGAATCCTCGACTGATGTCCCACATTAATAACAACTCCTGTTCATCTCATTATTGCACACTTATATAATCTTTTCACACACTCCATCAGCTTTATTTCAGAATGATTGTGGAAGCACTTTAGTGACATATTCCTGAGCAGAATATACATACACAACTGGAGTAAACAGGGAGAAAAGCAGGTATATAAAAGAATCTAACTGGAAACTGCTTCAGAATTTTGAATCTCGAGTGTCTATATATGCCTGGTACAATATGTGCACTGACTGATTTTGAGGGGAGGCTTGACTTTTTTTTGGCTCCTGTAAGACACTATGAAGTGTGTCTCCATGTGTTTCAAAAAGCCAGATTGTGATTTCCAGGTCATCTGGGTACTATTTACTATTGTATTTGGTCTGCCAGGAATTGCACATACTGCGGAGAGCTGGTAGGGAATGATGCAAAGATTACCATCGAGGACCTCAACATCTACTGCCATCCGAGTTGCTTCAAGGTACAGCGTACCCCCAATCCCTTAAGACTCTTTCACCCTGCTGAACTGACATAATTACACTGTTAAACCTTACTTACATCACATTCTGAATCCAGTACTATAATTTATTAATGGGTTATTGCCTTTTTCTGTTGTCGAGTGATTATATGTGATGTTCCCAGCTATATTTTTAGAGGCTGTCGTCAAAAATTTGATTGACTGTTGTCAGCACATAGCTGATGGTATGCTGATATTGTTGCAGTAACAGAGTTGTGGTTCTATTTTTCTGCAGTGTGGCGTGTGCAGTATACCCATGGGAGACATGCTGTACAGCATGTTCCTGCATGACTCAGTGGTCCACTGTGAAACCTGTTACTCCAATCTCCTCTAGGTGAGACATAGCGCTTTCACCAGCACGGGGCAGTATGAAGTGAGTCCTCTATCAGTGTTCTCCCCTGCCACCAGCTGAGGAGATGCAGGGTTATTCCAATAGAGTTAAGACAAACAATGACATATCCGCCAATTTTTACCCAACCATAATTCAGTAGATCCCTGAATTTATATTGTATTCCAGTTTGGCTTTCCCCATTCCATACTCAAGCAAAATGGAAATTAAAGCCAAGAAACAGGTTCCTCCCCAAAGTCATTATTTTAAAAATGAGATGTTTACGCAATTACAATTCAAATGTTTTTAAATGTCTGCAGGTTGTTCTAAAGCACATTTATTCCTAAGAAAGGAATTAAGTATTTTCTTGATGATCACCCGATTCCATATTAACACCCATTTTCAAAGATAACCATCAAACATTTTAAAACATTTTCATTGTTGTTTGTTTTCTTTTAATGGAAAACAAATGGCTTCTGGTACAGAAATCCATCTTCTGTTTCTTGATCCCAGTCTCTGCATACTAGCATATTAACCCTGAGGAGATATTGGAAGTCTAACCGCCCCACCCCTGCCATCTGACAGGTTTTGGCCACATTACCTCTGACTTTAGAGTTTACAAATGTCTGAATGATTTTCACAACCTTGTTTATTTTGCTTCACAGCATAGATGAATCCACATAAGAGATGAAAAACTGCTGATGGATAAGGACGGAGCTTTCCTTCTCTTTTACTGAAACAAAATACACTATATAAATACTCACCTAGAGTATATATTCCATGATACTGTGCTGAAGTGCAAACTTTGTTTATACTGTCTGCTTTTGATGTTGGAACTACTTTTAAAACATTAATACTACACTAAGAATAGAGCAATTTTAGCAGGAATTCTGTAGGAAAGGGTTCTGATATCTAACACCCATGTGTGCCTTGAGTTTATTTCATTATTTTCATTGATTCACATTGCTTCCTATGATATATGTATGATTTCTTATATTGAACATTCCTCTATAGTTTGTCTGCTTTTTGGACACTTTACAATTTACATTGTTAGCAGCATGTAAAAAAAAAAAAGCTAAAACATTTGTATTAAATATGAAACCTAAGCAAAATCTACAGCATACTGGATTTGAGTATAGAAACAGAAGGTCTGCAGTGATACTTGTAAACCACCCATTCTTTTAAAGAAAGGAAATGCTGAAAGATGAGTAAGTCAGGGTTGACGTGTGATCAAGACAAAGAGTGCCAACTGCAATGATGTACTGGAAAAAACAGGTTTAAATAAACGGTTAAACAAAGGCTGTTTTTCACATTTATTTTGTGTTTAACTTTACAAAAATGGTAAAATAGTCCGGTTTCATATGAACATGATTTAAATATGCATATATAAATATTAAACATTGTATACATGAGCAATTATAGTAAGAAAATAGGTAGCTATCTGTACAAATGCTTTGATGCAACTCACTGCCAATAGACCTTATCTGCACATACTTTGAGTTTAGGACTTCAGTCAACACCAGAACTCCATGCAATCAGCCATTACAAATATGCCACCCACACAGACCTTTTAATCCTGTTAATAGTCCTTTGGTATTGCACAGGCTCATAGATATTAATAGAAATGTATTAATAGTTTTTGGATGGATCAGGAATTTGATTCAGACTTACAGTAAATGAGTAAGTCTACATTTATAGATGGAATATAAAGAACTGTGCACACACCCTGCCCAAAAAATACATTTCTTCCTGAGTTTATCATTGTCAAAATTGAGACAATAATGAAAGTGAAAGACTATGGCGGTGTGCTTAGCTGAGAATGTCTTGCAGTTTATATACTGTATATATACACAAATCCTCTCCAACCTAATACCCTTTTGTAGTGTACAGCATGATGGGAGCAGACACTGCTGACCTCACTTGTTTTCACTCTCCATGGGCTGGCTGTGTGTCTGAATGAGGTGGCGATGCACACTTCTTCAATGACCCCCGGCCCTCTTCACTGCCAGCTCCTGGATGTGGTGCCACAGTAACCCAGGGTCTGATTCATTGTGCTGAATCAGGGAGCTCAGGCCCTGTGCCTGGTCCAGGCTCTGCCAGTAATCTTGTGGCCACATCTGAAGCCAGCTGAAGGCACACACACACACACACACAAATGCTGTGTCATTATCACTTTGTGAACACCAATCATCCGCCAATCCACAGTTGGAAAATTACATTTCTCCATTTTCCCTTTAGACAGAGATTACATCTGGCTGTCCAATCCTGCGAAAGGTAAATACTGCTTTAACTCAATGCGGCAAATGCTAAAGGAAAGGAAAGGAGCAGCCAGACTCACCCGTCGTTGGGAGGAACGTTGTCAATGCTCCCGTAGCCAGGGGCAGGCAGAGGGCATCCCATGTGAGAGCTGTTAGCCATCCTGGGCTCAGGGGGTGGGTGCTGCCCAGGGTTGCGTCGATGGGCTCGCTCAGCCGCCAGTCGCCGGTTCTCCTGGTCGCACACAAAGCACTCGAAGCCGTTGAGGTAGTTGGGCTTGCTCATGTCGTTGACGCCCCACTCCCGGTTCTCCAACCGCTCTAGCAGGCGGCCGTTGGTGACCCGCCGCGGGTCCTTGTACTCCAGGAAGCGGGTGTATTCGGCGTCATCGGAATCCAGTGCCCGGAGGTGTTCGGCGAGCTTGCGGGGGGAGGGGAAGTCGTCGATGAGGACGGCGGAGCGGTCGTTCGGCAGCCAGTCGGCCACGGAGGATGACCCTCGGTAAACGGGGACGCAGCCCTGGTGCATCGGTCGCCACAGCTTCTCCGTCATGTAGTCCGGGCACAGCCCGTTCTCCAGGGCCAGGTGGAACTTGTAGCGGGCCACGAAACTCATGAACTGGCCGTCCTCTCCCGTGGCTGTACCCGTGTCCTCCAGACGCTCGGGCAGGGGCTTGTTGTTGAGGCACTTCCCGTACGAGTCGACCTGGGAACAGAGGCAAGGCACAAGGTTGTTGGATGAGGCATGTGTCAAGCGCTGACTGATTCTCCAAGTGCTGTCTGACATTTAATGTGAGCGTTACTACAGTATGTGAGGTGGATGTATAGATTTAGCTTGGAATATTGTGATCACAGTGATGTTGCCAGGTGTACAAGGGCATACATTAATGTGACCACAGTTTAATCATGTTATTGCAGGACAAAGACAAAATGATGTAGTGGTAGGTATTCCTCGGGTGAAGTTTAACCCGGCCGGCCTGGTCAAAATGTTGTTTTGGAACACATGTCAATACACTTTAGAGCACTGAACCGTGTGCAGGGATATGTTTCCTTTTAAGGGAGGTGACCTTTACCTCGATGTACTTCATGAGCTCCTGGACATAGCGGTCCCGGTCAGAAGGGACGTCACAGTGGGACTGCATATACAGCACCGGTGCCAGCCCCGCCCGCCGCCAGCGGTTCTTCTCCGGCAGCGAGACTGAGGGTGGGGCCAGCAGGTACTCCAGCGAGGGCAGCCACTGCAGCGTGAGCGGGTAGTCAGACTCCCGGCGGAAGGTAGCGGTGTAGTTGAAGAGTCGGATGCCTGGGGTGTGGGACAGGACATAGTTGTTCATGGGTGACTCCTCGTGGAACAGTGCCCAGGCCTGGTGGGACAGGCGGGGCAGGGGGGCCTCATACGCCCGGAAGTCCGTTCCGTAAAAGATGATGGTGGAAGTGCGGCGGTACAGCTGCACTTTGCGGTTGCGTGTGACCAGGCAGGACGAGCGGGCGCAGTCGATGCGCTCCGTGTCCCCGGGAAAGTGGGGGAACAGGCCTGCGCTCCACCACAGTAGGATGGGCAGTTCTTTGTTACCGCGGGAATCGTTGTTGCCAGGGCCGCGGTACGAGCTCACTGTTGTGAACTCCACATCAGACAGGGCACTCTGGGGCAAGAAGGCCTCCCTGTCCCCCGAGTCCACTGGTGCTTGACCCCAGCAAGACACTGCCCAAAGCAGCCCAAACAACAGGGCAACCAGCATCCTGCCCTGCACATCCATCTCTGAAATAGATAAAGATATTATAAAATAAAATAAAAAAAGTTTGAACTGAAGATCACTTGATCACTTTACATTTAGTACTGATATTTATTTTTGGACTGCATATATAAATTACGTATGCCATTCTCTATTACCAAACTAAAACAACACTGACACAATTAATATAATTGTGGGATAAATTTCTTGTTACAGTTTTACAGTTTAAAATTGGTTCGGGTCAGAAAGGATTGTCTTCAAACAAAAAAGGTTGCAAATTCACATGATGCAGTCCCTACCGGTGCGCTTAGATGTGGAAGATTTGGACGAATCAGAAACCAATGTGTTGTGTGCAAAATAAAAACATTAAAGTCGCTTTATAACGTTTGTCAGGAAAACATTTCCGATCTGGTAACAAAAACGGCACAAATTCGCCTTCGTCCACGTACCATTTCTCAAAGGGGCAACATCTATATCCCCCTGACAAAGAAAATACTATTTATATTCTTAAAATATAGCCTACAATCCGCACATCAGCATGCTCGCATTCATGCATTTTTGGAATAACCGGCACAGCAAAGAAACAAAGCCTTGGCCGAGTTTTTTTAAAGGTAACCATAAGTACATGGTTGTTCCATAGTAATTTCAGATATCTTTGGTTCAGTTTGGGAAATTACGAATTTTCTTCTTGTCCACGGAAGGCAGTTTCACAGGCACCTACATAACTGCGGCAACTGAAGAGCTAGATTGGCGTTTGCCTTCGTATGCCAGCCCATTAAACAAGACAATGCACAAGATTAGCATTTAAGAAAACAGTTATCTAACCGTTTTCACTGTGGCGCAGACATTTCTCTTCCTTACGTGCTGCCCAGGGAGTGAGGCTAACAGGAAGTGCAACGGGGAAATGGGTGGGAAATCATAGCTAACTATACATGCAGGCTGTTGTTTCGGTAATGCGAAGAAATATACTGCAAAAACGCAGATGTTTCCTGTAAAATGCTACGGGTCATGATTGATTTATATCTGCAAATATCATATCCATGTGATTAAACGGCATGTTTCAGGGGAGCTTTGAACACTTTCTGCATCGCTGTCAAGAGCATGCTCGTGCACGCTGAGGAGGCGGAAGTGGCACAACACACATCCAAATGGCTGTTCCAAATCGCCGAATCACTTGATTTACTTTTGCAAAGTGGCTACATAGTGGGCTTTATAATGGCAATACTACATGGATGCCTTCATAATGACATTATAAAAGCTACACAGGGGCCATTCAAATAGAAATACTTAATACGATTCTTGACATGTCTAAATTGGAGACAATAATTTTAAACACAATGCACCTATACTGTTCTGTCAGGACAACCGATATTCCGTCTATGATATACTGACACTGGGTTGACCGGACTACAACATACAGTAGCCCACATTCAATCATGCAGCGATAAGGACCAACAATCTGACAAAACAGTCTGACTCAAAGTACGCGCAACGCGTGAGAGTAACTGGAGCGCGCATCACCGGCGAGTGCACGTTAAATCTCAGTTTATGTTTGTGGTGGTGCGCGCCACGACATCAGCAACGTCTGTTGCCGTGCAGAATGAGGTAAATGTATGAACTTTTATAACAACGAGAATCGCTGTTAAATTTGCAGTTATAAATCATTATATTACAAAATATGAACATTCAGTTATACGTTTACCTGAGTTGCTGAAATGTGTGTTTTTTAGACAGCTAATACCAGCTAACGTAGATAGCACGTCAGCAATAAAAGCCGCACATCGACAATACCTAGCTTGCGAATAACAAATATTGTTATAGTTATTCATAGATGCACATGTGGCGACACGCTCTTGTGTATATCATAGCTAGCATTTGCGATGCCGATGGTATTATTGTTCGCTGTGTCACTAGCAAAAAAAAAAAAAAAACGTAGGCACAGGTGGATGCAATATAGTGAGCCAGAAAGAAATCAGTGTAGTGAGCGTGCGCAGTAGCAAGCCGGCTGCTTCCTGCCATATATTGTCCGCTATATGCACGCTCAGAAACCAAAAAAAAAAAAAACACTTGCCTTCTAACAACAACATTGACTCACTTCTACGTGTAACTTGTGAGCTCACTGTCCACACTCGTATGCAACTAATTTGCACAACAGCTTCAATTAAACATGAAACGCGTAAACAAGTTAAACTCAAGGGAGAAAACACAATAACGTTATAGTAGGATTTGAAAAGAGTCGCTTGTTTCACATCCTCCTTTGTAGGTCGGCACATTATATTGCTTGCTTTGATGAACACAAGTCTTTCACACGTAGTTAAAAGCGATTCGTTTTTTCATGTAGCAGGAAATGTAAGCAGTGTAGCGTGACCGGTTCTGAGTGCTGTGCCTTGACATGCATGTGCCTTAGCAGGTGGCATTGAAGCGGCCTGGCTTTCAGCCTGGGAGCGGGCCAAGATGAGCGGGAAGAGCTTGCTGTTGAAGGTGATTCTACTGGGGGACGGTGGGGTGGGGAAGAGTTCCCTAATGAATCGCTACGTGACGGACCGTTTCGACTCGCAGTCCTTCCACACCATAGGCGTAGAGTTCCTCAACCGTGACCTCGAAGTGGACGGCCGCCTGGTCACCCTGCAGATCTGGGACACGGCTGGGCAGGAGCGCTTCAAGAGCCTGCGCACGCCCTTCTACAGGGGCGCAGACTGCTGCCTGCTCACCTTTGCAGTGGATGACCTGCAGAGCTTCCACAACCTGGGCTGCTGGAAGAAGGAATTCATGTACTACTCGGACGTGCGGGACCCAGAGCGCTTCCCCTTTGTGGTGCTCGGCAACAAGGTGGACAAAGCGTCAGAGCGGGAGGTGGGTGAGGAGGAGGCGCGGGCGTGGTGCCAGGAGAACGGGGGCTGCCCCTACTTTGAGACCAGCGCGAAGGACGACACCAATGTGGGGGCGGCTTTCGAGGCTGCCGTGCGTGAAGTGCTGGCGGGCGAGGACCAACTGGACCATGCGCTGCTGAGCAGTGCCATCGATCTCCATGGCAATCGCAAGGCCCCCCGCTCCTCCTGCTGCTGAGCTCCAAACACCCCATCACACCTATAACCAGCCCCCCTCCCCTTCTCACCCACGCTGCCACAATTGTCCCTGCAGATTACCGAGTCCCAATGTTATGTGGCAGTAGTACAGGTACTAAGCCCTGCTTCAGGAACTTACTCTGAGAGTCTTGAGAGATTTTAATAATGGGTACAGTATTATTACTCCCAGTTTTTTCCACCATCATAGCCCCACATTCCCTCCAACTCTGCCTGCTTTTTACATGAGCTCTTTGCCTCTGGGGTGGGGGTTAATTAAGGCACTGCTAACCTTCGGTCTGAGGTACAGTCTCATCTATAACTGCCTTCTTGCACCCTGGCCTGCGGCACAGTAGATTCGTACTTCGATTAGCCCCGGAAACAAAGGCTCTGGTTTCACAAGGGCTCAGATGAATGCATCAGTCTGCCAATATGCCTACTTGTGGCCTAGGGGAGGGTTTCCTCTGAGGGGAAAAACTGCAGGAATTGGTAATGCGCAGTTAACGTACGGGTTTGAATTCCGGTAAGGTTCAGAAGCTACACTGTGCTTTGACCCCCGCAGCAAAAACGTCAAAGTTGTCATCTGCGGGTGAATGTGAATACCCTGACTTTTACTTTTTGCTTGGCTCTTGTACATTTAGTTTTTTAGTTGGAACAGAAAGGCTATAATGACCAATAATGGTACATGCATTGCTGTGCAAGAGTAATTGCTGTAATTTTACAGATGAAAAGGGAACTTAATTTTATTATTTTTCTATGCGTTCTAAATCAACTTCTTTCCCTGTTACATTTCTATTTATGTTTATTTAATTGTGATTACAACGTGGTACTGGGCCTTTTACCTTTTTCTTGAAATTTACAGCACTTGTTACACCTGTTGTCTTTTAAAAATTTGTTTTATTTAAATAATTTTTTTGTGAATTGTGTAAGTGCCCTCCTGTGCCTACATGGCTCTCTGTCAGTCTGTCTGTCTGTGATGCCAGGGGTTGCACTTTAGATTGCAGACATTCCAGTTTCATCACTAACCATTGCTCTTTCCACAAGGCACAACATTTGTGCCGTTTTATCACTTGGACCTGTGTGCTCCTACACCGTACCTTGGTCATTTTGATTTGTCATGGCTTTCCTGCGCATGCCAAATTACAGAACCTTGGCTGGACAGATATATTGTCTTCGGCATCCAACTGATGCAGCGAAATGTAGCATACAGTCATAAATGATCTTCAGAGACATTTTTATAATATTCCAATCCATTAACTGTCAGCTTGGCAAATACCATACCACACATATTTATCAAACACATACTTAATACTCACGTGAGAGCCCTAGCTGAAAAAAGAACATACAATTTTGTAATATCTATCCAGAAATCTGATCTTGTGAAAATTGTGAGCATGTGTTTTTTTGTTTTTGAATTCATCTTGCGCTATGGAATTGTAGAGCATTGTCAGCAAAGATGGACATTTAGCAGTGTTAATACAATAGCACAGATTTTTTAGAGATCCGACCGTTGAACCCCCTGAACTACATAAGAAATTACGGATGTTAAACGGCCGTACTAGTAGACCGCTCTTCTAATCAAAGGTACAAGTATTGTTTTTATTATTGTTATTGTGTATTATTGTTTTAACTCTTATGCTTTGGCACGACAGTCTACATGGACTGCTCTTGTTTTTAGGTGAATTATGTTTTTTGGCCAACTATCATTTCTGGTGGATGTTCTTGCAGAAGCTACAAATTCACATTAACAAGATTTGTCATCCCTTTGGCCTTGCACTAGTGCTTGCATGCAAGTTTTGCCAACATTATTGGCCTCTTTCTGGCTTTCTAATTTATGGTTCTGTTAACTTGTTACTGTTAATCTGATTCAGAATTCATAACTTGGATAAATGGGTGCAAGTTACTGGCGGGAGGTACATTGAGCATGAGAATGAGGTACCTACATTTCACTTTGTTTCCTTTGCAGATATCGCAGTGCGTACAGAGCTACTAGTCGGTACAATATTGAGTGGTTCATTGGGGGTGGGGTGTTAGCGTATTTACTGACAGTCACTATTGGTACATTCTACTGTATGGTACAGTGAGGCATTGATCTGCTGTTACAATGTTCACAGGGCTTTCTGTTACACAAGAGTACTTAATGTTCACTTAGGACCTGTGCTAAAATGTTAAGTGGGGTCACTCCTGCCTGTTTATGACATTTTTATTTCAGATTTTTTTAAATAAGCTCATTCGTGGTCAAATTGCACTTGGCTGCCTACCATATGCTACGGCTGTAAATGCCTACGAATAATCAGTAGCATATAAGTACAGTTAACCCCACCCAGACAATACTGTATGGGCTACATACAAGAGATGCATACTGACTATTAACAAAGTATTGAAGCTGAACTTTGGACTGTACGATAGATCAGTCCAGCCCCAGTTTGAACCTTTGTCCTTACATTTGGATAACATATTTAGGCCGTTACTAGTTTTTAAGTAGTTTCAAGTGATCACCGACTGCATCATGTACTAGAAGTGTTAAAAAGTAATCCTTGCCTTTTACTCAAAATTGAAGGCAAACAAAAATGAGTTAGGCCTTTCGATCTTTATGATGGGATTTGAGCACAAGTTATTTAAACCGTATCACTCACCACAAAGGTATTACAGTAAAAACATTCTTGTAAACAAAATATAAGGATATGGCATACCTGTATTTGGCTGTTCTGTTATGTTTTCCCTTCATGCCAGATGTATTGACGCTATGACTCACATCTGAATATGATCAGAAATGCAGAGTGTGTTCACAGGCATGGTTGTGTTAAAAGAAGGCCTGGTCCATATAATTTGGCCAGTTAGCCAATATTTACTGTGTATTATGGGTGAGAGGGTGCAGATAATTGTAGTTCTGTTTTGTTTTTGAGCAGAATGGGATGATAAATGCCTGTGGTCCTTCAAATTTAAGAAGGATATGACAGCCTGTGATTATTACATTACACTATGGAGATGAAGACTGTTTACAAACCTAATGCTGTCTAATATTAAATACCAACATTAATAAAAAAAAGTAAACAATGTGCGTCTTGGTTTGCATTGAATGTAATAATTGAAAATATTCATTTGAATGTGGACTTCAATTCAGAAAATTATTCCAACACTGAATTTATTAAGTTGGGAAAATATTTAACAGAGGCCATCAAATCGGAATAATAAAAAAGCAACTTAATCAGTTTTCTCCAAACAGGTCCTAGCCTATACTAGCAATATTAATTTTTTTCATAAAAAGCAAATATTCATCTAAAAAAAAAAAAAACTAACATTAAGCAGTACCATGCTGAACATACAGTAGCCACATTGCATAAAACATTGAACACTGTCTGAAAACTGAAAAGGGGCCAATCCTTCCCTAACCGTACCACATCGCCCTCTGGAGGCGAAACACAGAACATGCAGTCGCCGCAGTAAACTGATACACTCAAATGGAGGGTTTGTGAATCCCGTCAAACGTCCAGATCAGGAGGGGTGTATGGGGAGCACAGACTTCCATTTTGCTCTTTCGATAGGCTTCTGAACATCATGAACCCCTGGCTGGCCTCCGACTCCCGCTTCAATCTCTCCTTCAAGTACAAGCGACCCATAACCAGTCGCAGAAAGCACTGAATCTGTGAAAAGATGAACAGGAGGAGGGGAAGCGGCAGAACACAAGCAAAAGCCCCAAACACAAGCCTGTGGGATCACTGCAGACGCACTTAACTCATTCTGGCATGGATCACGACGTCAAACCAGCTGTCACTCATATTGTCGCCTGGAGCAACCCAAAGTTTCCATGGAAGCGTTATCATTCCTTTCAGCGATAAGTTTATTTTTGTATACACATTGAAAAAACATGCAGATGGAAAATAACTGAAATAGCCAGTCAGTTTTGGATTTTAATTCTGTCTTTCCAAAAGGTGCTGTTAATCTAACAGCCTACAAACACATTATATACTGCCAGGCCATATGTAATGTAATTTTTGTTTCTGGTGACAGCGTTTCTAAATGAAAGTAGCTGTGGGTGGCAGTTGAATACTTTAGGACACTCTACACATGAAATCTCACAAAAGCTGCCCGCTTGCCACTTTGCCATTACAACAACTCATATTGAATTTGTATGCACCACATAGTGTTTGATTAGACACCCAAGTATCAAAGCCAAGAGGAGAGAGTACTTTCCTGAAGTCAAGAGCAATGTCTGCATTTTTAAACATGCGCTTCTCCATTACGGTTTAACAGGACAATGATGCTTTCATGCAGGTATAGAGTAGTTTAGTACAATTTATTTAAAAAGACGCACAGTTACACATTAAGAAGTACTTACAATACTAATGGTAAAATCACAGTGAAAACAATGGGATGTAGTTTGAACACTGTACTATTACATGACTCATATCAAGTGCACTTCATTACCACCTACCCACATTTAAGGGAGTTACACATGGCAGCTGCCGAGCTATAGCACTACAGGACTCCGCCGCAAACGGCCCTTGAAGTGGTTTGATTCATAGGCATTTTATATAGCTACACGATCAGAGATGGAAGCTCTTCAATGCCACATACAAAAATAGACTGGATTTCCCTCCCCCCCCCCCCCCCCCACCATTTTCTTTAGACTGCTAACAATCTAGCTAAAGAACAGCGAGCACTGCCTACGTGTGTGTCCATCTGCCTCCGCGTTAAAGAAAGGAGGCGAGGTGGTTAATTCCGTCCCCTCCCCCTGATCCTGTTCCCTTCTCCATTCCTCTCCCCGAAACTGTCATTATAACAAGGCGTTTGATTCCGACATTGTGCCGGTTGGAGAAGGGCTCTATTCAGCCTCGCTGAAAGGCTTCAGGCCTGTCTTTGTGCGCCGGGCCTTTCCCACTGACCCTCACGCCGAGCCCAGTGACAGGCCGGTCATGGGACACCCCCTACAATTGCCCCTCAGACCAGCAACGCCCCGTCCTATTGTGGGAGCTGCTTTAGGGCTCGCTGGAGGCTGTGAGAAGTGATCTGGGGTAAGGATCAGACTGCAAACACAGGCAGTCTGGTGCCATGGCAACCAGATGTGAGCGATCGCCATGGCAACAAAAAGTTCACTACCGAGTTTGTCTTTTGTGCGTGCGCGCATAAAAGTGTGCAGAAAAGTGTGTGCGTCTGTGCGTGAGAGAGAGACCGTGAATTGTGGACCTTTCCCTAGCTCCCATTTGTCAACTTATTGTTTCTGGTGCATCTCATCATCTGGTACGTACATCATTTCAATAGCACAGTCTGTGGCACAAACACATAATAAATCTGGCACTGGCCGGTTTTCCCACAAACGAGAGGTACAGCTAGAAGAAACCATTTGAGAAACACATATTAAAACAAAGAGAGAGAGGACAACAACAAGACATGCGACACCCTACAACTGTCTAACAGCAATGGCAACACGATTGAACCGAAGAGCACTGTTTAAAATCTCAAAACAATAAAACAAGGTTTACAAGCAGCATCTAAAGAAAAGAAGCCACGGTGCTTATTACCGTGCCTTGTAAATGCACTCTCCAGCATCACCCTCCATTTTGAGCAGACAGCAGAGGAGTGGGGGGGGGGGGTGGAGGAGGGGGCTTTGTGTGAGGCCGGAGGCGCTAATTTCTCAGCTCTCTCTTCCAACTGAGACACAATTCATCCATGCAAGTCCCGGAGTACCCTTTGAGCATTGTAGTGCAGTAGTCCCACATGTGGAAGTTTGCAGACGTGAAGGAGGGGCGTGAGAATTTGGCGGTTCCCCTCGGGGCTGGTCAACGGGACAGTGGAGATTGCGTAGAGACCCTAACACCGCGTGCCTATGCCCTTTCTGCCCAGATACCTCAGAACAGCAAAGTTATAGGTGGTGGAGACCATGTAGGTGAGCTAGAGAAAGAAGGAAATTGATAGAATTAGGGAAAGGTGAGAGAAAGTCCTTGGTGAAGGCAGCCTTGATACTCTGTATCCCCAAAACAGAAGTAACCTGAAGAAAATGTTTGCTTTCCCCCCCCACAATGTTAAAATTGTCAACTAGACAAAGTACTACTCCTAATACCAAATGTAATGCTTTAACGCTTACTATTTTTTATATTTTAATTTTAATATAGTTCATTTTCAGAGAAGGCAACATTGTGGTTCAAGAAATCCACATTCTCACGGTCTCAAGACTGCATGCAAGTCTTACAGTTGTAAGTTTTGTGAGCTGTAAAACTGTAAGTCTGCATGCATATATGTCTGAGAAATTAGAATTTGTAATCCCACTGCCCCCGACAACTCAAAGGCAAATCACGTCACCAGAGACAAGTCACATTATTAAGACGACAAGCCAACAATTTTCCACCCTTATTTTCTCTGTGCTATGGGAGGGAGCAGGGAGTCACGAGCTAAGGCTCAAATTCCCATACTCCCACATCAAGAGGGGCTACATGCCACATCGCCCTTGTACTTACTGCATAACTCTGGCTCGGCAAAGCTCGCTGCCCGACACACCCACTTACCAGTGCCAACAGTGTGATCCCTGCTCCGGCAAAGGCGGCTATGTAGAGGTCATAGGTCAGGAAGAACTGCAATGGGACAAGAGCACAGAGTCAGTACCACCCCGCATCCCGGGGTGACTGCGTGACAATCCGCACATTATCCCTTTCCCCACAGGGCCTGCGCTGCGATTCACAGGCACAGTCACACGGAGGGCCCTTTTGTTCTTCCTCACCTCCCTCGTTTGGCAAACAGTCGACAGGGTCATTCCGCAAGCTTTTCCCGGCAATGCGTCCCAGGGCAGCAATCCTGAGAGATCAATACAGAGAATCTTTAGCTCCCTCCCCTTCTCAGCCAATATTAAAGCAGTCAGCACTGAGGAGGTCACAAAGCCCTGGCAGCCCAGTGACACTTGCCGTGTCAAAAACATTACTTTATTGTCCATGACATAACATATATATTAAATCAATATGGTACAATCTCATATTTCTGAAAGAACCTGACAAGTATTGACAGTAACCCAAAAAAAGTATTTATTTGGAAAGAGGACTCTAAATACCTATTTTGGGTTGGGTATGTCCAACAATATCATTCCTTTACTTTCTAACAGAACCAGATAAGCAGACCCGACCACAAATCCAAATCTGGCCCTGGTTTTCTTTACTCCCAGGTAATTAGCAGAACAATTAGCGCTACTGATTGGCCAGTCTTCACACATTACTCTAAGCTAAACGGAGGGTGGGGAAACCAGAAATTCTCAGACCTCGAGAACCTTGATTTGATAATCCCTGCCCTACACCATGTCAAACAATGTCAAAATATTAACCTCACTGCAATGAGACCGGTCTAAGAGAAAACTGATCAATGTGTTTGGACAGACAAGGCACACAAGACATGAGTCTAGAGTCTAGACTGATTGGCCAAACTGCCTTCACAGCTGACTCCCAGGTAAAGGGAGGGTGGAAAACCAGCAGTTCTCTGCCCTTGAGGACCTTGATTTGATGATCCCTGTATGAGAGTAAAGATGTGGGAGTCTGTGAGTCTGTGGTCTGTCCATACCATACTGCCTGGCATCTATGCACAGCTGGTTGATGCTGGTGGCCGTCTCAGACAGCTCGTCAATGGTGTGGCAGGTGGTAGCCATGTTGTAGAAGAAGTACACAGGCAGTGCTGAGATGGCGAAAACCAAGAGCCAGATGACGGCCAGGACGTAGGTCACCACGATGAACTGAGGAACGGAGAACATGGTCAACGGATTGAAGGAGATACTTTATTGAACCCTGTGGGGTCATTTGTTCTCTGCATATGGGCATTCTGGTTACTTAGGGGGCTCACCATGTGGCACCCTGGGAGCAATGTGGGGTTAAGGCCCTCACACAGCGGCCCAACAGCTGTGCGGATCTTATTGTGGCTACACCGGGGCTTGAACCACCGACCTTCCAGGTCCCAGTCATGTTACGTAAACTCATCGAAGTTAGATCACCATGTTCCGAACAGTGCAACTTGAGAGCTAACACGGCCTTCCGAATACAGGGATGTTCTGCAGTAATTTGTTGTTTTTTCTATAGTTATTGGTCCAATTCACATCACTCAAAGTGTTTTAGTGACTGAGATAGTCAATAAGCAACCACAATCATAAACCACATTCCTGACTTAACAGACTTAAACTTCTGGTGGAAGTGGCAACTTCCACGTTCTGTTCGAAACAGGGTGAGTTTACGTTACCTTAGCCACTACGCTACAGGCTGCCCCAAGATTGGAAGATATCTGTTGGTTGTGCTCTAACCTGCTTATGGCAAGAAATGGAATGGAACTGCTATGCATTAATCTGTAGTTATCATGCATTATGAATGACTTGGTGTTTGTTCTATAGAGAACTAATGTTTAACTGGTTCATGAACGTAAGTATTTGGCAGTGCATGGCAGCTCCATGCATTATGTCGTTTATAAAGCCTCTCCCAGCATACAGCAAAAACTCTTACTCCCAGCATACCATGCAGACCTGGAACCTGGGGCTGAAGGCCTCCAGATTAACGCTCTCACCGTGGTGCTGAGGCAGCGCCCGCACACCGTGCTACGGAACTCCCCGAAAGTCTGCTTGACCGCACTGGTGGTGTAAAAGCCCTCTGCCAGTAACAGGATGCAGTAGAGGAAGAAGAAAGAGGCCAGGCCATAGATAATGTACTGGAAATACTGGATACTAGAAAGAAAGGAAGATATCAGGGCATTAATGAGGGTGGAAACTTTCATCTCCTTAATCAGTTTAGATTCAGCGATAGCCGTGGCAACAATGCATAGCAAAGATAAAAGAACTATGCAAGATGGGTGCACGTGCTAAGGTTTGGCACTTCTGTTGTAGACTTTGAGAAATGTACAGTGCCCACCTAACCTAATTTGATTATGAATAATATCCAGGTGTATGAATGAGTAATGTGGCTACATAAATTGCCCTAAATAAATACATCTGCAGCGAGCAAAAAGAAACAAACGTCATCAGTATCAGGACCCCGAGTTTCTTTGTTTCTTTGTTTGTTTTTCGCCCGGTTTTTAGACATTTTCCGGAGAGTTCTGGAGCAGGGCATGTGACCTCAGCATGCAAGGGACTCACAGGTAGGCCAGGGTGATGTAGTCCTGCAGGTTGCGGGCGAAGTATGTTTCGATGAGCCGCTCCGTCTCAGCCAGCGCCTGGTGCCCACAGCCGCAGAACAGCGCGATGCCCGAGAAGCACATCAGGGTGGCCACCAGGGACGTGTAGGGCACCCCACCCAAGCAGCGCACACAGCAGTCATAACAACCTGGGGGTCAGGGCAAGAAAGGCATTCTGTGTCAACGGACCGCACCGACATGCAGCATTCAGCACTTACACAAGGACACAAAGAGAAACAGAGAAAGACAGGGACACGGAGCGAGAAAAGGAAATAAGGACCAGAAAGAAGGTGTATTCTTATCATTATAGAGAGAGTAACACACTTTCTGTTCCACACATCATTCACATTTGCAAGGTACACTGCTGCTGAGAATGTACAAGCAGAGCTGCTTTACTCCCCGAGGGCTATAATCCAGCAGGTTGCTGGAACTGCAAAGTCCTCTATGAATCTGCTAACTCTCTCACAGCTGGGAAGTTACACTTGTTCAATCGAGACGATGATTAGTTGAATCAGGTGGCTCTGCGCACAGCTGGGGAGGAACTCTGAAGGCAAGGCGCTCCTCTGTGACCGGGGTTAAGAAGCTGTGCTTGACGCCGATCCATTCCAATGAGTATATTCTCAGAGTACATACCCAGCACTCTGCAGCGCACATTATAAAACACCCCCTGCCGATGTACCCTGACTGCACAGCTGTTTAAGAAGCAGCTCCAGCGGAAAACAACGTCGCTGAAGCCGTGACTGCATTACTTGTTGGAGGAGCGGGTTTGTCCAACGGGACGAGGAGAACACACGGCCTCTGATCCGTGGAATCGAGGGCGTCCGGTTTCAGTCCTTTGTCGCTTTCCATCTTCCAGGCCGAAAAAGAGGACGACAAACAACGGATACCGAAGATTACAGGGTTCTTTGGATAAAACTCTCTCGATTCATCCTGCGCACACCCACCTGTGCGGCTCTTGGAAAGCGGTCACAGGGCTCTTATGTGTTCAATGAGCAGGCCCTCAGTCCCAGAATGCCTGCCGACAGGGCGGAGCTTTCGCCGATTGTGGAGAGTAGCCTGTACCAATAGCGGCACTGCCCTACTCTGTCAATGGCATCCTCAGAGCAACAGGAGTGTGAGAAAAGATGGGAGGCCCTGGGAGAGCGCCTCCTTTTGTGGAATGGGGGAGACAATGCCTTTTGTCCCCATGCATTATGAGAGGAACAAGGGTCAGCAATGTCAAGTAAACAAAAGGCCAGAGCCTGCCTCCCTCCTGCATGCCGGCGAACAAACACACTTTTGACGGGCTGGTGGGGGGCAGGACTGGCAACGTCACGGACGGCCGTGGCCAGGGTGCAGGCAGGCCGGGACTGGTACAGCTACAGTTGGCCTTGCTCCCTGTAAGGGTGGAGACTCCATGGTGCACGTGCAGACAGCATTCATCCAGGCCTCTGGGTAGCCCACTCTTTCCCGAAATTGCATAATCAGTACAAAGAACACATTTTTGGTCCCTGATATCAAAATGGCAGATCGTGTTTTCAATGTTATGTGTGGGTTTGGAAAGACCATGCTGTGAATAGAGCTACAGTATGAATAAAGGACCTTCACTTGAAGTACAAAATATCTTAACAGTGCACACTTAGCCCATGGTTAGATACAGTGCTGGATACTGGGGAAAATTTTGTCAGTATTTTGTGTATTTGAATAAATACTGCTACAATTCTGAAAATGGTTTATCCAAGAATGAAAACATAACCTGAAACATGACAGTATGTAAACGCCATCACAACCATTGTGTTAACAGCTGAAGTGGGGAAAAATATTTACTATGACACACTGAATAAAGCATAGACATTACAAGATGATGTCAATATCATAGGTCACCAGTATTTTTTTAAATTTAAGGATAATAGCTATATACACATATATAATAGTTATACTGTATATGCATATACTTAACAACAGTTATTTTAACTTAATAACAAAACACAAACACAAGCACAAGCACAAGCACAAGCACAGAGCAATATCAGATGGGTCAACTGGAAGACAACCGAATTCTAATTAAACTGGTGAAAAAGTTTCCAGGTCACAAGTTTTAATTTCACACCTGACGGACCTCAGGTGACCTTTCACACTGACCTCTATGGCATAAAATGCAAAGGAGAACAATTGAAATGGTTTTACTTTACAAAAAAAATACTTTTTAAAAACACCATTATAAAACATCTGAAACAAACCGCACAGGTTTCCTGTTCGGAACAACCTCCATATTAGCAAACCTAGACAACGAACGCCATTAGCCTAACTGATTTAAATTAGTCAGCATCAACTACAAAACCTTAAATCTCGTTACGACTCCTAACAATGAGCAGGACTTGCACAGTAATATAAATATGTAATCAGCACGTAATACTCAAACCGGCGGGCACCGAATCTTTAAAAAGGTTGTCCCACAATTTCATGCTGCTGCTTAACGTTAGTTGCTTTGCATCATCCCGATACCTATCTGAATGTAGTACATTAAACGGTAAAAGTTAAAACCTAGTTTAAGTAGGCTACATATGATTACCGTGAATATGTTTTAGACCAGTCATTTACTTACCCATGTTCCAAGCCTATGAGGTTATTGCTAGCTTTACTCGCCTCTGCACCGGAATCTATTCCAGCTATAATACGCGAGACTTGTCTCCAACTCTTCACTATCAATGTCACTCCTTCTTCTGTTTCACCAACAATGAACATACTCCGTAGATCGCAGAGAGTCGAATCTTAAAGACACAATGTCGCTTTTCAATGGACTGCCGGCCCACACTAGAACAGCCCGGGTTCAAGATGGGGAACAATAGTGAGGTCAAGGTCTCTTGCGCCTCAAAAATTTTACTCAGTTCATTGTAAGTAACCAGCAGCACGCCTATTTGCATACGGCTCCTCACCAATCTTAAAATGACAACATAAAATGGGGAAAAGAAACTACATTACTTGTGCAATTTAGTTAAGGAACCATTTCCACAGGGTTTACCATGATACAACAAACTGCTCCTCCCATCAGATATTGCTGAGCTGTTTTCAGTTGCTTGCATGCACTCTAGTCGTTTAACTTCATTTTAGCCAGGCCTATTTGAAAAATGTATACTTAGTTTTAAATGTATGGCATGCAGCTGGTGATATTTCATACCACTGACCTTACTTTTGTTAAATTATGTTCTCATAATGCCAACAGTCTATATTGCATTTATTTATAAAGGCTAGTTGATATGGCTCCAGGTGTTTTACAGATCAAACGAGGCAAATATAAAGACAAGGCAGGACATAGAAAACAACAATCAAGGTCATTAAAACAAATGCAACTAAAAGGCCGTATACACCAGCAATAAGTCTAAAAGGGCACATTTTCAAAACAGATTTGAAAATGGTTGATTCCTCTGGTATTTCCAGGCCTGGCATTTCATAGCTAAGAGCCTGCACTGAGATCGAGCAGGCCGATCACTTTTAGCTTTTACCTTTGTGTTAGTGACAATGATAAGATAAGGGCTAAACTATGTGGTGCTTTGAAGGTGTTCCAATAACATCTTAGTTTGGACTGTGCAACTTATCAATAATGGATTCCTTGCATGTTTTGATGTTTTGATAAATATGGTGTATTTGTAATGAGAACTACATTATTACTTCTACTACGAGTACTATGAGACTGTAGGAGGTGTGCCTTGACAGCCAGCTGCTATGTGTTTCAGAAATATTTATATCACATATTTCAAGCCATTCAAGAAGCAATTAGCTGCAAAAATAAAAAGAATACTCAAAATTCAAACATTGGACCATATTTGCTCAGTTAAAATTATTATTATTTTGTTATCATTTGAGTCCAATCTGTGACCCTGCAACGCAATCACTCTTGCACTTCAGTGGCGTGTATTCACTCGTTTATGTCACTTACTGCATCATTAATAAGAAACTGGGTCACATGTCTGCCTGATCTTTTTCACTTGTCTCTATTGCCAAATTGACAAAGTACCGAATGAGTGTGCTACCTGCATCCACACTGTGCGAGTGTACAGTGGCCATTGTAGCCAGCCTGCTTATTTATTCAAACTGCAACAGGGACCATAGACTCTGAAACCCGGCTCTATCCAGCTCAGAAAGGGGCCATGCCGGCTCTGTCTTAGGGTCAGAGGTCAAGCAGGCAGAACCCTGGCCTTCCCCATTGGTCCCCTGGCACATAGAAAGAGGGGGGTATCACTATGTAGGAGGGGTGTGTGGAAGAGAAAGGACAACAGAGACAACAAATGGCATGCAGATGTCAATGACACTGATGGGGCAGATTAGAATGGGGACAATGATCGCAGTGTTAGCCCATAGTCCCCTTGCTCCGCCCCTGCCTCTGCCTCATGGCTGCGACTGGCTTGGCTTTATGGCCCAGACTTTACAATGGCTCCAGTGTATGACCTGAGCCACTGGAGCCAGTGCCACACCGCAGTGTTTCTCCTCCACAAAAATGTTATTTTGTATGACCAGCAGCATAGATAGTGACGACATTGTTTGAGAATCAGGACAACTTATTTTGATAGAGAAGAGAACATGAAACAGAAATGAGACAGTGTAGTGCATGCATCTCCTGAAATCAGCTACAGTATATCTGGGTTTTAAGATTAAAGTCTTTAAGGTAGGGTTGCTAACTTTCACTCCCACATGGTCTCATTCTCTCGCGGTACCCAAACATAGCTCACAGCAAATGAAAAGACTGCAGCTAAAACCAAAGCCAATTCCAGATGAAATAAATTATGTATCCATTCACAGCTTCACAGGCACCTCCCTCCCAAAAATCTGACGCGCTTGAAACCTCCCCTCCAGTTTGCGATCTGGATTTTTTGATGCTTACATTATCAGCTCCAGCTGGAAATGGATTCTCTTGGATCATATTCCCCATGCTCAACGTGGTCAAAAGTGCACCGGGTGGAAGCAAGCGTGGTCATCGTGAGGTCATGTGATGAGGAATGATTATTTCTATTCACTTGCCATAACATAACTTAAAGTATGCCTCCCATGTAACCATGTACCTTACCTTCTATTTTGCAGACACTTTTACCTAAAGCGACGTACAACGCTGTGCATGTCAAAGCATGACACACCCCTGGGTGGACAGAAGAGACTGACACAAGGAGGTAGAGTGAATGTTAGTTTTCACCAGTGTTTTATTCAGTCTTCAGGGAGTGGGGCAAGGGAGAGAGAGAGAGAGAGAAAGAGACAACACGAACTATAGAAAATCAACAAAAAGGGCTTCGTCCGTCCCCCTCCCGGGATCGAGAACAAAATGGGGAACTAAAACAATCACAACAAACAAAACCAAACTGTAGCTTTCGCTTTACAGCTTCCGCTCTGCCGTTTGTCAGCTCTGTGGCTTTCCACCCCGGCTCGCTCGTACAACCACTCTCTCTCGTCTGTAGTTCCCCGGTCTCAGATGCCTACTGCGGGAAAGAGCACACATAATTCCTCACGTAATCCAGGTCTGGGTCTACTTAACCAGTGGGCGTGGTGCTCGGATTGCCCTGCCTCCCTCCCGCAAACCGAGCCCCACCTGCCACACAAGGTTATTAGAACATACAGAGCAGCAATATAGAGGCTATACCAGAAGATGCAAACCACTCATCAGTAGTAACAATCAGAAGGCGATATAACAATGTGCAAAGAAGTACAGAGATGAGCCACAAAAGTTCTGGAACACATTTATGTGGTGAATGCCACAGACTCCAAATATATTTAATTTACTCCATTGTCTTGTGGGTTATAAGTCAGTATAGTTTTGGCACATTTCACTAGTAAGCAGAGACTGTGAGCCATACAGTAGTACAACTAGCACAGCCGGGGCATGTTGGAACGCTGTGCCCCCGCCTATTATAAATGCACCAGCCGCATTAACTTGTAATGTAACCTTGTATATTCCATGTGTACCATGCACTTATTTGGTGCTATTTAGTACTCACTCTTTTCCATTTCTTCCCAGGCATTCATTACATGTTAATGTTACCATATGCTGTTCGGGTGTAAACATTTTGTGTTATAATATGTAAACAGTAAGAAATGCTGGATTCACTAGCCTTTAACTTTGCAATTTCCAGTCCGTTTTCTGACATTTCGGACTTTGTTCCAACTTGTCCTGTAGCTGTTTAAATTTGCCCCATAGTCAGGGCATGTTGGAACAGTTTCACTCCCTCTACTTTTGACTGAACTTTAATCACCAGGAATGTCCTAGAACTGTACCGATGGTATATAGTCATAGCAAAGACATGTATCTTCTTCCTGGATTAAAAATAGTATTCTAATATGTGTATATATTTTTTAATTAAACGAAAGCCTAAAAGTATTTAGTTGTTCCCCGTCTTCCCTACATATTGACACATTAACCTATTATTGCCCTGACAACATTGAACAAACTATTTTCTGTCATAAGACTGTGCAAGCTTAACTGCACCAAACTAGAATGAAAACATGGTATAGCAGTGTAGTTTCATCAACGAATATGAAAAATAATGAAGGTCAGCAGTAGTATAATGTGCTCTTATTCTTAGCAAATTTTACATTTCATGCTGAAGCACTCTGCTTTATATTCACAGCTTTAATATAAGGGTGGAGAGAGGGACATCTGACCACTGTTCTTGATGCCATGGATCCAGGGAATATGAATAAAAGCAAAAGTTGCATCCATTTCAAATTATTTTATTCAACAGCCAAGTTTAGTCAACATGGCAGGTCAGGTACACTTGACAGTGGCTTTAAGATGTTATGCTGTATTTATTTTGATGCCCACATGGGGGCAGACATTCTCTCTCAGAACAAGTAAAACTCCCAGCTGCCTGGTAAACATGAATTTAAAAGGTCATGAATGTTATGTGAAGATCAATATTTGAGCTCAAATGGGCAGTGTTGTCAGAGAAAAATAGTTTTATTTTGCCATAACCCTTCAAGCCACGTCCCCCGAAAAAAAACGGGAAATGGAGGCATATCCTACAAAATAATTATTTAACAATTGCAAAATATTCTTGCATGTATACATACTGTTGTTAATATATATTATGTAAGTCTCATGGTGAGTGTCTACCTTTTCTTGAGGGAGGGAAATGGATTACAATGAGCAGGGAGTATTGCCTGTGCGTGACAGAAGCAAGGAATTAACAAACTGCCACAGGGACAATGTGGACATTGTTTAAACTTGTGTAAAACCTGCTTTTCAACAATAATTTCAGACGAATAGCTCTTGTTTTCATGATTTGTGTTTCAGTTGAACAGGAAATTCTCTTTTTTCCTCATACACTTCGAATGAAATTGCTGAGATACAGTGAGTCAAGGAATGTGGGAAGACAGGGCAGTTTAAAAGGGATAGGCACCAACTTAGATACCCATTCAAGCCTGCTACTCCACATTAATCTGTCTGTGATGGAAGTCATTAGTTACATTCATAGATTTTTAGTTAAAATAAAACGGAAACTAAGAAGCGTGGAATTTCTCATATAAGACACCAGCAATAAAAGCACACAAAATTAAGGTATTTCTGCATATCTCTACTATTACACAAAATAGACACAATACCTGATTTCTGTCAGACCCACACATGGTATGCTTTTGAATCACATCATGTCTTCCCTGTGTATTCTCCTTGGTTGTGAGAAGAAAATACAATTGGCAGGGTTTCAAAAAAGCACTTAGGATAAAATTTAAAATCCGAAATTACTAATCACTTTCTGGAAGCATCTAAAATGACTGATTCATCCTTACCCTTTCCATTGGCAGTGAATCGTTGAGATGGAGAAATTTGTTTTTCACCTCAGTTACTATGCATGAGCCAAACAGGAGAACACTCTGCTCAGTGAACTATCAAAGAGTATAAAATGGAATTAAGTTCTGGGTGAATTCAATGCAATTTCCTCAGTATTGTCATAAACTCAGTGGAATATAGTACTGTTTCAGTATAAAATATATCCAAAAGAAAATGATCCTTTCATAACTATTGGTCATAAATAACACAGAACCTGTTGTCAGGAAATTTGAACAATTTTTATATAAAATATTTTAAATTTTAAGCACACATTTAAGTGCTTTTCAAGTACGATAGAAAAGGCCCATTTGTCACCTATGCTAAGATAACTAAAACATGAACAAAAATTCCAGTAGACTAACTTTGGTTCTGTAGTGAACAGAGTTTAAAAATTTCCGTAGGATTTGTTTTGTCCCCTGTTCGAGCCTTTCCCGTGTCAGTCTATTTGAACATCCATTGCTTGATGGTTTGTACATGGCACATGCTTCATAAACAATAATTTATATGAATTAAGATTTTGTTGATTCATGTCATTATATTGATTTATGTTACAGTTTTTAACCATGGTCTCATATGGCATAGTGACTCATGCAACTTTTTATAGCAATCACTGCTGTAATTTATTTATTTTTAATTGGGTCTTTCAGCGGGCAATTGGTGTTACAATGTACACATGACTGATATAGAATCTATCTTTAGATCGCTCAGAGTTACCGATGAAAGGGACCTTCAGAGGTTAAAACAGTAAATTGTTTACAAATGTTTCTAAAATCAGCACTTCCCCTTAACCTCTGAGGATATTTTGTTTCCATTTAGTCTTCAACTCCCTACAGAGGTGGCTTTGTAATTTGCTTTTCTATTAAATTCATGCTCCTATGGCTCTGTGCTACTCCTGGGTAAACCTGTCAACATAACCACTCTATGAATCATTTGAATCTCTGTCGTACTGCCAAAAGCCTGCCCAACCTTCACAGGGTGTCACTATACTGCCATAATGAATTATTTGTTTAAAATTAATGTAAAAATATTTATAACACAAATATTTAAAGTTCCCCTGTATGTTGGTGGTAATTGCTTGTGTCTTTGGTGTTTCAGAAAAGTGTGTGCGTCGGTGCAAAAGTGAGAACAAATCAACAGTCCTGACATTCTTAGATATCTCACCATTTAACAAAAGCTTAAACAGTACATAAAACGATTTTCAGAAGATTCTTTGGATTATTTCTGAAAGATGAAAGAGATTCCAAGGAAGAAATAAGACCTGAATCCCATCTCTCAGAAATGTCACGTAATGCTACAATGATTTTTGTTTTCCTCAGATCTGTTGAAACATGCATAGGTCTACGAGTAGCTGCCTGCCAGTAACATATTTAATAGAAGTACTGTACCACTTGATTACAGCACTAAAGGAATGCGCTCTTTGCTGCAAACTCATTACTATAGCTTTATACTGTGTAGTCTAGATTAGCAATTCTACAATATAGATTAGAATGAGCGATAGTCAAAGCCAAAGCATCTGCAACTACATTTTCATGCAGTAATGTAATGTATCTAAAAATAAGTATAATTTCCCACTGCTGTCCCAAGTACATAAGAATTTAGCAGTTGTAGCAATATAATTATGACTAAATATGCATTTAATCAGACCTGTGTTCAAATGGTATTTGTTTTGGATTCAAATACTTTTCCGTACTCGATAGATCTTGTCTGGTGCATTGGAGCCTACAAGGAACAGATGGGCAGGGTCTACAGTATTGCATTTAATACTGTGCCATTATATGCATTTCAGATTTGAAATACTATATGATGCCATGCATGCTGATGAACTATGTCTGTATATGAATAAGATAGATAGGTAGTATAACAAAGTGCGTACCCATAACCAGGGACAAGTGCGTTGTCATTGAAAATATAGAGCTGACCTAAACGAGAACCCAACACAGTTGTGATACATACTTTTAACAGATGTCAAATATTTTATTTTATTTTATAGTTGATATAAATGGGTGAGCAATTTTGTTTGCCTGAAACCAACCGAACATGTTATCCTCCCGCTCCCCATCACTAATGTGTGACATCTGGAGACGATTGTGGTGCAAAGTGGAATGCTCTGGAATGTGGAGTAAACCAAATCACTTTGGTGACATTTTTTGTTGCATGTGGTGTGGTGGGGGGTGGGGGTGTAGGAGGAGCATCTGAACTGTGGCATGCTTGCTATCGGGTAACAGAACACTTTGTGACTTGAGATGGCACAGTATACGCCTCCACCTGTTCACACTAACCGAGTGGTCCCCTCCCTTCCCTCATCAACTCAGAGAAACTTTCACCGCCAACCTTCAATGGAAACCTGAAACCTCTTTGTGCACTAAAATCCCTCAATCAGCCACCCAACATGAGTTAAACCCGAAAGACGGGTCATCAAGGAGATTGCATCCGAACATCTAACACAGGCCTGTCTTTACTCCCACCACTCAGAACCGTTCTCTGTCTTATAGATGGTGATCCAACTGAAAGTGCAATAATAATTTTACTTCAACAGAGAAAGAGAGAGAGAGAGGGTGTGAGAGAGAGAGAGTGGGGGGAAAGAGAGAGAGAAAGAAAGAGAGAGAAAGAGAGTGTGTGTGTGTGTGTGTGAGAGAGAGAGAGTGGGGGGAAAGAGAGAGAGAAAGAAAGAGAGAGAAAGAGAGAGTGTGTGAGAGAGAGAGAGAGAGAGAGAGAGCGAGAGAGAGGATGAATGAAAATACCTATTCAGGACCATTTAATTAGTCCACCAGGAACAGTGTGGCCTCAGCCATGTCATCAAAGCCAAATCTCACGCAATACCCACATCAATACCCACATCTAGAGGCTAATTGCACACTATCGCACTTCTTGCGGATTTGTTTCTATTGTTCTATTCTTAACTATTTTGTATTTTCCCTTAAGCACTTCAAATCTGGGAATTGTTCAAAAGCTTAAATTGAAAATGTCTCATGCAATAGAAACACCCCATTTGCAACTGTCCTCTTGTGCAGTTTCACTCAGGCATAAAGCAATTTTTTAAATCTTATGTTCATAATTTCATTTGAATCATATGTGCCCAACCTTTTTTCCAATGAAAGCCAATGTGAAACACTAATGGCCCAGATGTAAAAGTAGTGTGTAATACTGTGATCCACACTATTAAGACAACAAACATTTATTATTGTTTGTAAACATACACTGAAATGATTTATGACATGACATATATTTTGACCAACATTTTGCCTCCAAGTCCCATTTATTTGAGCCTGGAAACATTTTTAGCAGATTAAATACATTTGTAATGTACACAAGTAGACAATAAATTGGAATCAAAGATGTGTTTTTCAATTTATATGAGTATTATGAATTTGAATTGCGCTTTTGGTTCTAACTTCATGTGACACAAAATAAAGCAACTCTTCTTTTTTGTATACAAAATGTGGAGCCTTTTTTAGGCCCATCTCACTGGACATCTGCCCAGTCAACAGTGTGGTAGGTCTCCTTCAGTCTCAGTGGGATTTCACTACCTTTAGAAGCAAGTTTCTGGTGGCTTCTCCGTAGTGCTCTTTGCTTTATGAACAATATGGCAGCTCCCAGTAGCATAATGGCAGAGCACACCAACATGCCAAGGCCAACTAACAGGGTGGTTTTGGCGTTTTTAATGCCCGACTGGTCCTCCTCGCAGGTGGTCTTTTTTGGGGGTCGGTGTGTGAAATGGGCGGGGGCGGGAATAGGCACAGTGCTCAGAGTGCAAGGCCCCTCTGTCTCATTGACCAGGAGGTTGACCCACACAGCAGACTGTAGGGGGGTGGGCTCTCCCCCATCGCTCACCACGATGAAGAGGTGATGCAGCCTGTGGTCACGTATCAGCAGTCGTTGTGCGAGAGTGACGTTCCCAGATCGCGCGTCGATCAGGAACGGGCTGTGCGGCTCTGAGGCCACCATGCGGTAGCTGATGTCACCGTTGATCCCCGAGTCTTTGTCGATGGCGTAGATCTTGGTGACAGTAGCCCCGGTGTGCATGGTGGGGGACACAGTCAGGCAGGACAGGTTGGTGGAGGGGAGGATCACTTTGGGCCGGTTGTCGTTGATGTCCTCCACAAAGACAGTGACCCGGGCGGTGGAGGAGTGTGGGGGATGGCCACCGTCTTGGGCCACGAGCCACAGCTCATAGCGGTCCTGCACCTCACGGTCAACCTCGGCCACACAGCGCAGAGTCCCCCGGGCGTTGTCCATCATGAAGGGGCCGCTGCCATTTACCACCTGGACCTCCACTTGCCCATTGACCCCAGCATCTGGGTCCCTGACAGGCACCACTCCAACCTGGCCCAGGCGAGGGAAGTTTTCTGGGATGAAGAAGATGAAGTTTGTGGTGGTGAAGACAGGCTCGTTGTCATTCTGGTCCAGCACGTGGACGGACACACTGGTGGTAGATTCTAGAGCGGGAGAGCCATTGTCCCTGGCCAGCACAGTGAAATTGTGGAACTCTTGTTGTTCCCTGTCAAGAGCGACTGACACTGACACCCGGCCAGTTCCAGGGTCGATGCTGAACATGGATGCCGTGTGAAGGCTCAGCCTGTAAGCCACTTCTCCGTTCTGCATGCTGTCAATATCGGCCGCTCTGATGTGCGCAATGGTTGTCCCGGGTGCATTGTTCTCTTCCACATCCACCTGATAATGGGGCAGCTGGAACTGCGGGGCGTTGTCATTGACGTCCTGCACTAGGACCGTGATCACCATCTCCTCGCCTCCCCCAGGGAGCCGGCTGTCTCTGACCTGAATGGAAACGTGATATTTGCTTTTCTGTTCAAAGTCTAGGGGCTTTGATGTTAGCAGGAGGTAGTTTCCCGTTTGTGGTCTCAGTAAAAAAGGCACCTCCCCTGCAATGGATGGGGCGCCTTTGACAGGGGACGCACCTTCCAGCTCCAGGAGGGCCAGAACTGTGGGGGGCTGGTTCTCTTTTATCAGTATAGCCCCTTCTCGAAGCTCTGCTATGTACCTGATCTTCATCACCGGCCTCTGGCTGGATGCCGCAAGCACAGATACAGTTACCTGTGTCACAGCAGGGGGGCAGGATGGGCCACTGGCCAGGACTCTCAGAATATACTCAGCGGGGCCATCACTGTCAATAGTGCCGGCTAGAGTAATCTGCCCACTGTCACTGTCCAGGGAGAACAGCTCCCTGGACTTGTCGGAGGTCTTGGGACTGAATGAATACGTAATTATGCTATTGGGGCCAAGGTCGGGGTCCATGGCCCTGACACGGATTACTGCCGTGCCCCTAGGTGCATCCATTGGGACGAGGATGGATTTAGGGCTGTCAAGGCGGAACGCTGGGCAGTTATCGTTGATGTCTGTCACCTCCACGACCAAAGTGGCCGTGCTGCTCTGTGACGGGACCCCGCGGTCGGTTGTGACCACAGTCAGGCGATGGGTGTCCCGGACCTCCCGGTCCAGTGTGCGTCTCACCACCACCACCAGCGACTGACCCGCTTCTTCTGCGCTGAAGAACCCGTCAGGATCATCCAGGTGGTACCACAGCTGTCCGTTACTGCCTGTGTCATCATCCTGAGCCTGGTCATCCAGAAGGAAACTGGTCCCCACGGCTACATCCTCCGGCACGCTGAGGCGAACTTCATCCTCTGGGAAGTGTGGGGAGTTGTCATTGATGTCCTCTACCTCCACGGTGACCTTAACGACCACATCATGGGCCAAGACGAGCTGCTGGATCAGACATGGCCCCGTTGGGGTGGGCTGCTGAGGGCACAGTGTCTCCCGGTCAATGGTGTGTGCGGTGGTGTACAGGTCTCCTGTCTGTGTGTCCAGCCTTGTGTGCTTATCAGACGTCAGGAGATGATACGGTGGCAGAAAGTCTTGGGCAATTGATCCAATTTTGATGCCCTCAGGCTGCTCCTCCTGAATAGACAGGTGGGTCGCTGCACTGCTGCACAGCATCTGCTGAAGCAGAACTAGGCCCAGAACTTTCTGAAGAGAAGAGAGTCCAGTGTAAATAGCAGCAGTATAGAATCGTTGTATAAACTATGGGTGCCGATTCCAAACCATATTCAATTCCTCGATGGAATAGAGTTATTATACATCTGCTAAATACAGTATATGAACAGCGCTGTTTCATTTCTTGCTACCCACTCACTCAGATTAGCATCTGCTCGGTCAGATTCCAAACATAATATAAAATGCAATTCAGTGTTCAATACATTTTTCAATGCAGAAAACTAGAAGTGTGCCAATGTTTGGTGTGCTGATCATATGTTTGGTGTGCTTTATGCTGATTTGCCAATTACCTAAACCAACTACATGTTCGGCTAGGATAAGAATATTTGAATTATGATCAAACATAACACAAATCTGAAGGAACAAGTGATGTGTGCTGGCAGTTCATTTCACTACTTTGATGTGTGCACATTGTTCTTTTACATATTCCAATTTTAGAAGGTACTAGAATCATCCTTTTTGCATTTTTTTGAATTATTCATAGTCAATTTCAAATTCACGATAAATAAATATATTATTATAACTTATTAGAATCTGTATAACTAGTTACAGGGACTTTTTATATACTCACATAAAAAAGTGGCCAGTGAGTAAACTATAACCAGTTCCAACTCAAATTCATTCAGAAATTCAAAAAGGAAATACTGTTTACTGCACGAAGTCAAATGAAGTAAACCCCCTAGGATGTATTATGTTGGGAAACCATAATCAATATTTCAGTTTTAGTGGTACAACCTTGTGGAATATGCATAAGTTCATGTGTAAATATAAAATAATGTGTGTAGCTTTGAAAAGTTGCTCTGAGTTCCTGTCACACAAGGACATGATCTAAGCCAAGCTTTTTAACATTCTGCTCACACAATCTACTTTCACTCTCCCCATTTTGCAGACGCGATAAAGTGTTTTTTTCTGGATACAACACACAATAAATAATATCTATCATTCATTGCCTCCATTTAATGTGGCTGTTCCGACCTGGATTCATAACTAAAAACTTACCCATTATTCTCTTATTCTTGACTAACTGACATCATAAGACTCACTTTTCTGACAAGATGCAAATGTGAAAACAATGTTAAATTTAAAAACAAAAATTTGGGTCACACTTTACAATTACTTTCATCAATTGCCATTAACTAATGACTTGATAAATGATGGATAAATACATTAATTAGGCATGAAATTAACTTTTCATTAGTTTATGCATTTGTTAACAACTAACTAGTGTAGCTGTACATGAATATTATACATGGTGAACTTTTAATAAGTTAACCATTAACAAATACGTTAGCTGGCTTTTTCATTCCAATATGTATTGGCAATAACTAATGTAGCTGTTAACATGAATTAATGATGTACAAATACATTAACAGAACTGTACATATCAACTTCTCAGTAGTAGTTAGTTAGCAACTACGTTAGTTCAATTCATGGAATCCTATTGTAGCCAAAAGACCAAAAGTTGTTTAAACCTTCATATAGCTATTGTAAATTAACAAAGGCATAACAACTATATGCAACTCAGAATCATCTGTCCCATTTGTTTACATGGTTTTTGTTTTATATCATTAAGTGTATCTTGTGGCTCATTATGTCTAATAAACCAGAATCTAGAATGGAAATCTGGTCTTAAACATTCCTCTGATGACTTAATGTTTCAAGTGATATAAAAATGTTAAATGAAATGGAATCCATGAAGACTTTTGATGTTATTACAAATAATGTATCTGTCACATTTTTCTTTTTTGCATTTTCTTGACAAGGCACATTCTTTTCAGTTGAAGTCTTTGTGGCAAAATGTAATTCAGTAATTCAGTAATTGTGTCAAATAGAAACCTCTGCAAATGACAGGGACTATCTTGAGACATTACAGGTTCACTGCCACAAACCCTGTCAATAGCCGCTCACGCATGTACTGACCTGCAGTGAAGTGCTCTTGCTCATGTTAACACATATCCCCTGGTCCTTTCTCACAGCACATGTTCCCATTGCTGGCTGACTCCAGTGCGCGCCAGACTGCACAGTCGCTGCACTTGTCTTCATTTCACTCTTCTCAGGTGAGCATGGCCAGGATTGGCCAGGGTGCAGCCAATCATTTAGCTTTATGTATGATTCCAGTGCATGTTTTCAATATTTTGTATATTCGTGTGGCTCTCCAAGTAACCGTGTTGAATGACCCAGTTGGATAGAATATATAGTATACCCATCTAGCAATTTGTGGTGTACAAAAAAAGCCCTGGTGGAACCTTCCCAGAATGTATATTTCCTTTATTATCCTTGAACAATCAAGTCACATGGTGACCTATGACAACAATGTTATTAATGTTATTTTCTCTCTCATGTCCATTTATCATGTTAATTCTGTTATTTTGTAACATTCCAATGCCATTTCAGTATTTTGACAATATTCTTAAAATGTTTTGACACAGGTCCTCATGACTAAAAAACACCAAGATATATGGCCAGTAAGTTTTAAAATGGCATTCTGGCATTCTCTCTCTCTCTCTCTCTTTGATTCTGGAATATCTCTGATATTTTCTTCAGATGCTTTGTTCTCATTATGATGTTTAAAGCAAAATGACTGTCTAACCCCATGTTCCCAGCGTTCTTTCTTGCTAGATAGCCTTATAACATAGTAATCATGTATTTTTAACCTCATATCACATATCTAACTTCTTGTTCTCAACAAATTCCTCTCAAATTCATTGTATAATCTTTGTGAGATCTTTTGGAAAACAGAAAATTGTTCAGCTAACGCTTGTAAAATGTCTAAATATGAGGTTAATCTAACATAAATAGGAAACTCATGATACGTATACCAATTTTTCAGATAACACAGATGCTGCCACCATGTGGCCATATCTAATGTTGTACAGGTAGAATGCAGCTATACTGATGTGAGATCAGGAGCATTGATTGACCTATTGTTTTACTGCAATTATACTTTGCTCTTAGACAGCGTCCTTTTCTTTTACATTCCAAGTGTATTCATTGTTTTATTCTATAGCAGCTCTCTCTCTCTCTCTCTCTCTCTCTCTCTCTCTCTCTCTCGCTCTCTCTCTCTCTCTCTCTCTCTCTCTCTCTCTCTCTCTCTCTCTCTCTCTCTCTCTCTGAACATATTGCGTCTTTCAAGATACCCTATTCAAATTAAATCACACATTTTTTGGTGCACTCTATTCTGGAGTCTCCAAAGTCCATTGCAAAGCAATAATTTTGGTAGAAAATTTCTTGGTTAATTTCGAGGCATGCATTGTTCTTCAAAAAGTTCCATTTGCGGCCAAGTTTGAGCTTTCTGATAGAGGGAACCGGGTTATGGCACAAAAATACAAAACAAATTATTGTTGCTAAGTTCAGTAATTACCATTTACCATCCAGACCTACTGGACTAGAATTATATGACTGACCCCTGTGACCTTCAGTTTCAACCTGCTTATGCTCTGAGACATTACATAACTATCTGCAATATGTACAGATTAAAATACCTACCTTGTATCAAAAGCATCCTTCAACTTGGTATGCTTGGATACTCTCTTGCAGGCAAAGGTTGATTTACAGTGGTGTGCAAAACTTTGGACACCCCTGGTAAAAAAGCCTTTTACAATTCATATCTAAGCGAATCAAGGTATGCTTTGGATCACTGGCTTGCTGGAATACCCAACCTCTCTTCAATTTAAATGTCTGGACTGACCTTTGAACATTAGCTTGTAGAATCTATTGATATTTGGTGGAATCCATTCTTCCACCAAATTCTTGGCTTCTCAATTTTTTCCTTTGCATACTTAATTTTGTTTTGAGGTCATTCTTTCTGGCAACTCTGCCATGTAGGTCTTTGTTGTTTAAAGTATGTTGTATTGTTGTGCTATGACCAACTAGACCTGTATCTACTTCTCTTTTTTTTTTAGCACTTTTGCAGTGATGCGCATCTTTCTTGGTCTTCCAGACCTTGCCTATACTTCAACTGTTTCTGACAGTTCCAGCCTTCTCCTTCTTGAACCACTTCATTCAGAAATCCTTGGACAACTGTTTAGAGGAACATGGTTGTTAACACCAGACAGAACAGCCACTGCAGTTGGATACTTTAGACGGCATGAAGTCCCTTCAGAATAAAAAGTCCAGCCCTGAAATTATGCTCACCTGACTCATTGAAGCACTAACGAGTAAATCACCTGGGTCTGGGCCTTTTTAAAAAGTAACAAAGAATAATCCAAAATGGTTCCCAAACCTTTGCACAGGGCCCTTCTCCTTTTTTATAATTTATAAACAGTAAAAATGAAAATAAGAAGCAGTCTTGCCGAACGGTCTCAAGTTTAACTGTAGGGGAGTACCGGGGCTTGTTGTCACATGGGTAAGTTGTCACACTGTTAATATTTTCACAACCAGAGGGCGCTACTTAAAAGTGGAATGCTAGTTTTGTGCCTCTATATGGTCTGATGTCATATCCTGTCTGGGAAAACCAGAGCACACTGTAAAGTGAGGTGAGCACATATTTCCCATTTTTCACATTGAAAAGTAAAAAGTATCAATTTGATATGTTTTGTAATAATCTTCTTCTAGTTCTTAACAAAAAAATCTTAACAATTATACATTTGCACTTGTTAGAGGAGAGAATAGTGTGTCTTGTTATACTTTAGCTAGTGTCCTGCTTTAAGCTAATTTTAACATTCGCAAACATGGCAGTTTGGGACAACTTACCCGCTCATGGGGCAACATGTCACGTGTTCACGCTGACTATTTAAATGCCTATAAGTCTGTACTGAAACAAGATATGAAAATGAAATAAATACAAAATATATGCCTGAGACTTTGTTCTTTCATTTGGTATGACATTTTTAACAATATGATGTATTGATCCCAAGATATATAAAAGAGTGTGACAACATGCCCCGGTCTCCCCTACCATTTAGAGTTCAGGTTTGCTTTCGATCACATACAGATTCATTTTAATAGACATTTAAATTTACCCACATTTGCCCAAATTTTTGGACCCAACTGTATGTTTGAATAATTCACTCAATTGCAGTGAAAAGTAATCACATCTTACTAGAAAAAAAGCGATATCACCACAGCCTAATGACTCAGTACTTCTATTTATAGAGATTTTTTAAACAATTGCTGCTGGACCTTATGCAGACCACACAGTCCATGATTTTGAATAGACCTCCATTCTCTCTGTTGTTTAATACTTCGATAAGTCTTCTTTCAATATTTGTAATTTGTGAGCAGCGTTGCGTTTAAGGAATACCAAAGGGTGTTATCCTCACGGAGCAGGACGAGGGGCCTAGAAGCCTTGTTATTTTTCACATAATATTAATATTGACATGAGTTTATTTTCACCGAAGTAGGGGACATGTAGTATATAACATTATTTTCCCCTCTGAGAAGGACAGGTTTGCGTCAGTGGCTATTTTGAGTTGTACAGTAGCGAAACTTTCTCCATCCACGCATTGTTTCCGTTACGCCCACCCACGCGCTGCAACCTCTGAGTATCTGACACTTCATTGGGCGAAGCTAAAACTCACAGCGTTGTAGGAGACTCTTGACTCAATAAATGTACAGCAACAGCAATACCTTCTTCCACATTTACACGTACAAGAGGACTGTTACTACTTCAGACTTAATAAGAAACGTTTTGTTCCTTCGTTAAGAATGTCATCTGTAAACATTTCAGGTAAGATTGTTTTATTTGCCGAGCCGAATGTCTATTCGCGACAGACAGCTTTCTGCCGTTCCAATAATTGCTAACATTACCTTCACTAATGGTGCAACACAAGTAGCTATTACAGATTAAATATTTGGGTGCATTTGGGCAAATTGGTAAAAAAAAACACACACCAAAAAACCCCACATTCAACTGAATTTTCTACAATACAATAATTGGCATAAACTAATAGCCATGTATAATGTCATTCAAATAATAAAAACACACTGTGAAGGACTAGAAGTGTTAGTCGTTTAAAAAGTAATTGTCAAGCGGTTTGTGTATTCACTGCGTATGATGTAAGGAGAACTTAGCTACGTCTTAAACCAACCTTTCAGAACTGGAGACCGAGATGGACGAATTACTTCAAGAGTTTCATTTTGTAATGGATGAGCTCAGGGTACCGTCGTTGGGTACCCCCTGTCTTTACGAGGAGCACCTCAAACAGGCTAAAAGACGCAACGACATGAACGATGGAGTGAGCGACAGTGGGATAGAAGATTCGGACTACAGTGAGTAAACTATCATCACGTTTGCTATAGGAGAGACCGGGTATGGTTTAAAAAATGGGTTTGTGGTAACACCATCAATTTGACCAACAAGAGTGAGTTGTGGTAATGTGATCACTTTTGTCCAGGCCCATTTTCCCTTTGAGCATACAGGAGAAGTTTGATGACTCTATATTACATGTTGTGTTTTTTAAGCCAAATGTTTTGGCATTTATGTTTTTCTCAGCATGCCTTCGTTAGAGTATATGATTTAAGGATTGAGATTTAAAGACTAAAAAGCATAATTTATTTTATTTAGAAAAGAATCTTTAAAAAAAAAGGGTAGTACAAAAGTTCAAATGATGTTAGTAATAGGCCATTTCATATTTCATGTTTAAGAACACAAATATTTACTTTTAATTAGTTTAGGCCTATACAGAAATGTAAATGTAATGATGGGGTTCTGATTTAAGCTTGTTTTCTGTTTCGGTTTCATCCATCCCCTGTTAGTGGGGTAGGTTGTAACAGTGGAACTCCTTGTATTTGACATTAACTCACATATGCTGTGATATTGTAGATGATGTCTAAATTACTTGTATTTGCAGCAGACAAATGTGGGTAGCTTATATCAAAGTTCGGGAGCTCTTGCATAAACACTCATTGAGTTATACCTGTTGGAGAAAATGGTGTTATAATTGTCCCCGGTCTCCCCACCTTTGCCAACATAGTTTTATTTTGGTTGTGTAAGCGTGAATTTGATCACATACCATTCCCCTGGCTTAACACATGCAGTTCAATAGATTATTTATACTAAGAATATAATGGCTGTGTACCACGTTGGGTCAGCAATCACAAAATCAATGGGTACAAATTTCAGCACCTAGGCACGAGTTGAACGCCCTTGGCGCCCACATTAATGTGCAATTAAGAACTACAAGCGGCACAATCGATTAACTACTGCGCCTCCCCTCTCACACTGGCACCTTCTGACTTTGTAATTTAAATGAATTCAAACACTAGTGATGCACAAAACCATTATAGCTTTCCACAGGGTGTCTGTCATACATTTAACCTAATTTCAAAATTAAAAATAAACCAAAATGGTCTTGGCAGAACACTTGGTTGCGTCGTGAACACCTGAAAACCAGTACTTCTGAATGTTAACCTTCCTCAACAGACCTGCCTTGTTTTCATTATCTATGGACAATGCACTTATATTACATATGCTACTGTAGCATTTACTAAAATGGAATATAATAAAGATAACAGAATGGATGGAGCAAAGAACATTGGCTAAATGAATGGGTTTTGCAGTCGGTGTATGTTTGTGGTTACATTGCTGCATGGTTGTGTGTCGAGTTTTGAGGCATCGTGTGATTGTACCTCCCTCTCCCAGGCAGGGACCAGTCATTGGGTGGGAGCCTGAACACCAGTGAGGAGGACCTTGACTCTGCAGGCATGACTGCCTCTCCTAAAGGTATGGTACATCACACCTCATTGACCTATGTTGCGCAACAAAAAGCACCCAAATAAAGGCTAATTCAACATCACGTCCTTCCGTTTTGGCCTACGGTTTCCACCAAACAAGATTGTTACTTAATCCTATTAATTGCACGTAAATGTATTTTTGGGAGCAGTGTCTGTAGGTGAGATGTTGGGGGGATTATAAAAAGTGGAATGATTTATGGAGGTTTCTTTGTTAAGTTATTATCCCATCACGACCAACCAACTCCCTCTATGCTTATATAAGCTAAGAGGATTCTTGTATTTGCTATAAAAATACATTCTGTTTATATCTGTTGTTGTGTGCACTGCAATGTATGTATGTACAGCATGTATGTATACACATACCCATGTATGTAATAAACTGGGGCAAAACTGCTCAAGAATGCTAAGAATTATGGGCTTTTATAGGACACCCTGTATAGTCCAAAGTAAGAAGAGTGGGGACATTAGATTTTCTTCTCAAGTAGAAAACATTTGCTTGCTTTATTTTTATTTGTTTGCTTTAAAAGTGAAATTGTCTTACCCCATTGGCAAATCTTGAAATTAGTAAAACTGTCTCACCTCATTGGCAATCGTTTTGCCTTATTTAACAAAACATAAGGTTTTACATCTCAATATAAGACTACAATACTTTTTTTTTTTTTTTTTGTAGTGCGCAGGTTTTGAATTTCTTTTCCTTATGTAATTTTGCCGGTGACCTAATGTTTCTGTATATATTCTAGAGGAAATTCCATTGCGCTCACTGCTGTGGCCTCTGCAGAGTGTGGCATTCCTGCTGTCTCACATTCCTTCCTCTCATTCTTCTCCTGCAGCCAAGCTGGGAGACACCGGAGACCTCCAGAGTTTTATAGACAGCCTGGACAGAGAGCTTGCCGGTATGGATTTTCTTTTTTTCAGAAATAGTGTGGGGAAGGGAACTCTTTATCTTTTGGAAGTTGGCTCATTTTGAGAAGTGGTGTCTAATGAGTATTGATGACCCAAGATTACATTTCAGCAAATTAAATCATGCACTTCCTCAGTCAGTGTTTGGTCAGTCCCGGTTCTTGTAGACCAGTGTTTAGTGTTGTTCTGTTTGGCCTCAATTAATCAGTTGGGTCACTTTCTCTTGATTTGAAATCTACATATTGATCATGTTGATTTGCTGCTGCATGTTGCTTTTTTGTTTATATCGCATACATTCTGAGTTCAGTTCGGTTGAGAGTTTACCCTTTGCTCTCATATACCCTACTTGGTATAAACAATATATTGCATGGTTTTGGAGTGGGTCCAGTGAAAGTGCTTTATCAGATTAATATGCAAGCCCTTCTCTTTAAAACTGAACATTTTATATGCCACTGAAATATTTCAGAAAAGAATTACAAAAAAGTGCTATCTCCTGCTTAAACGGACAATTAATGTCTGTTTAATTATATTTCAGTATTGAAATTTCTCTGCTGCAAGTAGCCAAGGGATTAGCAGAATAAAGCAGTCTGGACCGAGCTGCTCAGGGTAGTTAACAGCCCCTCAGCTTCGCCATTGGACTTGTCCCAACCCAGCTCAACAGCCATGCTCAAGTTCATTTTAGAAAAGAACTTGAAATGTAAATAACCCAAATTTACTCTAAAAGAAGAACAGAATGCATTGCGCGTTGTGAATTCAGTCTCATCAGTAGCATATGTGAGCGGAAGTGGGGAGTGAGGTGAAGCGGTGCTGCGAGGTGCGAAACGGAAAAGTACAAGCAGGCCGATGCCTAAACAGAACCGAAATGAGTCCTGGGGGGGGGGGGGGGGGGGGGGGGGGCGGGGGGCGAGCTCAGATGAGAGAGAGGCGCATCTTAACATCTCTCGGAACGCCAACGACTCTCACTTCAGCTCATTGTGCACCTGTGGAGAAACACCACAACAAGCATCATTGGCAGATAGCACAGGGGGGTGTCACAGACTGCATCACACGGCCCTCTTCTGGTTTGTTTTCACGCAGCTGCACAACCCATTGTGATTTGTCCTTATGTACTGTATATATGAGCCTTTTCAGTGAGCAAAACCCTGGTTAATTTAGCCCAGTTGCAGACAAAGCTCATAGACCCTAGGTGATCAAGACTGAGAAATTCTACTGAATGGCAGTTGAGTTACCTATGCATCAACCTAAAACATAAACATCCAAGGTTGTGTAATGAATGGGGAATAAGTTAAGATACGTTTTGATGGGATATGATGCACTTTATTCAATCCCGTAGCGTAATTTGTCCTCTGCATTTAACTCATCATAGTTGCTTACGAGCATTGGGCACCCACAGTGCAGGGAAACAATTCCAGGCCAGAGGCAGTGGCATTGAACGGGGTTGTGGCAATAATACTGAAGATGAAAAATAGGTGAAACCAGTTCATGGTTCAGATGTTTACAATTTCTGCTGGTGTATATTTTCTGAATCGCATCAATTTAAGTTGCTCGCTCAAGGGTGCAACCTCGGTGCCCTTTGCGAGGCTTTTGGCTGCAAGTCGAGTCCTCTCACTGCAGCGTGCTGTTGTCGTCCCTACCGCAGTGAGCACTGCAGTGGGTGCCTGTCTCCTCTATCAGCAAAAGGCCTGTCGCATTACAAGGCCAATGCTCGCCTGCTAGCGCTATCAGCAGGTGTACCTCTTAGCGCTGTTCATGAATCATAACTCCCCCTCAGGCGTCTGCGCTGGGGCTTGGATATGCAAATCAGATATGCAAATCAGGCCACTGTTTCCATGCTAAACTGTCACAACTTTATCTCCCCAACAGAGATGTGAGCTGCCAGGACTCAGGTGAACGGGGGAACAGACAGGAGGCTACTGGGGCGGCAGCAGATGGAGAGGAGTGTGCGAAAAAGGACCGGCTCCTCAACGCTGCCCTTGGGGAAGGAGCTTAACACCGATCAATTAAAGAAATAATCTTATAGATTCAGATATTAAGTCACCCGCTGCATTTTAAAACCTCCAGACATTTGTGCCTTGAGGAAAATACTTGGCTAGCTGTGACAGTCTCCAAAGTTTCTAAATCTTCCTCTAATTACTTTGTGAAGGGCTCTGAATTTAAGTAGCACTATTTCGGCTGACAGACTTACTGCAATAAATGAAGGAAATTGGACATAAATTTTAGGAAAAGGTTTTTCATTTTTTGCCCTAAATTATGATACACACTGTCAACTCCTTCCCATCCCCAGAATCCTTGATTCATCCAGCCAAGCATGAATATAACCCTTGACCAACCCACTAATCTCAAATGATAATTCCTTTTTGTGATCTGTGACAAATAGATTGGTCATACCCTTTTCTGTAAACCCACTTTTAATGGATTTTGTTTCCAATTTCTCATTACATTTCTCAGTGAATGTGAGATATTATTTTCCATTAAAACTAAATTCTTTCCGATATTTAACCCAAATGTTATTTCATTGATGTTTAAATGTATTTTCTACCATGAACCTGATGTACAGTAATTGTAAAATATCAAATACATTATATGTGACTTATTATTGCCTGCATTTTACGTAGCAGCTGTGTTTATATTGCCCGAGTTGCCAATATCTGACAATGTTACTGAACTGAAGGATGTATATATTTTATGTGAAATTAATAAAGTCTTCTAATGTTTCAAAAACATAATGAAATGAAAATGCAGTCCTGTTTTTCTCATCCGAATCCATTGCTGACCCTGGGAAAAGCTAGAATTGAGCTTTTCATTGTCAAATAACCATTTAGAAAAATGGAGAAAAATATGTGTAAAACATTTTCTGCTTTGAGGCAAAATGCGGAACCGTTCTCCATTTCGCATACCTCCTGAGCCTGCTGTCCTTGCTTTAACATTATATTACTGGTCAGGGCATAGCTGAAATTGGCCAGAGAAATGGGAGCGGCAGTTATGGGTGAAGTGTTGATCTTTACTTGGATTAAATGTTTAGGCCTTGGGGATGATGGTCAATGCTCCTTGGTTTTGAAAGTGAGTTTGTGAGTAGAAGGTTGTTGGGACATATCCAGACTGGAACACTGCCCTTGAGGTTGCCATTTAATTATAATTTTTTCCCCAAAAAACATCCAGCTGTCTAAAATGTGAAAACATGTTCTCGATAAGAGCCCTCCCTAAACAAGCATTTAGCCACAGCCCTGCCACGACACTCTTTCAGTCCTCAGCCTACCTTTAGTTTCCTTCACCGAAATCAAGTATCATTTCTAGAAAAGGAGTCATAGCCAGAATCCACAGCTGCAGACTAACCGCCTCCCCCCCTCAAATACCCCATCTCTCCCCGAGTCTGTGTTTCACTTCCTCTCTGCCTGAGTTTTCTTTCAGTTGTCAGACTATGCCTGCGGACAAACAAGGATATCCACACATTGAAGCCCGGGGCAGTTAGCAGTTGATTCATAGAGGAAGTGCGTCATCTGAGGGCAGGCAATTTTAATTTGGACTTATTTTCATGCTTTACGAATTACCGTGTTGACAAATTGGTTTCATTTTGACAGGTTCACCAAGCAGTTGTATAATTACAGTCTACTTCACATGACAGGCAGTTGGTACCTTTGGGCTAATTTAGTTTGGCCATGAATTTTTGACATGTTTATGAATCTAGGATACCAAAAATAATTTTTTCCTCCAGAAACTTAGCCATGGCATCACAGTTAGTGTGACAATTGAATTTCCATGTGTGGGATCATAAAAATCATCCTCATTGCACTTGTTAGCTGACTGCCCATGCCTTAGAGATGGCAGCTTTGGAATTTGAACTGACAACCATGTAGCTTTACAGGCCTGATCCTCATCCACTGGGCTACTCCCTAGTTTAGTGTTTTGGAAGGTGGAGGGAGTTTAAGAGGTGGTGTGTCATGACAGTCCAAGCTACGTATGTTGAAAGCCTCAGAAAGAATATTAAACTATTGTTATTAGTCTCTTCAATCTTGTTTGATTAATATTTATCAAACTATATTGGAATTTTGAATGATTGATTGATATTATGGGGAACACTACTATTATGTAGGTTGAAATAGTAAATGGACCAAAGCTCTTAAAATGGTAATATGATCAGGTACGGTACATTTATCCGCATTTGTCTATTTATTTTATTCCCATGTTCATGAGCTTCAGGTACAAAAAGTTTGCAAAGGTACGTACTGTATTTCTACCCAAAAGAACAGCATTGTACCTCTCAGGGTACATTTGTTCCTTAAAGAACTAAAATAAACCTCCACTTATGCAATTAGGACCAATAGGACCAATAATAATGGGCCTCAGGGAAAAAACTGTTTCCACATAAAACTGGGATGTAAATCAAGATGGCAGACATGGGTAGTCCCAAAGTTGTAGACCTGGAAAACCTGAATCCTGTGGTATGAACATTATAGGCCAAAGTATACATATATGAATGATAGTTCCACCATCACATATAGTTCCACCTGCGCGATGCCTTCCCTGAGTAGTGGGTGCCAAATATGACTTTAGAACAGAGATGCAATGGAGGGCTGAGAGTAGGTGGGTTTTCCTTCCAACCATTCACTACGCCAGCTGATTTCATAAATGAGTTCCCACCTCTCCGGCTGAAGGTATGTTAATTAGTGACATTAACTAGGATTTAGGGTTTCTGAGATGGAGATACTTTTATCAAATAAAAATCCTGAAAGAATTCCAGCAAAAACAATAGTGTTCCAGCACACAACAACAACAAGAATAAGGATAAGAATAACAATAATAAATTTACATTTTAGACTCCACTTGTCGGGGACGTCAACAGTGCTGAAATAGGCCATAGATCTTTTGCATTATGTAAGGGCCAGGCATAACGGGACTCTTGTTGTTCTGGCAACAGCTGGACGGGAAGCCCAGGAAACAGACTGACCCCTCTGATAATCTGACCTGTAATGTCCCTCGGACCCCCCCCACGGGTTCTGTTCTGAGAAACAGCTGCTTTGACATCACTGAGTGATGTCCACTGTGCGCTGTGTGCTAGCACACGCACACACTCACCGTGTGACTCCTCGGTCATCCTCCGCCCCAGCTGTGGCTCTTCTGCATTCCCGGCGCTCACGCGCTCCTGATTTCACAAGTCAACATCTATTCTCCAAACCATTCAATGATCCCTTTTGCAGAAGCTGCTAAAGCCAGTTATCTCTTCCTTTTGTATTGCATTTACAATAAACATTTATCCACTGACAGCTGTACTTGGTTATATTGAATTACCCACGGTGAAGTTATCGAAGGCGGTGGCAGATTTTCTCTTTCATCGTTCAGATATTGCAGCATACAGATGGTGACAATATTATTTGGCCCATAAAATCATTTTGATAACATATTCATAATTCGAATTACCCTGTGGTTTGGCTTACAAGGCAGAAAGTCAGATAATGTATCACTTACATGCTGCACTTTACATTATTGCTGTTTTAGAACAGGGAACTGCGGCTTCCTACAGGGAAGGAAGGCTGGACATTCTTTACATGCTGTACTTTGTTTGTCCATTGCTCTCTGAAGACAGATTGTTCTGGAAATTTGTGCTAGAAGCTGGCCACCACCTAAAAGCAGTCTCAACTCGAGGAAAAAGTTTGATTGGGTGTGGGCTGTTTATGAATACTTGGCCCCCCAGAAAGAGTTTCCTGATGCACTCAGATAACAAGGGGAGATGAGTGAGCCAAACGGCAGCTTTTGTTTTGGGAATGTGAAACTTATGGTTTTAGCATCAGTGAACTTCCCCCCTTGGGCTGGGGGAAGGAGGCTCTCTCTGGAGAAGAGGTCTAATACAGAGCTAAAGGGAAACCATTCTTCAGGGGGAAAACAATGCTGGAAGCCAGGCCAGAGAGCTGACCTCCGTCAGCGTGCTGGATGGGGAACACTAAACCGTCCCTAAAGGGCCCGACTTCTGCCTCTAATTATTCCATCCATTATCACTGAAAGAAATGACTTGGAGGGAGATTCTCCCCTTGTGCAATAGAAATGGAACTGCAGAACTACCAGCTTGGAAAATACCCTTTGTGTGCTGTAGCTAATAACAAAAGTGGAAGCATATTTCTGTGGATGTTCCCCATCCACAGAACAAAACTAAAAAAAGAGGAATCAATATTTAAGATATTGTCAGTACAGATGTGTAGGTACTTTACAATATTGTTAATAAAAGTTTATTTTTTTTTAAAACCATATTATTGTTGACCTATTTGCAATGTATGACATTGCTACTTACCCTTACTGTTGTGAGCACATAGAACATTACAAAACAACAGTACAATTTGCACAAAGAGACTGAGTCAGTTCAAAAATATACTTGTGCTACGTAAATAATTGTTATTATGAATGAATATACAGTTCAAATATTAGCATCTATATTTACAAATAGTCAATTCCTGAACAAAGACCATTAACTAAAATTTTTCAGTGTTTCAAAAACAAGTTATAATATTGTTTTTAAGAAAATACTTCAAATAAATCAAATTGTTTTGTCAGAGTAGCCCAGTTCATCCTATCAACTTAATACATTAGACCTAGACTGTGAACCCAGACAAACAGACTAGGGAAGATGGTGGAATGATGTACATAAAATGTAGATAGACTTAAAGGTGTGCTTTGGAATGATTTGGGTGATGAAATATGGAGCAAATCACTTCTGTGTGGTAATGTGAAGGAAGACAGCTGAGCTATAAACATGAAGGATGTCTGAAATGCAAATCAATGCAGAAAATATGATTCCATTCATATCTATGTGTGAGGATGATGGATGAAAATGTCATTTGTTAAAATGAGAAACAAAACTGGTAATGTTGTTTCCAGAACATCCCATCCTTAGTAGCCTCCCAAGGATGTATAAGTACTTGACAGTTTGTCTGTAAACATTTATCCTGTAAATATTTACTGAGCATGGTCCAAGCCTGTTACCCAATTGTGTATATGTAAGAAAGCTGATGAGAAAACTATTTTTGTTTTTCAGTGGTGAAAAGAAAGCTAGCAGTTATAATTGGGGTGTTTCCAGACTGACAGAGTATGCATTCTGGTTAATATAATGATGCCGCCTGACCAATGGGATACCAAGTCAGCAGAAACCACTTGACTGAACAAATTTTGAGTGAAAAAAGGTCTCAACAGGAAAATACCTATAGAATGTTGTGCATTTGTTCTCACTAATGAACAGAGTTAGCACAAGGCATTTAGCGATGACACCAACAAACAGTTCAAGGAACAGCCTCAATGGGTCTGTCTTTTTCCACAAGACTTTCAATTATACAAATAGACCTTTGTAATCAAATGACATATTCTCCAACAATGTTGCAACTATATTTCATAGCAGTTTGGGCTTTTTAATTTCAAAAGAACTTTGAAGTAGAACTTCTGAGGATGATTGCATCATCATGTTCTATGATAACTTAAAAGAGTCAGAACACAGACTGAGGCACATTTGTCTCAGTAAGTCAAACGATCTATGAGAAGCAGGCTAATGAAAATACCACCTCTCTTCAGCTCTTAAAGGCTACCTCTGCTGCAAAAAAGGAACATACTAAGAAATTAAGAATATCTACAATATTATTCCTGTTTCGAAATTGGATGCGTTGGCCTAACCTACAGTATTTACCAATGGTTCTGCAACATTTTTGTCCTTGTGGAATGATCTGCAGAAATTTCCTATATTAATGGGGACATATACAGATATATATTTAATACAGATTTAATACAAATACTGCCCACAGTTTGCATTAAAAATGAATAGAGCAGATTCATATTAATATGAATTTATCTTAATATGGATATTCTTTATGTTAATTTATATTCATACTGTAAAAGTATATTTCTGAAGACCTAGTCTGAAGTATATTACCCATCACCAACTGGTTACCATCCCACTCCTGTGAGTTATGCCTCTAGCCCCCCACCACTGTCATAAGTGACAATACTTATGATAAAATGTCCTCATATGCCTCATCCTTTCCCTTTTAAACACCATACTGTGTGTGTGTGTGTGTTTGTGTGTGTGTGTGTGTGTGTGTGTGTGTGTGTGTGTGTGTGTGTGTGTGTGTGTGTGTGGGTGTGTGTACATTGGGAGCAATAATTATTTGATCCCTTGCTGATTTTGTAGGATTGCCCACTTACAAAGAATGGAACGGTGTAGAATTTTAATCATAAGTACATTTTAACATTGAGAGACAGAATATCACAAAATAATCCACAATAACAACATCATATAAATTTTATGAATTTTATATCATATTTGATCCATAGAACAATAGGACAATAGGACACCAGGTTTGCACAGATCTTGGGAGGGATTTTGGTCCACTCCTCTTTGCAGATCCTCTCCAAATCCTTAAGGTTCCGAGGCTGTCGCTTGGCAACTCGAAGCTTCAGCTCCCTCCACAGATTTTTGATGGGATTTAGGTCTGGAGACTGGCTAGGCCATTCCAGGACCTTAATACGCTTCTTTTTGAGCCACTCCTTTGTTGCCTTGGCCGTATGTTTTGGGTCATTGTCATGTTGGAAGACCCATCCACGACCCATTTTCAGTCGCCCAAAATTTCCTGGTACATTCATTCTCCCCTCGATACGGTGAAGTCGTCCTGTCCCGTTAGCTGAGAAACACCCCCAAAGCATAAGGTTTCCACCTCCATGCTTCACAGTGGGGATGGTGTTCTTGGGGTTATACTCAGCATTTCTCTTCCTCCAAACACGGCGAGTCGAGTTGATGCCAAATAGCTCTATTTTGGCCTCATCTGACCACATCACCTTCTCCCAAGCCTCCTCTGGATCATCCAGGTGTTCTCTGGCAAACTTCAGACGGGCCTGTACATGTGCCTTCTTCAGCAGAGGAACCTTGCGCGCACAGCAGGATTTTAATCCTTCACGGTGTAGTGTGTTACTGATGGTTCTCTTCGTGACTGTGGTCCCAACTGCCTTCAGGTCATTAACAAGCTCCTCCTGTGTAGTACTGGGCTGATCCCTGACCTTTCTCATGATCATTGATATCCCATGAGGCGAGATCTAGCGTGGAGCCCCAGACCAAGGGAGATTGGCGGTGACTTTGTGTTTCTTCCATTTTCTAATAATTGCTCCAACAGTTGTTAACTTCTCACCAAGCTGCTTGCTTATTTTCTTGTAGCCCATCCCAGCCTTGTGCAGGTCTACAATTTTGTCCCTGATGTCCTGAGACAGCTTCTTCTTCTGTCTTGGCCATAGTGGAAACGTTGGAATCTGATTGATTGTGTGGACAGGTGTCTTTTATACAGCTACATAACGATGTAACGAGTTGACATAGGTGTTTTGGGTAATGAGTTGAGATTATGAGTGCTTCTTAATGGGAAAACTAACTGGTCTGTGGGAGCCAGAATTATTGCTGATTGGTAGGGGATCAAATACTTATTTCATGCAAAAATACAATAATAAATTAATAAAATGTATGTGATGTTGTTATTGTGGATTATTTTGTGATATTCTGTCTCTCAATGTTAAAATGTACCTATGATTAAAATTCTACACAGTTCCATTCTTTGTAAGTGGGCAAACCTACAAAATCAGCAAGGGATCAAATAATTATTGCTCCCACTGTATGTGCATATCCACAGGTATTTTTACTGTATATGATTAGGTCATCTTTAATCCTGCACATTTATTCATTTTCATTTGAGATTGTTTTGCTGATATTGAGCGCAGTGTGTTGAGGCCAATACAGGAAACACTCACTTGAAAACAGCAGCAGCCTCCTCTAAGAAACAGAGCAGAGTGGAGACCCACCCTCAATGATCACAGGACACATCCATCTGTGAAAGCCTTCCATAGGCTGACCTCTGCTGGCCAGATCTTACTGCTGCAGACTTGCCCTCCAGGCTTAAAGCCTGACACGTGTAGCCGGCCACGATTTCTCCATCCTCTGTACTCTCTCTCACTGCTGCTACACACAGACCTCTCACATTTGTAGCAGTGCTGCACGCTCTCTCCAGCTTCACCTATAGGGTAAAAATGTTTACTAGCTGATTAATCAGCGACTTGGTTGCTGGGCAGCATGACCCACCTGTGTCAGTTAAGTCGATAGCAAGCTCTGGGTCATATCTTCAATCGCCAAATGTAATTATTTCTGATCATTGTACATCTTCCAACACATGGACCTGTCACCTGAATAATGAATTATTCTACCTTGCTTCCATTATATCAATCATTTCAAAATAGAAATAGAATATAAAACCCCCAAAGTCTAAGAGTGTCACATTTCACAATCAGAAGATGAGTCACAAATGAGTGGATAAAGACATATAGTTTATTTTGAATAAGATCAATGCTCACTGGTATAAATACATTCTATGGAGTTAATGGAAATAGCTATGCTCAAAAACAGGGCCTTGTTGGTTACCATAAGTGTTTTTTTACACTGAATCTTAATCCGGTGTAGAATTGGCATGATCAGTACATTAAGTCACAGACCAAATTTAAAATTGATTTAATCTTTATTTTCACTTACAAATGTATTTTTTCAAAATATTGAAGGTAGGTGATTCACACAGCTCCAGTACCATTGCGCTTATTCACTTTCAATAACAAACCTGAAAAATGTACCACACCTTCGCTGTTGTGAAAAAAATAATTTTGCCTACTGTGGGTTCTGTTTTTTCCTGTAAACATCACAAACATTTGGCAATGTCCATTGCTGTCCCAAATGAAAAGCAGGCTAATACTTCTGGAGTTGTTTAATTTACCGGTCTACTGTACACCTGATACAATGATGACACCATTATCTCTCTTAAACCAAACGTGCAGCAAGGCAAACAAACTGGAGAGAGAGAGAGAGAGAGAGAGAGAATGACACAGAGAGAGAATGACTGAGAGAGTGAGAATTACAGTGAGAGTGAGAGAGATCGATTGTGGGGCAGGGTTAACACGATTACCAGTGGCAAAAAAATCCTCAAATGTCATGACAGTTATATCAGTAATATTTGAAATAACCATAAGAAGAACAAAATAATAATACAGTTGCTTTTATTATTTTTAATTATGATACTTGTTAACAGCTTGAAATTCATAGCTTTGTATGGCATCCCACTGCAATTAACTTGGATGTACAGATTCCAACACCCTGCAAATGCCCTCAACCCCTCACCCCCTCACCGACTGGACAATATAGCATGATACTGCTGCAGTGGACACAATGTGGAAAATGCACATCCTGTGTGTATGCATGTGCACGTGCGATACCAGCCTGTGTACTGGCAGTGTGCCCAGGTCTAGAACCTGAGAGACTTGTATCACACCCACACACACACACAGGCACACACACACACACATACAATCACGCACCCACACACATGAGCATACACACACACAGAGTCAGGTCCCTTCTGGTGGTGGAAACTTGGTATTTGGCACATGCAGAACACGTTTGCTTGGCATCATTTGTGTTGCTGTTGTGGAAAATATAGTCAAGGTTGGGGGGTGGCACTGACTCTGAATGATATGTCATACATACAGTTACAAAGTACAAAATACTCAGAATAATGTTAATCATTTTAATATATTACAGATGTGGACACAGACACTGAAGACTACAGTATATGGGGCTATACGTGGATTAATTTTGGAGCCTGAATTTCCTTTCGAGCGCTCTTCCTAGTTGCATTTGTGGATGTTTGACGCAGAGTGAAATTTTGAACTAAGATCTAAACAGAAAGGGCTGTAATATTAAGGCTTGTGGTAAGTAATTGTTATATGACCAAATATATTCATCCCTCAAATACTAAGATAAAATCCCTAATGCTTACTCACTTTTTCAACAGTTTTAACCTCAATATGACCTTTGATTGGAGTAATAATCATTTTTACTAAATACTTGTTCTAATCTGAATCTGTATCTGACCATAAAAATTATGTGCATGTGTCTTAGGTATTTTATTTCATTTTTGTTACTCTGTATATTATTGTGTTAAGACTATACTATCACAGTCAGTAGGGTCTACACTGACAGCAGCCACATATCCAGTGTTGGGTGGGCTTGTCAAGTCAGTGTCTACAGCAAAAGTTGGCCAATGTGCACCACAGCCACTGGCTACAGCCACTGCTCAAAGACCAGGTCACTCAGTATTTCCCAGACTTCAGCTCCATGAAGTATCAAGTCTTTTCGAAGGATGGTATAACCATTCACTTCTACTGTCTGTTCCTGTATCCTGCCTTCAACCTTTTGCAGTGTTCCTACAGTCCTCACACTGTACTGTCCGTACATAGAGTGTTACACATCCCAGGACCGAGGGCGTGTTCGTGGCCGACAGTTGGGCTTTCCCTGCCTCGTCTCCCCCCGTCAGATGGACAATAATGAGCCCTGGCCCAGTGGGTTGAGATATGAGGCAGGGGTGAGCGTGCTCCTCATTGCTCCTTAAGCCTGCTCCCACTCTCCTCAATTTGACACTGATGACTTAAATGGGCCGGAATTAATGGCCTTCGCCAGGAACCCAGTTCACATCCAGAGCTCTGCTGGTGGCTGTCTGAGTGCCTATTCCGTTCCGCACAATCAGACCTAATTGAGTAAGGGGCAGTGTGTGTGCGTGCGTGTGTGTTCGCTTACATGCGTGTGGGCCAGTGCGTTTACATATATGTGCCTTATTTGTATGTGCTTGTGTGTTATTTGCATTTTTCGCTGGTAAGAGAGGGTAAATATTTTTTTTAAATCCGAACATAAAGCAGTTAGTGGGAGACACTGACTTCTAGCTTTACATGTATAATGTCTTAGGCTGATTGGATGGATAAGGACAGTTGTGGCCTCTGGGTTATGGGGGGGTTGTCCAATGGTGTTGACACCTTTGTTGGGAGACATTATATCTATAGCCATACTGAAGAGCTAATAAATCCTGATACCACTTCAGTGCTGTTAGGCTAACTGTTAGTGAAGACCTTGAGGGAAGGGAACCGACATTGCTAAATGCCCGTTATGCCTAAACAACTGTGGTGGCTACAACGCCATTATGGAGCTGATGAGGTCTGAACACAGACAGGGAGAACAAAGTGAATGCTGAGCATGATGTGTTTGGAATGAAGGAGAAAACACATCATCATTTCTTCCTCCCGACCTCCTTACTTGCTTTATTCCTTTGTCCCAGTCCAAGTCTTGTTCGCAAGCTCAGCTTTGTTTTAACCAGAGTGTTTACACCTATAACTAACTTTTGAACAGCTAAAAGGTCAGAGCAGTCAATGTAAATTAAAAGGAAATGTTGTTCTTCCAATTCATATTTTTATGTCATACGTCACAACACCTATGGCAGTAAAATAAAAGTTTTGCCACATGCTGTTTGTCTACTGTTAATGTAATTCCATGTATGTTAATATGGCTTAAAGTAAGATCTTTAGAGTTGCCACTGCCTGAATTTCATATTGCGGATTGAGATCTTTATCTGTCTTGGGTTGTTTTCCTCCCCCAGTTAGCAGTCAGGTCTGAGAATAACATTTTGAAAGCTAAGCAACAAAATCCACATTTCAACAAGGAAGAAACTTCAGAAGCCAGTGCTGCCAGCTATGCATGAACATGTTTGTGTAAACAAACGTTTAGTGATCTAGCAGAATAAATAGCAGAATACTATTGTATTGTTGAAAAGTGAAAGTAGGTGTGGAATTAGCTGAAACTGCACTTTTGTTACAGACAGAATTAGCCTCAGTTGAGTACATACAATGTGATACACAGTTTAAAATTGCCACTTAAATTACTGGAATGGCAGCTTGTCCATTCTATGACATATGCTAAAGAGAAATGGAGAGGACATCTGAAATTTAACCGGCAGCTGATGGCACTAGGCTGTAGTAGTGCTGAAGACATTTCACCCTACTCAGTTACAGTAAGCCACATTGGGTACTGTGTTGGCAATTCCACATAGATGCAAAAGATGATATGTTTGGCCAGGCTCAGGTATACCTGAGACTAAGGTAAAATAAAGTACAGTGGGGCTGTTTATCGAATGCAAACAAGGCTGGTACAAGGTCACAGTAAAACCCATACTGAAGGCTACGTCTCCAGTATGTTAACCTGCGAGATTCTTTCATCAAACCATGGATTGACATCCCTCAATATATTCAGACCACATTGATTTCAGAGACAAATTCGATTTTTTTTGTTGCCCTTTCCAACCTTTTTTCCAAACAAAAACAACATGTACAGCAGTCGTGAGTAACTGGGAAGAAGATTATCCCTTGCATGGTCTTCCTCAACCATAATCTCCTGGCCTCACACTAATTGAAACCTGTAATGGGCTCACAGAGGTGCTAGCCTGTTTTTCCAGAGGGTGCAGTGGAAAATAAAATGGTGCAGAGGTTGCTTTGTTCTTGAGAAATCATCGAAAACCCCACTCATGATACTTCAACACAAGCTCCTGACATAAATCAAAGCAAAACGAAGCATAAGCGCGAACAGAATATTTATCAAAATACAGAACTCTGCGGCAGAACGATGGACCTAATTTGGCACACGGCACAATTAGCACGTATACATCTGGTATACATAAATAAATATTAAATATATTTGTACATAGATATACATATAGAGCTATTATAAAGACATCTGCTGTAGTATCAGTTTGTGGTGTCCAAAATATCAATGATGGCATATGCAGAGTAAAGACGTATATTCCATTTACAGCTACTTTCAGTCGTAAAATTAATCAGTAGAATAACCAATTGCAACCTATGTGAGCAATATCTTCATAGAAGCCCTATACATATATGTATGCCTGCTCATATTTATGTATATTTCAAAAGAAATGAATGTATGTGCTGGCCTAAATTATTTCAGCACAAACAGGCCACTGTTTCCTTTTGAGTGGAGCAATTACAAAGTATAATGGTGTCAGTTAGTTCAGTTGAAACTTTTTACTACTTTTTTCTTACTCTTAAAATAATAGATTTATCTTCTCATTTGTTTAAGTAAAATTAGATGTAAATGACTTTTTAAAAAAGTGCTATTACGCAAAGACAGACAGCCACAGACGCAGCCGAAACACGACATGTGGTGAATCAAATCAACAACAGGATAAGATACCCCTCCCGCATCCATCACACACATTTTCTACAAACCAGAAACTGGTGCAAACACACACACACCCGCACACACGTGTACACATGTACACGCACACATGCACACACATATACGCACAAACACACATACGCACGCCCGCATACACACAAGCACACACACACCCACACACACACAGGCACACGCACACACACTCACACGCTCACGCACATACAGACACACACACAGACACACTCACAACACAGATGCCGGGGGCATAGTGTGCGAGTATGCATTTCATGGAGCGATAAGATATATAGCTCGATAGATACTTTTTTTCTGTAAAAGATGCACTTTTTCTTAACAAAACAATCACACCAACATTGTCCTTATCTCTGTATCTTTGTCCTTAGGCAGAGTCTATTTCAGACGAATCATCTTTATTGTAAGTTAAAAAATGATAAAACAACTTGCAGTTGTATGCTAAAGATATGCAACAGACAAACTGGTTGCTTTTCACTGTATTTCTCTCTGCGTTTCCTCTTGTTCGGTGAATCCAGTCGTCCATGAAACACAGCACGTTTCCACACTGATTACATGTTGCAGATCAGAACAGAAATCAAGAAAAAATAATAACAAGCTTCTTTTTTCTTTTTTCTTTTGTTTTTTTCTCAATTTTTTTCTTTTTTTTGTAAGGCATTGAAAGAAAACAGCTTAAATACACATACGGTATGTCATCTTCCAGGCAATTGTTTGGAAAGGTTTTTTTTTCTAGAAGTGACAAAAAACATGAAATAAAAAGCACTTCTCATTTTTGTTATTTTGTTTGAGAATAGTAGTGTTAATTTCTCCCCAATCTGCTTAAAAAGGCGTTTTTAAAATGATATTTAGAAAAAAGAAAACACACTGCTGAAAGCCTTCTCGTCCTGTTTTGAAGAAGAGAGGCAGTTCTATTTTGGCAGTTCTGCACAACCTGACATCCAGAAAGAGCTTCCTTCACTCTGTAGTAAAAGTCTTTTTAAAATCACTTCTTTTTAACCCCCCCTCCCACCCCGCCTCCCTCCTCCGACCCATATTATATATATAAAAAGAGATTCCCGCCTTCCACCCCTCTCTCTCCTTAAAGCTATACCCGGGTGGTAGAGTGTGACTGTGGTAGGCCTGTGGAGTTGAACCCGGCGGTGAAGGTGTTGTAGGGGTGGAGGTTGGGCACGCCCACCAGCGAGTTGGGGATCATGGTGATGGTGTTGGGGGTCATGAGCGGGATGTCGTCGGGGGAGCGGCGCAGGGTGAGGGTGTAGTCCGGCAGAGAGGCCAGGCGCAGGGGGTCGTGGGGGGCTCCGCCCTCACAGTCGTGGTGGGTCTGGTTCATCTGCAGGGACATGATCTCCTCCTCGGGCGCGTGGCCCACGTCGTTGGCGGTGGTCTGCCGCTGTGGGCTGGGCTGGCGGTGGGAGTCTTGCCGGCGCTTGTCCTTGCGGTAGTAGAGGGCGGCGAAGGCCAGCACGTTGAGGAAGAGCAGGGAGGCCCCCACGGCAATGGTGACGCTCAGCTCGGTGGAGTAGTCGCGCGGGTTCTCCACCACCAGGGGGCCCGTCTCTTCGTCGCCGTTCCACGACTCCTTGCCGTTCTCGCTGTTGTAGGCCGGCGATATGGGCGGCCGCTTGGTGTTGAAGGGCCAGTTCTTGCCGTTGGGCCTCTTGGTGGACAGGGAGTTCTGGGTGGTCTCGGGCGGGGGCACTTTGGTGGTGGTGGAGGTGTAGTGGAACATGTCGTGGAGGTTGTAGAGGTGTGGCACCAGGTGCTTCCAGAAGGCCACTTTGGTCGCCCGGTAGTGGTCCCGGACACGGGGCTTGAGTCCGATATGCAGGTACAGCTGGTCCTGGGGGTTGTACTTGGACCAGGCCACCTCTTCGAAACGATTTGCCTTGGTGTGGATGAACTTGGTGTCCTGGGGCACTGGCTTGTTTGGATCCCTGGGGAGATAGAGGAGACAAGTATTTAGTGCCATGGATTCTGAATCTGGAAGCAGCATTGAAATTAAAACTACCAGGGACAAAAAAAAAACATAGAACTTGAATTCCGATTTTGTGCTGATCAAGGTCTGTGACCGAAACGTTTCTTTGCATTGAATAGACAGCATTTTTGCACTTTTCAGATTTTTTTCCATTTGTATGCCATTGTGTGGGTCTTTCGCCTTTTACTATTTTTCTGTGTATATTTGACCGATACGATATTTCACAGTTCAAGAGAAATAAATCAAGACAAAGGTGCAAACTTTTCCTATCATTTTTCTGACTCTCCCATGACGGCAGTGCCTTCTTACAGTACACAGTTTGAATACGGACTATGGTGAGTTCCACTGAGCTCTCCGGCAGAGCTCGGCCCCTCGGTCAGGACCGTTGTTTCGGCAGCACGTTCTGAATTAGCCCTGACGTTGCCCATCCCTGCTGTTGCGCATACAGCCATGCGGAGGCTTTAAAAGTGAATATATAAATAAATCAATGTGCTTAGACATACTTAAGGAAGCAACTTGTTGTTGATAACGCGAGAGAAGGGCAGCCCCTTCGCTAATTGCTTTGGGAAAGCGGCGCAGTATGCATTAACAACAACTGCGCTGATGTACTGTGGACCAGATTAATCAAGACAGAGTGGGGGGAGCCTGTAGCCGCCAGGGGCGGGGGCGTTAAAGGCGCAGTGCCGCGCAGTCTCCTCCAGGGGTCAGTGTTTCCCACCGAGTGTCACCGACGCAACCTCAGCCCGGCCATCCATTAACATTACATGGCACAATTGATTTATTGACCGTATTAACATATGGCATTCAAAAGGCACGGCGAGCCTCTTTGTTGTAACACGGCCACGTCCTGCGGGCGCAGGGAATTTGGACGAGCCGGCTGTTTTTCCTCAGAAGGATCACAGTTGCATTTATGAAGTGCTGCAATGCAGAGAGGAGGAAGTGTCTAGAGAGAAGAGAAAAGACGGCGAGGGCGTTTTGTGCCTTGGAAGCGCCGGACGCCTCTCTGAAGAGCACTGACGTGGCAACGCTCTTCAGTCATTCATCTACCAAGGATACGGCTTTTATGTGATCTCTGATCAACCCTGCTCGCTGACACCAATATGAAAAGAACGCTCCTGCCGCTTTAATATGGTTAGAGGTTAAGCGCACGGAATACTATCAGCCTGGCACAAGTTAACTTGCTTATCTTCCGACTCGATCCCGGTGTCAATTTTCCCTTTTCAGGTCAACGCTTCTGGGAACACTGGGGCGGATTGAGCTGGCTCAAGAAAAATCCCCTGTGCCACAGGATGTCAGTCGAGCGCGCCATAAATAACCTCTTTTATTAGGCCAGTAATGATCCCCAATGAATATTGACAGCTGGAGTATGATGACTTTGTAGCTGAATATCAGTAATTAAGTTTCAAAGGAGGAAGCGCAGGAGGTAAGGTCATATTGATCTTCTGTGTGCAACATGCCAGCAAACAGGATGTCAATGTGGCAGCGTACACCCTCCTTCTGAATTCTGGAGGCATCTCGCATGTCAACAGCAGTCTGAACCCCTCTCCCCACCCCCCAGAGCAATCTCGGTTAATGGAAATTCCTGGCCTCGCAAATACACAGCAAATTCCCTCTCATGATGATCAATCTGCGAAGAAACGCAAAGCAGTTTCTGTTCAATTTTACTGAGTGTCCTCCACGGTGCCTGATCTGGGAGCATGTGGGTTTTTGTTTCACAGGCACGTGTTGGGTTCCTCGCTGCAAGAGGAGAGGAATGATTCAGAGCGCCCGTATACACACACACACACGCGCGCGCCCGTACGCTCACAACAAAGGGAGGGAAAAAAAAATCAATCCACCGTCTTTGGATAATTTGATCGGTAGCATTAAAGAACAACTGCCTGCCTTATCTAATTACACACATACACATGCTAGGCACTTGCTGCTGTGTCAATAATAAACAGCTGACTTGCCCCTTTGGAGCGGTTGAGCTAATGACTGTGCGGTCGGCTCGGTTCTCCGGGCATCGCAACGCTCGCATTAGCCCGAGAGCAGCCTGTTCTGCCTCCCACTTAAGCGCTCTTCTAGATCCCAGTCAGTGACAAGGCTGAGCCCACCCATTATTATGGTCGTAAAACCCGGCGTTTTAATGCCGTTTTAGATTTCCTCTGATGTTTTCATATGGCGAGGGCACTCGGTCTTGCACAATAAACCCGGCCCTCATTTCCCTTTCGCCCCATCCCCTACGCTCATTGATCCCTGGGTGATCTCTGATTGACCCCCTGGTTGGCCCATGATTGACCCTAGGCAGCTAAGGAGAAAAATCCCAGAGTGGAGGAGGAAAAAAACCTTGAGGGAGTTGAGGGGGATGGGGGGGGGCATTGTCGGTTTCCAGGGCCCCTATAACTAACAGGAAAAGAGGGAGTTTAGCTCACGAGAACATAAGAACATACCATTTCAAGGTGAGAGCTTTCCGTTCAGCTCATTATTTTGCCTACTGTTTGGACTATCTGGCACTTTATCAAACATAGTGCTGAGCACCCCAACGGTGTCTCACCCGGGTCCTTTAATGAGCAAATGTGTGTACTGCACGCGGGAACGGAAGAGAGAATCTTCCTCGGTCCCTAATGCGCACAACTACCGTGCGCTGTCGACCGCTGACTCGCATGAATCAACCGGACGATGGGTCACAGCCAACATAACCACTGTATGCTTCAAATATGGGAGCCATTGACAGCACACTACCCTACCTCATTGGGTATTCATGAAGCTATACTCATCCATCATTAATGTGCATGCACCCAACACTACATGCTTTTAAAAATGCAGAATTCATTGATCTGCGCAGAGATGTAAAGGATAGTGTGTCTGTTGTATAATCCTTTGAGGAAAAGCAGACAATACATACAGTATATGTCACACTTAGAATCATGTCATATCCTAGCAATTAAAAGAGGGATAAAGATGGTGAAAAAACAAGCAAACAAACACAAAAGCATTTATAACAGTGATTATTAATTTATCCTTTGTTCTACCCTTGACTAATTCAAAGCATTTGAATAAACATAAGGCTCAAAATCAGCAGATCTGAAGCGATGCACGTTTGGAGCCCCCCTAGGCACAGAATAGGGATCTATTCTCACTTCATGGCCTTTCAATTCCTACATCAAGTCTACTCACTTAATTAGGACCCACTGCTCCACACTAAATCAGTGGCTTTGATGTTAACTTAAGCTGAAATAATACACGCTAAATTCATTAATTCATTTATTTTACCCCTTTTTTTATTCTTCAAGTTTGCCCCCAGGTGTCCTACTCCACCATTTGCACTACTGGGACTCGAGAGGAACTTTACACACCACCGTTCCCACATTATTCACTTCATAGTGTCCCTGTTATGCATTTTGCATATTAATACGCATTTGTGTCCGTAATATGTCCTTTGTAAATCGTTATTTCGTTCTCTTAGGTTTTCAAATCATGCACCACTAAGGTCCCAACTCATGGTAATGCAACAAAGGAACATTTTGTGTCTGTCCATTTGGGTCAAAGATAATAATTTGTTTCCAACTTTTTGTTGGGTTTTTGAAATCTTTTTATGGTTTTGTTTTGCTATTATTATTATTATTATTATTATTATTATTATTATTATTATTATTATTATGTGTTCATTATTTATGAGGGTGAGACACCATAAGCCCTTCTGGATTTCTAGCCCCATCCTGCACTTTCTAGGTTCATATTTATTTATTTCATTCGTAATATTAATTTTATGGTATTAGTCTGAAACGCAGACTATGCGGGTTTGCTGATTTGTTTACCGAATGCGGTCGGAGATTTTAAAGCCTGTTTTTTCCGCCCCCTTTAGCATGGCCAAGAGCACCCGTGAGCACCTCCGAAAGGGAGCGGGGATTAGCTGAGACCAGACGTGTGTTTAATGTTTAATGACGGGCTTTAGATGTAGTTATGGCGCGGGGAAAGAGCCAACGAGACGATGGAGGACTGCTGGAGGACACGAGGCCTCTTCCCTCCTCGTTATGGCCCCCATCGATCGGCGGGGTCGCGTGAGTGACAGCCGACACGTGTCTCGCCACCCCCCCCCCACCCCCCCGCCTGGTTTTCAGGATGAGAGGCCCCTGGGAAGAGGAGAAACCTCTCTCCCTCGCCTCATTACATTCTGCGTGCAATCAATGGCTTCAGCGCCCTGTAATAAGCCATGTGACTTCCTGTCTCTTTCATGCAAATCAGGATATTGGCGACAAATCTCACACCCGCAAGTGTTCAATTTAATTGAGTGGGCAGTGGGGAGGCGCAAACCATATCCTTTCAAATGCAACAGGACTTTGTCCGTGCAGAACAACAGGCGTTTGAGAGGCCGACTGCAGGAGGACCCAGGGGTTTAATTACCGGCAATCCGCAGAGACTCCCCTGGGGGCCTCGTGTGAGGAGAGCTTCGCGAGGAAACATAAGCAGACAAAAATCACGTTTTTGAGACTGTTAACCTCTCGGTCGTGGTTGAAGAGTAAGTGAAAACACAGAATTTCATATATATAGACGGAGGAGGGGAAGGTTGAACCAGACATCTAGGGGGTTAAATGTATTTTTTGAGGGGGTTGGGGGGCGTGGATGAAAAGCAGAAGATTTTGCATTCACCTCACTAGAGTCCTAAGATGTGTGACATTTCCGAAGTTGCTTATGTTCATAAATCAGACACAGGAGACAGAAAGAGAGAGAGGGGAGACAGAGAGAGAGAGAAGGCAAGGAAAATAGAACAAATAAGGAGGTAGGGGAGAAGAAGAGAGAGGAGTACAGAGAAAAAAGTGTGAGAGAAGAGACAGAGGAGGGGGCAGAAAGAGAGAGAGAAAGAAAAGCAAGGGATATATGGTGGAAGTGGTGATCAGAGAAAGAAAGAGAGGAGAGGTAGATGAGAAGGAGCCGGAGAAAGATGAAAGGGAGGGAGGGAGAAAGAAGAGAGAAGGAGAGAGAAAGGAAGGGGGAGAGGAGAGAGCGGGAGAGAGAGAAGAGAGACAGAAAGGTGGGGGAGGGAGAAGGGGAGCCATGTGTGAGCGTGTTTTGCTTACTAACGACCCTGGCAAGCCACAGTGCATGCAGCATCCCAGCACAAGGGCGAGAGGAAGCAGGAACAGAGACGCTCTCTGAACAGAGCCGAATCAAAGAGCGCGCGACGCGTTCAAGATGCGCCAAACACGTGCAACACCCGCCGGCCATCTCAAACGCGCCATTTGCACCTTACTAAGGGGAGAAAAAAAATATTACCAACCCTTATGTCCCGAAATAAAGATTTCAGAGGAATGTCAGATGCAGGGTGGGGGATGGCCTTTAAAAATGACAACGGACATAAAGTGAAATAGGGTTCTCAGAAACGGCTAGGGGCCGCGGGAGGTGTACGTGCGGCTCGCGTACGTTGCGGAGGCTGCCGAGGGCTCGGGTTCAGAGGAATAGCTGGGAGGGGCGTTTGTCTGAACTCTCAAAGAGCTGCACTGAGGACCAGTCTTACACCAGCCGTGGCAGCCCTGCAGCCTGCGCACCTACAGAGACTTCATTCACAAACGCACGCTTTTTCCCTTCCGCCTTGGCAGAAGTCTGGTCTCTGTGCGTCTCTGGCTGTGTCGCGGGCGGCGGAGACTGGACGTGGGGTCAGAGCCGCGTCCTTTGCGTATATTTTTCATCGGTTGTATTTCCTTATCCCTCGCCGCCCCCTTCCCGCATGCTCTGCGGGGATCCTTACAGTCAGCTGTGCAAAATGACCCTTGGAGGAGCACTCAGCGTTTTATATCATCCTGCCATCTAATCCCTGGCTCTGTACAAGCCCAGGCCCTGCTGCCAGACCATACATAATCCCCCATCTGGAATAATACCTTTGCGGCAGGGGGACTCTCCGCAGGCCGTGTCTTGGAGCCCCTTGTCCCCTGACGGTGCCAGTTATGCACGTCACGCACGCGGTCTCCCCGCGGGCTTACGGCCCGGAGAAGGGCAGGGGTGTGTGGCGGCCCCTCACAATGTCTACGGGTGGTCCGTGTGCAGGCGCAGAGCGAACCACTCGAAAAGCCCGACGTGGACAATGAAGGGGGCTTTACAATCACGTATACACATTCGGTAGAGGTGCAGAGTTACAAAGGATAAGAGTGCATCGGTCAGAGATGTTTCCGTACAGTGTAGGGATATTTACATGAATGTAAATTCGACTTTGCTGATGCGAGAGAATCCTAGTATACACTCCGCTATTATCAGAGACGGTTACTACTTCAAGAGATCAAGAACCGTACAAAATCTAAATCTGAAATCTTCAGCTTTCCAGTGCAATGGACCAAAGCGAGATTAGCTATTGCTTTTGCATTTCTGTGGACATATTTTTTATTGCTAGATGCTGAAAGAGATCAGGGCAGACAATGTAGCAACCTTACCAAAGACCAAACTGAGGAGACTGCATATCTTGATAAAAATGCATAAAGATTATGCATTATGCAACTGCTGTATACATAATTTATGTTTTAATGTTTTGTGAGCATGTCTACAAACCACCACATACAGTATGTAAATGGACCATTGTTGTGAAGGAAACAAATGTATACTCAGTGAGCACTTTATTAGGTATTTATTGGACTTATTTTTTAGACCTTTGATCTTCTGCTGCAGCCTATCCACTTAAAGGTTTGACGTGTTGCATGTTTATACTACTGTTGTAATGCATGGTTATTTGCTTCGACCAGTCCGGCCCTTCTCCCCTGACCTCTCTCATTAACAAGTTTTTAACTGCAGAAGTGCTGCTCACTGGATGTTTTTTGTTTATGCACCATTCTAGGCAAACTCTAGGGACTGTTGTGAAAATCAGCAGTTTCTCAAACCACCCTGTCTGGCACCAACAATCCGTCCACATTTATGTCACCATTCAGATGTTTTTCAGATGTTTGTTCTGAAAAATAGCTGAACCTCTTGACTATGTCTGCACGCCTTTATGCATTTAGTTGATGCTGCATGATTTGCTGATTAGATATTTGTGTTAACAAGCTGGTGTACAGGTGTACCTAATAAAGTGTACAAATGTATCTTTTTCCACTATATGCCCAGCTGCACATTAGTAATATAACAGCAGAGCAAGGCAGAGGAGATAAAACCCAGTCTTAAAAAGTTATTAATCTCATACAGTATGCATAGATGTATCTGTGCCAGGCAGATCTTTGCAGCAGATTAATTCAAGGTCAGTGTTTACAAGAGTGCGATGGGTCCAACTGCACATTTTTTCCCTAGCTGAATGGGGCTCACTGCTGCCAAAAGAACGTGAAAAATGTACATTTGAACGAATCATGTAAAGAGCACTGCCCCGATTAAATATCCTGTTAAATCAGCGAACAATGTATTATTGATGATTATTGGGGCATTCAAAGATGTGAATGCATACTCTCCTTATCCAGTAATGGTCAGGAAAAATTACTTGAAATGTGAAATAGTTTTTGACTGACAGGAAAGCTTTCAAAGCTACTAGCGAACCTGTCTAAGCAATCCTTGAAGCAGTCGCCAGGGCTGAGTGCTCCTTCCACCTCAATTAAAAACTTTATAAAATCAACATCCGAGGAGAGTTCTAGCTTTAATTTCCATTGAAAATGGCAGGGCCAGACAAGAGGCTTTTAATACAGTGTCATTAGCCAGTTTGCTGCTACCAAAGTGCGACATTATGGCAAGTTTGAATGAGGTACGACAGGATGTATTCATATTACAGCCTGTCAGCTGCCAGGTTTAAATGTTACTTGATACCGTATACAATCACGTTTGTCACTTCTGTATGGGGTAGACACTGTACCCAACTGTGTTTAATCAAATTCAGCAAAGGGGGTGTTTAATTGCACTGTACGAATAAATTACCCTACTCGAAAAGATATGATGCGGAGTCACTGCGGCCCTTCAGATAAGCCCACACAGACTGAGAGGGAAGCTTCATGTGCAACTTGTAGGCAGACTGTGGGCACCTGATTGATTAGAGGGCTGCTGCTGGATGTCCCGCAGTCTAAAATCCCTCCATGCCAATTATACCCTGTCCTGCAGGGCTGGTGGACGCAGTCGGCACTGGCATAGTCCTCAGTCCACAGCAGACTGTGGGACCCATGCTGACACACGGATTGTGCCGGAACAGAATGAGCCAGGCAGCAGCCCCTTACTGTAGTCTTCATTTGTAGCACTAAAAAAATTTCTATATCCATGGTTAAATGTTAATACCTGGAGTTTTATATGTTTATTCTGCATGCCAATCAGACGGCAACGTGCAATAATACTTTAAGCAGTTGTCCCTGACAGATGAGTTGACGAAAGGTTAATCGCATACCTTTCTTTTCACGTCAGAAACAGTCAGACGTTCAGAATCATACAGAAATGTCATTTCCGTTTATAGAATAATGTTATGGTGACTGCTATACGGGGGGAAACAATTAAAGACACCAGCCTTTGCCAATCAATGTTTTTCTTGTACTGGTGGTTGTCACATTGAATTTGAATTGCCGGGCGTGACATTCTAAGTTCTAACAGCGCTTTGTACACTGGGCTGGATTGTGTTGTTCAGCGCTTTGGGCGAAATTGAACTAAATAGAAAAAAATAGCAAATAAGGGAGAAAGTGAAGTCGCTGCAGGCAGCAGTGATCGAATGAACAATGTGTGTGATCAATACCGCCATGAGCTAGAGTGTGTGTACGTGTGAGTGTGCGCACGTGCATATGTGCGTGTGTATGTGCATGTGTGATGCATTTCACCAATCACTTTCTGTCTCTCGAGGGACTAAAGCCACTCAACAATGGCACCACCCCATCAAAAAGTAACAAAATAGAATAGGATCACTCGTTCACCATAAAAATGTGTTATTTACTAACATATTTACTTATTTACTCATCTCACCAAAAGAAAAAGTGTTTTAATTGAATAATGTCAGTGCCCATTCTGGTGACTCCACAAAAAGACTCCACAAGATCTGTTAGACTTAGTGGAAGTCTATGGATGAGGAAAGCCCAGCTGAAGTTCTGCCTAAAAATCTCTGTGAAATATCAAACATATGAAAAACAAATGTCATATATTGTGAAGATTTTGAAGTGTTTGTGCAGTTAAGACCACATCCTTAATATCATAACTGCTAACTAAATGATCTTGTTTGCATTAGATGTCTGCTTAACAAGCCTACTGTAAGAGGCTCATTATGCTTCAGCAGAAGCTGGGCAGATCACATTTCTTCCCTATGCTGACATTTGGTCTGAAAAACAGCTGACCCGCTTGGCCATGTCTGCATGGTGCATTTAGTAGCTGCCACATGATTGCCTGATTACATATTTGCATTAGCAAGCTGGTGTACAGGTATACCTAATAAAGTGGTCAGTGTATAAATGATAGCACTACCATGAACTGTGTACCTCATATTAGCAAGTTAATTAGCACATACATTATTAAAGGTGATTGTTTACCTAGTTTACAACTTTCTAAACAAAAGATGTTTCCAACTTTCTATGTAGGCTAATCAATCACTAAAGAGGAAGTACACAGTCAACGGTTTTACTAGGGTTTTATAAATAGTCCTCTTTAGCAGGCTTCTGATGATGTACCATGTGTGCCTGCATAGCCACATAATTATACAAGTTTTGAAGTTATACCATTAGGGATATGGCTGTGCAAACAGCCTGTGAACAAGTTTTGCAAATGATGGCACTTGTGTTCATGATAGCTGATCTTTTTGAAGAGATTTTAATGTAAAACCTGAATTTGCTTCTTTCACAGACTTCCTTTGGAATTTGAAACTAGGCCTCGCGGAGCCTTTTTGATGAACTAATCAAATCTGCAAAAAAGAGAACTGTCATTGTAAGGTCAAAAGACGTTTTTTGAGTTCAAGAATATATGAATAACATTCAGTTTTAAGGCAAAGTATCCATTTAACGTGACTAATTCAGCAATCACCAAATTGACCTCTGGCTACAGTAATCTGTCTCCTTCCAAGCCAGGTAAATGAACATGCAATATAGTTTTAAAATAATGGCAGTTTTTTTTCCCCGAGGTGAGGGGAGGTCAACACACAGTTATTATATACTTAATGGACTGTGAATGAGAAAAAATGTTCCAAGTCCCCAACAGAGAGCACTCACCCAGTCTTGGCGAAGTTGGTCCAGTACGTCATGACGACGGCGCTGAGCATGACGTCGTTCTTGGAGAAGTTGCAGGGGAAGAGGTCGGTGGGGCCGATCATGGGGATGCCGAATACGTACGGCACCTCGTCCCCGTGGGCGGCGTCGGACCAGGCGGGCTTCATGAGGCTCTGGCAGTGGTGGTAGAACGCGTAGAAGTAGGTGGGCGACCCGTAGCGGGCGTGCAGGTCGGCCGTCACCACGGCCGGCTCCACCCACTGGTGGTCGGTGAAGAGGGCCACCAGGGTCTTGCGACGGGTCTCCGGGTTGTCGCGGTCCGCCCAGTCGGTGTACATGAACTTGATGGTCTCGCGCAGGGTGTCTTTGCCCTCGGGGTAGCCGTAGAGGCTGTCCACGAAGTCCGAGACGGAGAAGTCGAAGTCGTTCCCGGAGACGCCGTCCTCCGAGTCCACCACGTTCTCCACGAAGCGCAGGCCCTCGCCCTGGTTGACGCCCAGCATGATGTCGTAGTTGAGGAACTCGCCCTGCTCCATGAGGATCTCCGGGTCGTCGGGGATGACGTCTCCGTCGATGACGGGGCCGAAGGCCACGTGGTAGCGCGCCGGCTGGATGTCCTGTTCCACCAGCTCACGCGCGGTCTTCTTCCGCAGGCAGTCCACCATGTCCAGGGTGTCCAGCACGTTGCAGCCCACCTTCTCCGCCAGCATACGAGTGTACTTCACGGGCTGGTAGTTCACTGCCCAGCTGGAGAGCGCTGAGCCACTTTGGATAATGGCTCGGTGGAAAAGGCCTGTGAAAGGAATAACAGCAAACATCAGAGGAGTGCCCTGTTTTATTTTTAAACGTGCTTTATGAAACGATTGTATTATTTTCCTTAATGGTTTTATCAAGTTTATTATGTGTCTGCATAGTTTTTTTTTCTTTACTGTTGTTGCTTTATTATGCGTGCGTTTTTTAAAGATATCCATTAATTCCAAGAGTTTTTATTAATATCATCATTATCATTGCCTCTCCTCTACATCGCACACATTACCCAGTAAAAAAATAATTCTGAGTCACAATCTATTTCAATAATGCAATTTTTCAGGACAAAGAAATGACACCCTTCATTATTCAAAGAGAGACAGATTTATATGCATGCAGGCTATTACACGCATAAGAAATGCACACGCATGCACGAATACAACATACACACAAACACACCCCCATACAAAGGCACACACACACACACACACACACACACACAATACCAGACACAGCATGGTCAATTTTTAATAAAAGTACTGTAAGAAAAATAAGAAAATGTGCAATGTGAATGAACAGTTTTTAATCAGAACCAACAGATTTTCTTTCTTGTTTGAAATTTTCTTCTTTTGAATGCACAGATGGCTTGTTTTGACCCACAGAGATGTAAACGAGGGGACTGTACAGTTTTTGTCCATCTTTGTAATTTACACCACGCCATTTGGGAAGAGTGCAGAATAAATTGGCCCGTATCCGCAGAACACTGCGGCAAGGCAGGACCTGGTCTGAAAAAAGCCCCTCCGCTCTCCCTGAGCCCCCATGGTCCCCCCAGAGTGCCCCCTCCTCGCAATCATCTACCTGATTGCACAATTGATCCGTCTTCCTGCTTCTTTGTGTTGGCCCGAGTCCAATGTGCACTGCGCATTGTGAAAGTTTACACACTGCCTTAACCCTGTGCTTCTGCCATTCTCCACCTTCGGCAGAACGCCGTAGAGGACACGGCACTTATATAACACCCATATTGCAGATATTCACAATACAGCACCGGATCGCATCTTCAGGCGGGTAACACAGGAAACGTTAGCGGCAGGCTCAGAGCGATTCTCATAATCCCTTAAAAAAAAAATCTGAATAAATTACAATGGGATATGTTTTCTTCAAGATTGTATCTTAGGACCGCATAAATTAATTCCAGTCGAATGTAAGTAAAATCCCACATGCGCGCAATAGCGCTGCGTGCGTTTGGAATTTCACTTCATTATAACTGAAAAATTTACCTAACAAGGCAGTGATGCAAAAAAGGCGCCAAAGAAGGAAGTGCACTGAAGTGAGACTGGAACCTATGTTGCTCCAGCAACAGACAGCGAGAGCGTGTACAGCCTCCTCAGACACTGCAGCTCGTCCCTGCAAGCAGAGAGAGGCGTGCCGGCTGTGGCGGCTCCTGCGACTCCGCTCTCTGGGCTACTCTAGAGGGGAAGAGAGCCTCACATCTGTCCAGGAAAAGGAAGCAGATGCCACGGTTAGAACACAGTTTACAGAGGGGGACGGCAGATGAAAGATAGCCACCCTCAAGCACCAGTGCCCCTAACTTAATCTTGTACCTCCTCTAATATTGGCAGTAACGCTCCCTCCACTCACCCCTACCTCGTTTGCACTCGACAGACACGGCGGGCCTGGGCGCGCTTTCCGCATACTAAAATGCATTTTAATAACAGAATGCTCTTCTTTTTAATGTCTTTTCGCTGACATGTTTATTGTTGCCATTAAGAAAATATAGTAACATATCATTATATAGGATGTGAATCACCCTCATTAACTGCAATTATGTCCCATTCGACTGAATACTCGGGAGCTGTCTATGTTTAATCATGATAATCAAGTTCCTTTCATCAATAATTGATGCATTTTCTTTTTCAGGTTATTAACACCATTTGAATTGTATTAAAAGAGAGTGATACAAAGCCCAAGTACAACACACATTTACGGATGCTCACAACAGAATTCCACTTTACAGTTGGAAAAACCAAATGACACGTGCATGACCTCGCTAATTATTTTATTAAATGCCTTTTTTATGTGTGGATTTTGGACGGGAGAAGGGATAAATGATTCTAATGTGGATGCTGCTGCAGAATAAACTAGAGTCATTTCCTGACACAATTTAAGACTGCTGAATTCACAGATGTCTCTAATGTCCAGCTGTGACACGTAGCCTATGGCTAAAAGGATAAATTTTGCTAAACCAGCCTGCTTGAAAGAACCCCATGTTCTATTACCTACTGTTTCCTGTTTGGTTTTCCTGATTAATAGCTAATCCCTGCCAAAATAAAATGCATGCATTTTGGTGCGGTGTTATTTTAGAACCTCACTCCAATGGATGAAAGTCCATGGGATTTTGACATCCCACTTTGTGTGATTGAAAGGGGATCTTGGTAGCTGTATTCTGAATTGCAGTGACTGACCGATTCAATACAATGTTCAGTAAGAGCCAAAAACATCCGCCACAGAGTCCAACAGCAGGACCATTGGAGCAGAACATTAATTTCAGATTGAAGCGATTCTCTTGGCTTTCAGCACAATGAAGAACTAAATAAATATGTGTTGCTACTGTTCTGTACAGTCTAATAAAAAGCAAGAGCCTGGCATTCGCCACTTTATACAAGGGTAAAATAATTTAAAGTGTGTTCGCTGCTCCTCAGTATAGCTTTAAATGGTTTCTGCTGTTAAAAGCAAACAAAGAAACACAGGGCTTTTGAAATAAAGCTGTAAAGCCTGCAGAATGTAATCTTGCACTTACTCACATTTCAATCACCCTGGCCTTGTGTTTCTTGCTCGGATTGCTTTAATATCCTTTGGACAGTATCCATGACATTTAGTCATAAATGAGTTTGGAAAAGGAGAGCGGTCGGAAGTCAAACTTTCGACTTCCACGAAAATTCAGCTGCAAGCCCACGACGTCGACCGATAAGAACGTTGCAACGGCGGTTCGGGGCACAGGGGTGTTTTCCTCTGTAAATCACTTTGTATTCCATGTTGTTGGTTGTGTAAAGGCAACCGACAGTACAGATGAGGTGGTGTTATGGTTGACACGTGAGAGAGAGGTACCTAAAGTGTGAGGAGATCCATCAGACGGAGGGTTTACTGGCAGATTGAGGTCAGGCTGAGTTATGTCTGAAGCTGGGAGGTGATCACTCATTTGGCCCCACTAAAACGCTGCTTCAGTGCGTTTTGTAAGCCCCGGCCACCTGCGACTCTCAGGACCCGGGTTAAGCGGCTGCAATGCACGTTCCATGTTTGGTGAAATCTATGATAACTTACTGCACCTGTAAAACAGTGACCCCGTGTCACATTTGACCTGTTCTGGAAAGCAAGAGACCTACACCTGTAATAATATGTCTATCCCCTTTCCACCTTGTACCTTCCTTTTTATCATACAATTCTCATTTTTTTGCATTGCACTCGAGCAGTGTTGTGTCGACACATCTGAGCTGATTCCCGCTTTTTTTGGCTGGGGAGAGAGTCATAGCAGTGAAGTAAATGTGACGTGTGTCATCTTTTATGAAACCATGCCCTCAGGAACATTGGCCGGAGGTGTGTAGATCCGCCTGCAGCTCTGTGCTGAACCGAGGCATCATTTAGCGTTCTGCACTGCCAAAATATTATTGGGTTGCAGCAATTATGTTGTGCAGGCAGCACTGAGGTCACGGTGACCTTGAAAACTGACACCTTACCAGGCTGCCAAACCACAGAGAAAAATTAACAGTTCATCCAAATTCAGACTTCTTTGGCTGACATCCAGCTGCAATTCATCCGACTCGCTCTCCATCTTGGATCTTGGTATGAACACGCTTGAGGCTTGTATCACAGTGGATGGAGCGGCCTTTGAGCACGATCTCTATGGTGGAGCAAATCATCACTTTAAAGTCTTCTCCCCATCGTTTCATCTTGTCTTGGGCTTGGCGTGAACGCAAGGATTTGCAATGCTGGAGATCAAACCGTGTTTGTGCTTCTGTTTGTCTGCTCCGCTGAAAAGGGATTCCCATTCTCTGCCCAAGTCGTTGCTCTCGAACTTGAACCAGCTGTATCAAATTGACTATTTCATACGTATATTAAATCAGCTACCTTTTCAACTCAGACCTCTGAGCTAACCACAGTGCATTCACAAACCACAAAGCCACATTCCGTTAGCCCTGTCCAACCAAAAACTGGGCTTTCTTTTCCCACTGTGGCCCAAATATTGTTTACAATATGAGAAGCCACTGAATATGTGTGTATTTTCATGTATCTCGCCAGTCCTTGTTTTCAAAGACATTTGTTCTGTTTATGTTCCCACATATTCGCGAGTGGCCCCCATAACTCCATTTTTGGGTACCACGCGGTCCTCTGTGTCCCATTTCAGGCCACACGGGGGAGCAATGGACTGAAGCACACTCCTACAGCTTTTCTAAGAGCTTTTTATCCTATCCCCATTGTGTCTGTTGCTGTTTTCTGTTCTTTGGTAGGGGCTAGTGGGTCACAGGTTTTATGTGTAAGTAGCACTGCGAGGCTTATTCACAATTACAGCAGGCTGGATTTCCCACTCAAACTCTCAAGACACTCCCCTTTATGCTATCTCTGAGGGAATCTTAATCCATTTCTCTTCTGTTACAAAGGACGAGGGCGATTTCCTAAACTGTTGACAGCTTCATTGAATATTTTATAGTTCCTGGTTTCTGCGGTGGAGTCGGGTCATGGTGTGAGCCACAAGTTTTGGCAGGGACGGAGTATTGAAAGGTTGGTTCTTTCTTTCTGTGCTCAGATATTAACAATAAAGCATGGCTCCAAATGCTAAAAAAAAAAAAAAAAAACTGGTCAGCCTTGCTGCGATCCATCAAACGCACATCATTTTCTTCCCTTTCCCTGTAATGCTCATTGTGTTATTCTTTGTGTCCTGTTTCTTTCATTACAGGCTCAATCAGACGTTTTTGTATCAAAATCTTTTGTACCTGGAAGCCTCCCCAAGTATCCATTTTACTTTATTCCATTTTACTAGGTCTTAAGTAAGTCATGAATCCCTTTACCATGCCAAGGGTTATGGTGGCTCATTTTCATCTGTACTTAAATCATAAAACAGGAACAGGACTAGACCATCAGACAAATGACCACAGAAAGAGGCAGCCACTACCTCAGATTTTGATGGCAGTGACTATGCATCCCTCACTCTCCACAGCATTTCCAAGCTGGACAAACTGTGTACATCCACAAATCTGTCTATGATGATTATAATGACTGTGTCTGTTGACTAATATCAGTTTAAAAGAAACATACAACACCCACTTGACTTTAAACCTGGCACAGTCTAATATTAAGGATTAATATATCTCTCCAAATCAGTAACATTTCTGTAGCTCAAACAGTATTAGTGTCTCCCTGATTACTTTGAAACGTAGGATAATGGGGATCTCTATTATTATTAAATTATTGGAGTTTATCTGTCATCTTCATTTTTGTAACCTTGTGCTGATGAATGTGGGCTATTGGTATGAAAAAAGGTGAAAAGACATTACTCCTGTGCAGTGAAATGAATGTCAATCATGTGACAGTTTTGACGTCAAAATATTCTGCCACTGGTGCAGATATGTATATGTTGCACAACATTGCACGCTCTTAATTAAATGGGTGTGTATTAATTTAACATTCACTGAATATAAAACAGCAATATTTGCATACTAATTTGATAAGGCACTGTTCAACCGGCAAACTGCAAATTGATAATTGAGAAAATATTGAGCAACAAAGCTAGGATTATATTGGCTTATTGAAAATACAATATATGATAATATAATATAAAAACGACTGAAAAATATAAAAAATACTTTTTGAAAATCGAAAATAAGACCATAGAGATTTACCCAAATATGCATTTTGGTGGTTTCTGCAAGATCACAGACTGCATTATGCACTTATGTCACATTGTTGGTTGATGTCTGCTTATGGTCTGAGGTGATTACAAAAAAATTTCATCAATGTATTTTCTGCACATTTAGGAAACATAGTGTCGCACTTGTCTAGAAAGATATAGTTTTGCATAGAATAGCAACACATGAACTACGGTGCAGTAATAGACTGTTCAGAAACCCTGTCCTTCAATCAAGGAACCAAGGTGTGAGACAACTCTGCAGATCAGAGAGACAGGGCTGCTAGGCTGTGAAACAATGAGGCAGAGTGAAAATCACTGAGACCAAATGAATCCACCATTTCATGCACCAAGTGAACAAGCTTTGATAACCATCTTTGAGTCATGTTCTGTGGATTTGCCTCTGATATCAGCAGCTCACTAAAAATAAAGATGGAAAAATAAAGAGATAAAGGGGGGTGAAAAAAGGAAAAAGCTGTCACTGGTGCCAGTGTTTGGAATGAGTTCCTGACCCAGTCTAGCAACTGCCACCCCCACCAACCCCCCCCCCCCCCCCCCCTCCCCCCAGCCTCCCTAACACCCCTTCCCTCAGCGCCCTCCCCTCTTCAAATTGGGGCGCTCTCCGCCTTGATCCGACTCGGAGTTCAACTTCCGCTACACCGGCCCCGGCGTGGCCCCACGTCTCTCCTGGGAAGGCTCCCAGCTGCTCGGAGATAAAGCGTCGGGAAAGAGAGGGAGGGATGTGAGGAGGCTAAAAACGACCTGATCGACAGAAGCGTGGCTGCCGGATCGATTCCCCTCACGGACCCTGCGAGAGTGATATCTCCCACTAATCACAGCCTGACGTCCGCCAGTCGATGCCCACGCGCCCGGTGGGCCCATCAGCAGGCCACCCCCGCTGTCCACGTCTCTCCGCGCCGCTTCCAGCCTCTCCCAAACGACCGTTTTCCTCCCCGCCTAAATCATTACCGCATTATTCAACGCAATTATTATTCCATCTTTTATTCAAGACGGGGCTTAACAACGGGGCCGGGTGACCTGGACTGTAGGCGAAACGATGAGCTGAGCGGGTATAACGACGGGCGGAGCGGTTATTTTCAGCGTAAACGTTCGTACTGCGCGTTGTAACTATCGCGCGATGCGTAATGGTATAATTGCGCAGTCTGCATGCCGTCACAAGTGCACCATTTCATTGGCCGGTTGCGATGTGGAGAAATGCTCTTTTTTTCTGAAGATGACCGTAGGCAAACAAATAATAGCCAAGTCAGAAGAGCAGGTTAGAATGCCTTATTTGCTCAATATAATTGAGGAACTTTGGTCATAATGAGCTCTGATTGGGCTATTGCTGCACGTCAATTGCGGTTACTGAAATGAAAACAATTCTGTGTACGACACAATTCTGTGTATGTCACAAGATTCTGCGAATGTCGATGCCGAGAAGGACGGAATGATTAGAGGTTATCTGTGTTTATCTCGATGTCGTGATTGCCTAAGTTCTCCTCCTAATCTCTTCATCCGCAACCTGTTTAAACGTTCCCCCTTTCACTCCACGTTTAATATACAAATGTGCTCACACAACCATTGTGTACCAATTATTATCTCTGTTTGCCTGAATCTCAAAAATAGATTCCAGGATATAAAAAACGTAACACTGTCATATGTTATACTCAGACACCAAGACACACTGCGAGCACCAGGGGATGACAAATAAAAAGAAAAATGGATGGACTGTGCTGACAAAATCCCTCTCCAAATATGCATGAATCTTCCTCATACATTTCTGCCACGGCATCCCCAGAATCACAGCAGCCGAACAGTTGATGCTAACAACGTGCTGCTTTTAAATGGTCGGCATACTAATAAACCGTAAATCAAACAAATTTGAAAAGAGTCTGCATCGGATGAAAATGTACAATCTCACTCAAAAAAAAGAAGAAGAAGAAAAAAAACGAATTCGGGAGGAGAGGTTGGATTCTATTCCTGGCTTTGCTTCCTTTGCCTCAGAGAGCCAGGTGGGATGACAGAGGCACATTTTGGGTTGTAGAGAGAGCCTTGTAGACCGGGCAGTTAAATGTGTGACAGACAAATGATTGAAAATGCGCACAAACGCCTGAGGGGACGCAGAAAGACCACAGCGGAGAGGTGGGCAGGGGGTGCTGGGGGGAGCATGACAACCAGGAAGCAATCCTGGACACATCTGGATCCTGCCCATTACCTGAGGAGAGCCAACCGCTCTGCGGTTCCGACTGGCTGAGCCCGGCTCGCAAAGCCAGGGAATGCAGTAGTGGCTGGGGAGGGGGGTGTGGGGGGGTTCAATTTCAAAAGCAAAACAGGTGAACTAACTTTTATAACAGTCACGCAGTTCCACAGGGTTTCAATTTATTTTTTCCAACGTTAGCTCATTCAAATACTGACACACAGCTGAAGAAATAGACATCGGTTTAATAGCACATCCCTGATCAAAAGCAAGGCCTAGTTTCAAAAGAGTCTGTGTGTGTGTGTGTGTGTGTGTGTGTGTGAGAGAGAGAGAGAGAGAGAGAGAGAGAGAGAGAGAGAGAGAGTGAGAGAGAGCGGGAGAGAGAAAAAGAGAGATAGAACAACAGTGAATAATAATGTGGCAATTTGTAAAAGGAAGATTGCAGGTTCAAACCACAGGTGGAGCAGCACTCATACTTAATGTGAGTTGCTTGATATCCAGTTCTATCGATGGATAGTGTGTGGAAAAAAATAAGCTTTGTGTGGTATAAGAATATTAATAATAATAAGGTACAATACAGCAATAGCATGCTGACATCTCACACGATTGAAATGCTGGTGTGTGCTCAGATACATATGCAAACGCACACACAATTATTCATTTCATGTGTGTGTTTGACTGTAAATGGCAAACTGTTACCCTGGCTGGCTCGATGAACTGCAGAGAAATACCTTTCGGCCATCTGTGTAATGTGCTTTCTCTTCCCTCACCCACACACTGCACGTCCTCATTAGATACCCCCCTTCCCAGAACTTGCAAAGGGAATGGCATGTTTTATTTAAAACGATGACGCAAGAAAGATGATGAAAGAAGCTCTTTGAGCATCGCTCTGAAATTCCTTCAGTGAAGCATTCGTCCTAAAGATTCCCTTTAAATAACAATCCAATGTTACATCGATTACCTTTGTGCTAACGAACATGCCTGCGTTAAAAGAAAAATCATTGCCACATACGCACTGTTCATTTGTTTAAAATTCGAAATGACATTATCTGAATCATTTCCATTTCTACATGAGGTACTAGCACGTGAAGCATGCCACCGGACCATGGTGCATCCCTGCCAAACCGAGGCCGGTTCCCCGGGCCGGCAGTAACACACCCTGCAGGGAGAGAGCACACGTGCTCGGCCTAATTCAAGCAGACACTCTCTGTAAACAGTAGACAAAAATAGGAGGACTAGCTCCTCTCTCGCGCTCTCATTAATGATTGAAACAGAGCTAGCGAGGTCAGGCGAGATAGTGCTGTGATCCCTTAGCCTCGCTGCGGAAAACGCCGGAACGCCGGCCGCCCCCTCTGCGCGGAGCGCGTGGAGCGTCGGACAGAGCCCGCGAGGGCTGTCAGTCTTCACCACTCCCTCCCCGCGGCCTGCGGCCCTCGCTCGTCTGCCCCAACGCGCCACGGACGCCCCCGATATACCCTGCGCTTACCACACACTGCGCTTGATTGAAAAAGTCCATTTGCAAACAGAGGTTCAGTTCACTCTGGTTGGTAATAAAGGCAGTGAAATGGATGATAACTGGGAGCCAATGCAGCCATCTTTGCTTGATGATGCGTGGTAAACAGTACACCTGGGATACGCTGTTTGGTCTCTTCCGCTGGTACTGTGCCGTACACTTCCTGTTTAACAATGAGGCTTCGTCCAACAAAATGGTTTTATTTTAGTAAGTTAATGCAATGAACCGAAGAATGTGTGCACATATATATGATATATATTTTTTTATACACATTTATATACTGCATGGTCACCATTTTCCAGTATGATTTTTTTTGAGATCAGGAAACATTGTTTCCCCTCAGACTGGTTCAGGGTTCTCCGTTTTTCCCTTTCTTCAGGAAAAAAAACCTACTCTGTCCAGTGCTCTGTTTGAAACAAACATTAACAATAACTGATGTATTTTGACAGAATCTTTTTCATAATATATTCAGCAATTTCAGTAATTTATGTGTTCACAGCCAAAAATAACATCATAACATCCTTACTCGTTAAGGTTCACCCACTAATTACTGTAATTTAACACAAAGACATTTCAAGAGGCATAAACTACCTACACTAAACACCTACATACAGCGCAGTGCCTTGACGCATATCAGTTTAAAGTATTTGATGTTAGGGAATGCCAGTCCACAAGAGGAAAAGAAAACAGGATGACAATGGCAGCACAGACATACACCAATCTGCGCTTCAAGAGTTCTACCACACATTTGGGTTGCAAAGCAACAGCAAGCAATAGCACAGTCACTGTGGTCCTCATGTATTTAGAGTAAATCCGACTGCCAAGCCTTACTGAATCAACCCACACAACAGTAAACAAAAACCGTAGTATAATATGATATGCTTGCGGCAACATTTTGCATAAATCACACTGGAGGGATACACGTTAAAGACTGTGGTGGAATTTATTATAATATATTGAGCATATGCAGTGTAGAAATCCTATTTGTACAAGGAAACCAAAGTTCAATTTTAGATTATTACTTTAAATCTTCCATAAAAGGTTTGGCTGTAATTATTTTTATTACTAATTAGAGGGCGAGTTCATTTTAGTAGCACTCGCACAGCATTGCAATAGAAGCCAGGTACCTTGAAAAAAACCTTGCCATTTTAAGACAGATTTGCAGGAAGCTCCCAGCCCACTTGTAAGTTCTTAGGAGAAATAACTGTAGACTGAGCAGACACAGGTAAAGACAGAAAAGGTCATGGAAAACCATATGAACCTATAAGTGAGATAGCCAAGTTCTAGCGCTACATTGGACAAGGAATGACTTGTGCGGGAGACAAATCCGGTTATGCTATTACATGTTCAAATCTATTCGAATCAGTTATATTGCCATGAAACAGTTTGTCCATCTGGTAAAACACTGGCAAAATATTAACAGCAGGTTGATAGATTTAGAAGCTGTGAGGCAGGGCAGGATGGATGCATTTGAGTTATCACTGAATGATTGACAAGGGGTTGGTCCCAGTCTGAATCATCTTCGAGTACAAGGTATGCGGTGCTATGAAATTATTAAGATGGATTCAGAGAAACGAGTGGCTCTTGTGAACTTACAGTAGGACTGTGTCTCGCATGGCTGGGGAGCAAGATGCAGCAGACTGCTGTTAAAATTCCCCCCATTGAGACCCAATGAGCCATGTATTCTATTTGTTGCATAACTCTCTGCATGGTAAACAAAAAAGTAATAAAAATGTTCTGAGATGTAAAATGACATTGCCTCCATTTCTAAGTCAGACACAAGAAGTTTACTCAAATATTATTTGTTTGCTTGTTTGTTTGTCACACTGTAGTAGTATAGGTCCACCACAAGGTAGTGACAAAGCTCAGTCGCACCTAGGCTACAGCTAACATTAGCAGGTACCACCACAAAATGGCTGGGCTACCCTGCGCTAGTCCAGAAGAGACCTAGGCTACATCATTCTGCTTGCATTGCTTGACTTCATTTCTAGCATTTCTACTGTTTATACAGTAACTTTGCGATCTAACAATCTTGCTTCTTGCATTAATTACTTGGCTAGCAAAGTAGTTAGCTACTATATCACAAACACACAGGTTTATAGAACCAAGGATTTATACTACTGTGAGCTATAACGCACCCATTATAAATGATCATATCCCGAAAAGTTATAGTTAGCTTGCTAACTAGCTAGTTGAATGCAATTGGGTTAGGATACAGCCAAGCCAATAAAATGTCTAATTTCCACAACTCGCAAGCATTTTTCATTTTATTACATTTCCTACGCAAAAACTCAAACCAGCAAAAGCCTAATAAACTGTTTTATTTATGGTGGTAAGGGGTGGGGTATGGCCTAGCAAATACATCTGATCATTCACGGTTGCTCCAAACATTGTCCTTCAGTTGTGTAACATTAATTCAAATGTACAGTCTGTATACCACAATGGAGCTACAATCAAAGTGTTTCCTTCATTTCTGAACTCTAGTGCACTTTTCAAGATGACAGTGCAGTTTTCATAGAATTATTTTGTGTTTCCCTCAACTTCAACTATGGGTTGTGCTCCAGTAATTCTGTTAATAATCTGTGACAATCATAATCTCCTCCTTGTCTTTTCAACTAAAACACTGCTGTGTCTGCACCATTAGCCTACATCTACGATACCAAAAATATATCACCACTATCAGCAGTATAAGTTCTTGGCCCTGGAAGAAAAAAAAAGCTTATAATAACTTCCTTTTTACTTAATTATAACATCACCAATGTGATGGACCATTTGTGCTAGCATGGTGTTAACTACTTGCTTGGCTACTGTTGCACATACATTTTTCAGGAGGTGTAAAATATCCAACACACATACGCACACACAGCATCAATAACAACAACGACAACAACAACGACTACTAAAATAATTGGATTGCATTTAGTTAGTTTCAAAACAATTGTATACAATCAAAACCCTAGCATGTACATGCCACATGTTCCATCCCAAACTGCCAAACAACCTTAACGCATTCTGAATGACAAGCATATTTTGCATGCATCACCAAATAATTCAGTTTTGACATTTTAATGACAATAATAATATTCCAATAGTGATAACAATAACAATTGTATCCTATATTAATACATTATTACAACTACTACTAAATAACATTTCTGTTATGTTTATTTTATTCATGGTGGGTGGCCGATAGCTCAGGGGGGTTTGGCCCCTGCTTTGTTGCTTTGGATAAAAGCATCAGTTAAATAACAAATGTAATGTAACTACTGCTACAAATAATCCTTATTATTATTACTGTCACCATACACACCTGCATAATAACAATACTACTACTACTACTACTACTACTACTATTACTACTACTACTACTAATAATAATAATAATAATAATAATAATAATAATAATAATAATAATAACAACAACCTCATTATATGACAATGCTGAGTCAATATTTCCTGCTACATTTTGGCCAAATATTTTCAGTTCATTTCTCTGTATTTTAAATGGCAGGAAAGCCTTGACAACTTATTGTCAATGGGTGGCCAAGGCCCCTAGAGATGTTCAATCAGTTCAATAAGCAAGTCAATCATAGTTGATTGACTGGCGTAATGTGCTGATTAATTGAATGATTACGTGGTTGGGGGTGCCTGCCCAGGAGGATTTATTGACTGATTGGCTGGGTGAGAGAAAAGTACTATTTCTCTCTTATGTATGGCTGGCTAATCCATAAATTACCCAGTTTAGAAAATTCATTTGACACTTTAAGCTATTTTGATGGACCAGTGAGTTGCAAGCAGAGGGATCAGCCATGCTTATTATTAATGGAAAATAATAATGCTGTTTTCAGTGGAACTGTACATCTGAATCCTTCACGTTTCTAGTCTACTCACAACCATGCACATGCTGTAATTACAAAAAAAAAGGAAAATCATATGACATCTTATCATATTTCACTGGCTAATGCAGAACAATGAACCAAGTAGACAGCATCCAAGGAGATGGAGGAAGCTGGAAATCCCTGATTTTGTGCATCACTGTGATTCAAAGAAAGCCAATATCTCATTACATGCTGGTTTTGTCCATACTCTGCACTGCTGTCTGAGATTCTGGAGAAAAATAATGGGCATATGTTCAGCTGCCTCTCTCAAACTAATTTCCCAGGTTTGTGAAAAACATATTCAGACATGACAGGCTCAAGCTTTTTTCCATTTGATATGTGTGAAGTACTTTTGTGAGTATAGTGAATAATGAAGACATCCAGAGGGGAAAAACAGTGTTATAAGGAAATCTGTAACAGCACATGCAACTTCAATTTCAGATTTAAACTGAAACCTTGAGTAAGATTAAGCTAGCAAGGAAACCAAGCACTGCAAGCAGACTGATGTAGAGTGGGGTCTCTGGACTAGCGCATGGTAGTACAACCATTTTGTGATGGCTAAACTAAATAAACAATAGATATGTTTAAAAGTGAAATAAAGTACTTAATGGAACATTCTAGATGTGTAATGGAGACAATGAAAACGGTACCAGCTACCACTGTTTAACAAATTGTTTACACTGAAACCACACTGCTTTGGGTATTGCTGTGATCTATCTCTATTGCTAAATGCAGAACCAAAATACAGTATGTAGAAACCATTTTTAGTCCTTAGTTTGGCTGCACTATTCTAATTTTAGGGTGAAATGATAAATGGTAATTTAAATGCTAACTAAGTGAGACCATTTGGTAATTGAATTTCAACAAATAAATGTAACAATATATGCTTAGTAGAAATTGAAGCAAAAAATACAATCAAATAAATATCTTATGAGAACATGTTGGTTAACTGTTGCATCAGAGGACTTGGTTATATGAGTGATTGCATTCCATCTCAAAGATTCATATTGACAGCATATAAAAACACAAATGGAAATGGTTGCTGTCACACAGAATGGTCACAGTTAATGCTTCCTCGTAAAGCAGGTGAGATAAAAAGGAAAAGCACCAAGTGGGCTGCAAAAGCTGTTATATGCTTAATAAATAAGTTAATTTTTTATTGTTAATTGGATTCACACATGTCAGGGGTCATGGGAATTCCTCCATTCTGGATGGCCAGAATTTGACACCGCATTCCCTTCATGCCATGGAAATGTCTTTTTTTGGAAAACCGAATGTATTTTCTATTCACTCTTTTGTGGAGGCAGAACTGAATGGGTGCACTCACTGAGCAGAGTTCTAATTCCTGTTACTGTTGCTTAAACACAATGCAAGTGAGGGCTCGGCAAATGGAGGCAAAAATCTTTCCAGAGGGTTTAACGCAAAATGACAAGGCATGACTCCATAAGTTCAGCTTGGAACTGAACTTTAGCACGGCCCATGGTCCGATGTGACCGAGCCTTGTAAGAGAAGAATGGTGGATATTCAATAGTCGCATTTCTGCCTCGGTGACCACATCTGAGATTATCAGTCTCACACATTGAAAACCAGGCTGGAGGCAGGAAGGGAGAAAATGAAAAAAATAAATGATTACGGCCTGGAAACAGCCCTGAGTTTGTTTGTGTTTTTTTCTCTTTTCCTCTCCAATAAAGCAAGGGCTTGCATTTTTTTTTCTTCTTGCCTTATGTCAACGCCAACAGGCACACAGCTGCAGTCCTCAGCATGCCCTGATATCTCCAGACCCAGTGTGGACACATGGGTACCAAGCAACAGGGCATTTACACACAGTGTCTACTTTAGCTGTTTTTAGATGACTTAGTCAGCACAGCACTCAACTGCAGACAGACAGACAAATAGAGGGGGTTATGGAGCTAATATGGAAGCTGATATGGAAAGCAGGACTTTTGAACTGACTTTTGCATGGCTACCTACCTTAATTTTTATGTGTATCTAAATTGCACCCTTGGGGTTAACAATCAATAAGCAAACACGAACAATACTTTTAATGAAGCCACTCCTCTGTTTGAAAAGAAACCGTCTCCACCTAGCCAGTTCTGAATTTCAGAGGCTGTCACTTCCTTCAAATGCTCCATGAATGATTAGCTCTTTTCAGAATCATTGTCAGAATAGTGGACCCGATTTGACTTCAGATTTAAAAGCGTTTCTAAGTGTAACATTCAATCGTGCACAGCAAAAAAATCTAAACTAAAGTCCACTATTAAGAATGTCAATCAAAGAGAATGAGGGAGGCGAAAATTGGGTGGGAGTGCCATGTTTTGACAACTTGTAAGAACTGGAATGACATGGATTTGGGCTCTTTCAGAATCCCTTGAAACCCACAACAGAAAGATGCTTCCTTTAACATGTACAAATCTTCTGGAGGTGTATCAACAGGGAAGCAACAATGCGGTACTGTACACATTTCATGAACTCCTTATGAAGGATCCTGTGCTATTAATTAGATCATTTTACTGTGTTTATAGAAATAAAGTCAACAACATATTTGTGACAAAATTCTGAACGATTCCTTTGCTGGAAAGTAACAGGCTTTTGGAAGCATGGATTCTCATGTACCACATGTCTCAGGCGGTCATGTAGTCACGTGTTCACTCTTGCAGCAGCTAATATACAGGACTAAATGTGGCAATACTCAGTCCATACAGTAGTTAACCTATTACCAGATAGCAATACTGAGCCCTGGGTGAAATTAAACTATGGACAACAGGAAGATCTACCTATTGGTTGCACACCAAAAAGTAGCTTACCAAAAAACATTGAGGATTGCCATGGATTGCTTAATGGATCTTGCTAGCAACTTAGCTTGCTACCTAGCGAACAGACTGTTGAGTTCAGCTTCTGGTAAGCCAACTAGCTAGCTTGTTTAGTGGACTTTTCATAGCATTCTCACCTATAGGCATGAGCAGTCTGTGCTTTCCTTGAATGTGTGTCACACCCTTTAACACTCTTTTCTTGACATCTTTGCACCATTGACGTTAGCACCGCTGAAATTAACTGATAGCTAGCTAAAATGGAAGCATACATGCAAACCATCTTAAAGATTACATAATATAGAGGGCAGGAGCCAAGACTTGATACTGGGAGACTTCAGCTCCCTCAAAATGTTTTCCACTGGTCCTTGGTTTGAAGTTGATATAATCACACACTATCTTTCACACGCAGGTTCTCACCTAAACAGTGCAGAGCTGAAAGTTATGAAAAATGGTAGATATTGGAGGAATTATATGATGATTCTTCAAAAAAGTGACTGTACAGTATAGACTGAGATTCATTATCAGCACAGTCATATTTTTATCTACCATCCAACTCTGGCCCAGTGCTTGAATTTGACAGGCAGCAGTGTCTGTTATCACACAAGGGGGGGGAGTTCTGCTGGATCATGCATTCTAAGTGTTGTCTCCTCCTGTCTCCATTGCTCATATAACAGCATGGCCTTATTATGTCTAAGGCTTTGCTTTTGATTCTCATTAAATTAAAACAACATCATTACAAAAAAAAAAAGAAACTAGAGAGGTACCACAGCTTGATAACTACAGAAAAAAAAAACTCGCCCAATAAAGCAAGAGACACATAGCAAAATGCTTGTAATGTTAATGAGAAAAGGTAAGTACGTCAAATTGGCATGTTCATGCATGGCTAAACGTATTTGCTGGAGGAAGTCAACCTAAAACTTATCTCCACAGGTCCTCCGCCCCTGTATCCCCTGCCCTGGTCACTGTGAGCGAAGATTTAAATGGCGAAAAGAGCGGTGTAATGTGGGATGGGAATTTAATGGAGACCGGTGGGAGGAGTACACAGGAATGAGTCAGAGAACAGCAGTGCCGCTTCTCATCCAGAAGAAGCCGTCTAATGAGGATAATATTAGCAGACAGGGGACAACGGCAGCAATAAGGCATACGGAGAAGGCTGGGAAACAACACCAGCGGTTAGCAAACAGATGTTCCCACTGATTTGGACCCCATCTCAATTAACAGGAAGCCTACTCCACTTTGCAGCCATCCCAGAACACTCTGGAGAGCACCTTTGACGGCCTGGCAGAGAATTAGTTTTGCTGGTAAAACACACATCTGCGTTTGCTGAGAGCGAAGCGGAGATGCTTATCTGCAGTTCCTAGGGCAGGGCTTCTATGAGACCTGCCAGCAGTGGACACTGTGCTTTTCCCGGGTCATACTGTTTGACCTTTGAGAGCTCACGTGTCTCCTGTGCCGACAAGCGGGTGATGCAGTTTCACAAAATCTGTCCTTCACCAAAGATTGAAGTTGCAAAGTTGCATGACAAATGTGGAAACGCCAACTGAAGTGTGTTTACGTTGGCTCCCGAGACCTAACTTGATTTACACACAGAGCAGGCACCTTGAAAGGGCCACATTAATTGCTCAATGGTAAACCTGGCAGGAAAGTAAAAAGAGAAACCTTTTAAATTTGCTGTGGTAAGGACAATGCTCTTTTTGTGGAAAAGACAACAGAAGAACAGAGCCGAACAATTCGCTTGACTTCATCAAGTCGATAAATTTAAGCATTATTCCTGGCAATGTGCCAGAAAAATGACTCGTCCTTTAAAAGCATTGTGAAAGAAATAGTGTGAAAATGGTCACCATCGCTAAAGATTGATACATTTTTATTTATTTATTTTGGTAAGTTTGTATGTGACAGGCCCTGAACAACAACTTTTGCCATCATGATTCATCATCACAATTTTGGGATTACATTTCTCTGAAAAGTAAATATTGAAAATTGAGCTGAGTTTAAGCTGGTATAACTGGGTATGAGCTGGTCAGCCAGCTAGTGCTGGTAGCTTGTCTGGGCTGGTAACTGGTCAACCAGCTAATAATTATTTCAACACATACCTTGAGCTGGTCAAACCATGTCAAGCTGGGAGCTGGTCTGAACTGGTCAACCAGCTAAACCATGTTGAGCTGGAAGTTGATCTGAACTGGCCAACCAGCTACCAGCTGTTTCAAAACCTAGCTTGAGTTGTTTTTCTTTCAGCAGGGCACACAAAATAAGCATTCTCTTTTGCAGGCAGATGTATTTCTAAAGAGCCAAAGGAAACAGTATGCAATCAATACAAATGAACGTGTAGTATGAAGTCCAGCTCACACAAAAATGAACATTCTCTTTTGCTGGCAAGTGCATTTCTAAAGAACCTAAGAAACTAGGTTTCTTGAAACTAACATTGTTCAATTGGCAACAACCACATAAAGACATACCCCATACGCCTAATGACACAAGTTTTTTTAAAACTGTTTTCACAAAGCTGCAGGTTAGATGATGAAGCTGTCAAAAGCCAACAGGTAATATCGATCTAACATTGTCTATACAAAAATACAATTCAGCAACATAGAAGATGACAACAACAGCAATAGCAATGGCAACAATATCTGTCCCTCAGATTCCACTGCATCTAAAGACCTCTTTAGACCAATGGGAGAAGTGTTCAGTGACTTGAATGAGAGCAACCAAACGGAAAAGAACAGCATTTTCAGTGCGTGCATGAAAAACGACACAAGGCAGCAAAGCATGTCCTCAGGGACACTACAGCGAGAGTGGGGGCCAGGAGGGGGCCTGGAGGGGACGGGAGGTGGGGGTAGTTGGGATTTTCGTTCAGGGTGCCCTGGGAAAGCCAATCAGTTGTTTCCAAAAATGGAGCAAGATGAAGAAAAAGAACAATCGTGAAGGTCAGCGTGGTACAGTAGTTCCAGGCGTGAGAAAAATAAATACATTCGAAAAGTTGACAGAAGGGCAGCCAATGACCCGCTAATTGTGGGTTGAATGATTATGACAGCATTTAAGCTATGAATAATGAGATTTGATTTATTAGTGTCTTTGTATGCATCGCTATTGTTATGCACACAAAGGCACTAAAAAGCATGCAGAGACTTAATGTCCCTTGAAACGAATACCCATGTACTCTTTAATCTTGACTGCACATGTATGACCCTCGATTAAATCCTTTTTTATTAGTATGGGGCAGGCGTCCTCAACCTCGTTCCTGCTTGTTTTGTATTGTTGCTCAGTACTTAATTTATCAGTTACATGGCAAACTCACCTCATCTGCCTTCTTGAGACTGATTTCCAGGTGTTAACAAAAACCACAAAAAGCAGGCCAGCTACCCACCAGGCCCAGGGGTGAGAAACCCATGATATGGGAGCAAACCTTATCTCATGTATTCCTGCAGCTGACCCGTATTGACACAATGCAAAATGAATTTCCAAGCACTAATATTGCACACATGATTCCAGACTCAGAAGTCCGTGTTTCATGCACGGTGTTGTTTGAAGCCATCAGACGCAGTACAAAGAGGCTAAATTAGCATTGACAGGAGGCAATGCTGGTGGGTTGGGAGGGATACAGAGCACTGGGATGTAGTGCTCAGCTGTCATTGCCTTTGTCAGAGGCTTCCTGTGCAGGTGGGCTGAAGAGACTCTGCCAGCTCCTCTCCAACAGAGACACCCATGCACCAGCTCATAATGGAAGCCTTTCACCAATCCCAGGCTATGCAGCATGAGTGAAGCGAAAAAGTTGCGCTATCAGGACAGGAGAGAGAGAGAGAGAGAGAGGGAGGGAAGGAGGGAGAGGGGGGGGGTGGGCACAGCCCAACGCAAGGCGGAGAATGCATATTAATAGGACAGGAAGTGAACAGCCAGCATTTGCTGGAAGCGATGCAAGATTAAGCCTCTCTTAATAGAGCAATCACGCCATGCTGCTGGGAAGCAGAAACGGCATCCATACGGTCATGACCGTCGTCTCTGCAGGCGGGAATGCCGCTCCAATAATAATTTAAGGGTAATAAATAAGCATGATAAAGCGATCGCTCACGATAATGTGCAGAATGTCCTTTTGTCGAGTTACAAAAGCTGCTTTGAGCTTTTTTGTCAGGATGCTTCTATCCCATGTGAAAATAATTCCCCTGTACTGAAATGGAGGGGTGTTTGGTTTGTAACCTGCCTTCCGGAACACAGTGCTGGGTATCTTCGGAGGAAGGGGCTGAGGACAGTGAAACACAGTTGTGATTGCAAGGCTGAAATGGGCTTCCTTGTTGTGCTTCCCTCTGCTGCTGGGTCACACTGTCAGAACGCATCACTGAGGCTGGTTTCCCGCTGCTCGCACCTGTTCAGAAGCACTGACCTGGATCCTGAACATCCAAGAAGACAGGCAATGAAATATCTCCCATATCCCTTCTGCCACACTTTATTTTAAAGGCCTGTTTATCCTCTTAGAAAACCATCGATAATTGCACTGCAACCTGCTAATTAAGTATGACTTACTTTTTAAACGTAGCCTACTTTATGCACACAGACAGCAAACAGACAAACATCAATATTGAAGCTTGGAATAATTTAAAATCCCAAGGATGTAAATGGTTCTGAAAAGTTCTGCATGGAGGAATGGTCAAAAATCCCTCCTAATGTGTTTTATAACCTTATTACAACTTGAAGGAAAAGAATCATGGCTGACATCTTTGGCAGAGGTGCTTGAAAAATATTAACCAGGGGTACCAACAATTGTGGAAGCTGTTTTTTGTGGTTTTTATTTGAAAAAGGTAAGGCTTTGGCTGATTCCATTGAATAATTAATAAAGCACATTACTTTATGCTTGTTGGGAAATAAAGCTAACGTCAATAACTGTATTATTTATTCATTTACAGCACTTGTTGTGGATATTTATCAAGGGTGGCAACAATTCCACTGGATGCATTAAAAAAACAATCCCACGAAAAACATTTCAATGTCCTATACAATTAGGGTTTCCACAGGCATAACATGTATTTGCATCGCTGCCTTTAAATGCACAGAACAAATGAAGCCATATACTCACAATGCTCCACTGCATCCTAGCATTATTGCTTCACATCGCCATAACGCAGACTTTATCAGACAGGAGTACATTTGTTCCGTACATCAGAGAACAGTGTTGAAAGTAATTGTTGTGCCTTTAGAAAAACAGGGACCCTGGAATATAAGGTGGCCTTTCATGTTTTTCAAGACATAAACTACACCTACACACTTCCTGATGTGTATCTCGCCACTGAATCAAAATTAAAAATGTGTCATGCTTCTGTACTGTGCCACTTGCTTTTCCGTTCAGAAAGCTCCCATATTTTACAGTTCTTATTTGGGCACAAGGGTATCATTGTGCTTTGCTCTTGCAGTTGTTTAAGAAGGGCTATACCTCATTGGATAAAATGACTGGGGACATTGTTCAGAATTGCTTTCTGCCAGTCAAGATTGGCCTCTCTTGTGTTCAGAAGGTCCTTGTGGGGCTGACTGAAGCTAAGTGCAGAACCATTGTTCCCCCAAATGTATTTCTCCTCATATTAAAACGAATAATGGCCTCAGAAAAGTCTTGGAAGGCACAGTTTGGAGGTTAGAGGAAGGGAAACATGACGTTCACAAAGTCTTTCACCTTCTTTCTTACCTTTACATTATTGTAGGTAATGGGGGAGGGGTTGTGACAGTTTGCACGAAACACGACAGCTAGGGGTAGGAAGTAGTGAAGATGCCAGAGATATTATCTGTTTGCGCAGTCCGATGCGTGCTCCTGTCTTGTCCCCAGTGTCCCGGCCTTTTTGCTCGGCGCTGTTTTCGGAACAAAGGGCATGAATCTCTTTATGGGGCGGGCTGACTGCTCCAAGTGGATAACAGACAGGCTACAGTGGCAGGATGAACTGCTTTCCCCGCGGTAGGGCAATTTCTCCCTTCCTCATCTCTCCCTCCATCCCTGCAGGGGAGGAGAGCAATGAAGGGAGGTACTCAGAACGACTGCCGTCTCTGCCTACTATTATTTGCGCAGCTTTTGTATACTATCTACTTTGCTCCGGGCATCCATCCATTTTCTTCCATCCATCTTAACGGCTCCACCCCATCTGCATTTCTCCGCCCCCCTCCTTTTTAGCACTCAGCCCTCACCTCCACTCTCATTCTTTCTCCATCCCCCCTTTTCACCATCCCTGTCTTCCCATCGTGTTTTTTCAACCCGGAGACATGCACTCACTTTCCGTCACTTTACAGGGGATGTCACGGACAGCCTGTTAACCTCTTTACTTTACTACACTGACTGGAGATAGGCAAGTTTTTGTTGTGCATGAAAAGAAAACACGTTAAAGGGCAACTGTGCTTGTGAGACACTAGGAATAGTTCATCTGGAGACCACTCGACAATAAAGGCAGATGAGTGGGTGTAAAGCACAAGGCTTATTTGAACCGAATGTCCTTCATTTAAGAGATTTTTACAAGGCACTTGCCCTATTGAGACATTATCAATGGAACATAATTCCGATCACTAAAGAAAATTCGACAGTATAAAAAAAATTCTAGAAAATTCTACACTCAACAAAAGAAATGAAAACAATTCATATGGTTGAAGAAATGTAATAACGTTCTAAAATATGTTTGGGAATAAGACCTGTAAGAACACCGCCTGACCTACATGGAGTTGCTGTCTTCACGAGCACAAGCATCTATCGGACCAGCTTGTGTTTGGTGGAAATAATAAAAATTCACTGCGTCCTTTATGTACGTATTTGTAATGCATAGCTTCAGGATTCTTATTACTGTGTGCTGCGGCAAAAAGAAAAAAAAACCACACACACACACACACACACTGTGAATATAGCACATATCTTGGGGGCTTAATATGACTGCATGTGCCTTGGTATTGAAAAGCTGCACTGGCCATACTATAAAAAGATGACATTTATGTTCACATGGAGAAGCGGTTCATATTCATGAAGCTGTGCTCACATGTATGACTCAGACGCGAGCCGCGACGCGAACGCACTTGCGTCGCTAACGCTGGCGGTAATCAGCAGAGTGTCTGCAGAGACGAAACAGCGCCTTTTTCTTTACAACAAAAAGCATTGTCATCACTGTAAATCACTGCTCCATACTCACATCTACCATGGATGTGAATACGTAAGGGATTAATATCCCGCCTCACCTCATCTTTGCCCCAAGTACTTTTTCTGCTTTATTTTAATTATCCATCTTTTCGTTCGAAGAGCGGTGGCAATCGAACACTTCACTCACAGTCGAGACTAAAAACGTACTGATAAAAAATGTGGAACGCAGCTCACTGTCTCGAGACACAAATGAAATGTAAAATAGTCCAACGCACGTTCCGCTCACAGCCAATCCCGGAGGTTTAATTATCTGTTTTGTCAATCAAGGTGAAAGCAAACAACAACACCTGACGCCAGGGAGTGTCACAATTCTCTGATGTGTCACAGATACGCTCAGAGGCTATAGACTCAGCCGAGCCTTGTGTACCAGTGTACACGCTCCCATGAAAGCTTGTACCTTTGAGATCTCTGCTGCTTTAATACATTACATCTGAATGTATATGTGGTGGAACACTGTAACGAAATGCATACAAACACTATATATGCAATATGGCAGTTATGGGAGTGACATTAGCTCAGGAGTTAAAAGTGTTGGTGCCTTGCATGGCAGCCATTGGTGTGTGAGTGTGTGTGTGAATGGGTGAATGAGAGGCATCAATTGTGAAGAGCGATATAAACGCAGCGCTTTGGATAAAAGCGCCATATAAATACAGTCCAATTACCATTAATTTTATGGACAAACCGGTCAACCGAACAGGATTTGAACGTGAAAGTCGCATAAGCGATTATGCCTTTTAAAGATTGGAATTGCACAATACGTAGACTTCCTTTGTTATAATAAATGGCAAAAGTGAGCATTATAGCAAAGTATACTGTACGTATATCCGCGTCTTGGGTCTATCTAAAATCATTTGCCTATAGAGCAGCAAAATGCCATAAAACCTTACCTTCTCATGTACAATAAAACCTTATCTTTAGAGCTCTTCACTTTGACAAATGCATTTCTTAATTAGCTTTTCAAGAAGTTGTGACAGCTAGCTCAACTGCTGCTGCCCACATGTTAGCAGACTGCTGCTCCTGTTTGAATGTTCCCAAACTGATATTTCTTTCCTGACAGGCAAGAACCATCACTACTAGCTTTGAACTCAGTTCAACCCTTTTCTCCTTCTTGTACATTTCTTGGCCAGTAGCTTGCAGCGTCAGACACACATATGCTGCATTCATTATGGCATTAAATTTGCAGCTAATGTTTTCATTTTGGATAATTTATTTTGCTCGCAGTTGTCAGCTGTAGGTAATTTTTATAGATAGATCATTACATCTATATAGCGCTTTTTCTAGACACTCAAAGCGCCTACAGTGATGAGGGGGAAAATCATGAGCATGAGCTGAGGTGGAGAAAGAGAGAACCAATTGAATCAGGGGATGATTCGTTGGCGGTTTGAAAGAGCCAGGGTTGGGAATTTAGCCAAGAAACCGGAGAACCCCTACTCTTTGCGAAGAGTGTCATGGGATCTTTAATGACCACAGTGAGTCAGGACCTCGATTTAACGTCTCATCCAAAAGCCAGCTTCTCCTACACAGTGTCCCCACCACATCATCATACTGATTTTTACTAGGCATCGTTTGTCGGGAAGCTGACATAGAAAAACATACCATTCTAATGAGCCCCTCTCACACCTTATTTCATTATCGATCATTAACTTACAAAACTGATTTACAGCCAGTGCGCGTGTGCATGTCCATACACGTATATATTTATATATTTTTTACACTGCGTACTCAGATATGATATATGACAGTGTTGCAAGAATCATTAGTGCTTTCTCCCCAGCCTGACAGTATTCCAAATTCAAGCTCTCACCTCCACATGATCACCAGTAAAATTCCCATCACTGGAGCTCAGATCCATGTTTTCCTTTCTGCTGGCATAATATCGCTCATTTATCTGTGGGCGGCAGCGATGTGGAGCTGAGATGGCTGGCTGCAATCCCTGTGCAGTAAAAGCATAAAATCTAGATGTGTGTCCAGGCAAGTCAGTGAATCTGCCCAGTGTGAGGACTTCTGGATTTCCTTTTAGGGAGCAATTCGCCAATATAGAATGTCTCGTGCAATTTCCCGGGGTCAAACCTTGATGGTAATATCTCAATTTAGGTATTGATGTAGGTTTCACATTTTTATCTAGCCGTCCTTTCCCTTTCTATTCATATCACTGATCTGTCAAGTGGGGCAATTTTTGTTAAACGGATGGTCAATATCTTCAAGACCTCAGTAGGGAGGAGTAAGAAAACCCATTTGATTGACTGAGAGAGGGAGAGATGGCTCTAAGAGAACAGACAAGGTACATTTATTTTATAGAAATTAAATTATAACTCAAGGAAAAAGAAGGAGATGTGCGAGTGGTGAAAAATGTGCTTGACTGTAAGAATGAAACCCTGATAGTTGTGTGTGCAGAGAAAAAAGGCCGGTATCGTAGATGTTACTGTAGAGATGTGGGGGTGCACATGAAAGACAAGTGCAGGCGCACTGAAACGTCTTCACCCTGAAAACGTCTGCAGGCAAAAAGCTTGAGCTCTCAATTTGCTTTCCACTCCAGTCCTTACCCGTATTCCTCTTTTCTTACAAGTCAGATTTTTTACAATATCTATTTTCACTGAGCTGCCTATAGCATGTTTTACTGTTTAACACAACTCCTTGATATTAAAAAATAGCTGTTAAATACATAAATACATGAATAAGAGTAATAATATATGGTTTTGTGCACCTTCTGTCCAATTCTAAAATATACAAATGCAAGCAGGTATTGTGTTGGTGTTCTGATAATGTGCCAGGCACCACTACCCAAGAGGCAGTTCTCTGAACTACCAAGCATCCCATGGACTGTGTCTCTGTAATAAAAACTGCACCATTTAGCGAGTACATTTATGGTCTTCAATAAGCCAGAAGTCTTAATAAAAATGAAAGCTGACACAGGCATGAGGAATCCTCTCCATCCCCACTGTTTAATGCCGGAGACTTTCCATTAAAAGGGGAGCACTTCTTCAGAGGCGAGGCTTTTAGGCTGATTAGTTACAGGAACAGAAAAAAGCAACAAAAAAAAGAAAGAAAAAAGAATGACCTTCACCGGTTCCCCCCCCCCCCCCCCCCCCCACACACACACACACACACCGCACACCCCCGCCCTCACACACACCGCACACTCCACCCATGCATGCATCTGAAATCTCCAGCTACTTAATATTCTGCTGGCACACTCTTCAGCCATCGCTCATTTTACATCATAATTATTATTAGGAGAGAGGAAAAAATAAGCAAAATATGCATGTTCAATTAGAGTGAGCCTGATGCCAGAAAGATAATACAACACGGGATCGGCTAATGCCCTTGCCTTAGAACTTCTCCCACAATTGATGTTCGGCGCTGGAACAAGGATGAAAAAAAGATTCTCTGTGGGGGCACAACTGTTGAATCCTGTTATTAAGTCTCTTTCCAGCTGTGTGTGACTTTGCTTTAATGACTGTTTTTCAAGTTTCACATCTTCGATGCTTCACTAGATTCATTACAGCTGCACAAGGTACAGTTCTGCCTAGAAAAAGACAATCCATACATACCAAAATAAATGAATAAACAGCTGAAATCTGACAGAGAGTTATGCTTATTAGCTTCCCCTGTCACTAAAACCGTGTGATCGCCCTCTGTGCAATTGACTGCCTGCTTGTGCGTTTGTACGGGAATATTGAAAATGTGTTGTATAGATTTTGGAGAAACTTCAGTCAATGCATTCTTTTGGCTGCTTTGACACCTGTAAAGGCTGGAGTTATGCACTCACCTGTGTGCCACTGCGACAGCATATGCACAGTGATAATGTATCAAAATCATGTGCTGAGATGTGTGGGTCTATAACATTGAGGCATGCACCTGCAGTGTACCATGTGCCAGGGACTACAGAAGAGCTGCATCACCTTGGCAACCCATGGCCGTGGCTGTTACACACAGAGGAAATTATAATCTCCCACAATGCACTTCTCACTGTGCTGCCCACATCAGGACAAAAGACAGGCATTACCCCGTGTTCACACTTTGAGTGATTTGGTCGACCAGTTGCGCAAAGTCCATTCATTTTCTATGAAGCTGAGCAACATGGGCAACTGAACGACGAAAGTTTCCCATGGATTAACTTTCCTTGGGCATCGCCCGTCAACAGCAAATCAGAATCTTGGGTTTCATATTTGTCTAGCCGATATGATACCGTGTCATAAATAATTGTTCCGCCTAGTTTCGGTGCAGAAAAACTGTGGAATGGCTTGTGATGATGGTACAATGCAACCGGGTTTTATACAACGTTTTTAAAAGAGTACAGGAAGCCTTAAAAATGATGCTTGTTATGCAATGAATATTGCCACGTTTAATAATGGCTCAAAATGGCCACAAGCTTTTGATAATGGTAAATAGTTTATCCAAAGTGCTGGACAATTGATGCTTCTCATTCAGCTATACACTCACACACCAACAGTGACTGGCTGCTATACAAGGCACCAACCAGCTCATCAGGAGCATTTGGGGACTAGGTGTCTTGCACAGGGACACCTCGACACAACCAGGGCGGAAACAAACTGGCACCCCTCTGACTGCCAGACGACTGAGCCAATGTCACTGATTTTAGAATCAGAGGGAGTGGTAGCTGCACTGTTTATGAAATCTGCTTGCTATGGAATGGAGAATGTTATACACATTTATACTTAAAAAAGAATAAATAAATACAATTTGAAGATGGTCTTATATGGAGACCAGCAACACGTCATTTTTCAGTAGAGCAGTGCATTAATAATAATAATAATAATAATAATAATAATAATAATAATAATAGATTACATTTAAAGTGCCTTTCTCAGACTGACATAAAAGTAAAAAATGAGGGTAAACCGGGCTAAAATAACTGGAACTGGAACAGACCCCTTCAATGCTGTGGGGAGCCAAGTCTGTACAGATGGGCCTTAAGCCTTGTCTTGAAAGTGTTGATGCTATCAGAGCAGCGGATGGCAGGTGGGAGGGTGTTCCACAGCTTGGGCGCAGTAGCCCAAAAAGGCTCAGTCGCCAAGTGTGCATCATCTAGTGCGGGGAATGACAAGGAGAGTAAGGATCAGAGCCACGTAGGGGGGGTACAGCTGGAGGAAGTCGGCTAGATAGGCCGGAGCCAAGTCATGGAGTGACATAGGCCTACAGGTAAGGAAGAGGACTTTGAAGGTAATTTTGCAGTTTACAGATGCCATCCACTATGATTGAATTTCTCAATTAGAACGTAACCAACGGCAGAGCAGTTCGCTCTGCGGAACAGCTCAGGCACAAGTACGTATGCGCCACAGGCTGCCCATGCAAATGGCAATATCAAGTAACTGGTCAAGTCAGCTCACAGCACGTCTGTAGACAAAGATGAGTCAACAGATGGCACAGATAATTACGTTTTGAATACTCTATTTTTTTGCAAGGGAAGTCAATTACAAAGTAGCCTAGTCCTTTCAGACATGGTTTACTTTGGTACTGTTATCAATTATGGATAGCATCAAGAAATGTCTGTTGGACTTTTATTTGGATGTCAACATTGTGACAGCGTTTGTCGGAGATAATATAAATTAGATATTGAAAGCCTACCAGGAAAACCTCAGTGGCTTGATGTGAAATGGCAAGCAATTTCCCCACATTGGCAAACTCATTGGAGCTGTTAAAAAGGATTTTCCAAACAGAAATTTGCACTACACAGTGTGTCTAAGGATCAAAACAACAATGCAAGGTTCAGACCTGCCATTAAAACTCCACCATACAAAATGATTTTTGGGCAGTTAGTAGTTTCTATTTCAAATGTGTTCACTAAAAACTGCTGTGCTGCACAGTTTGGGGAGTTCCTGTGCGACAATAGCTTAGTAATCAGGGAACATAACAAAAGCTTTGGTGAAAGAATCCTCAAATAAAATAAATAAAATGTGCAATTTAAAATAAATGACAGCACAGGCTGAGAACACAGTAAAAACATTCAGAGAAGTTTGTGAGAAACTGGTATTACAACCCCAGTGTACACCAAAGCATTTCTTTCAACTAACACATTTATTCTTTGAGGCAGTTCTGAGGGGGTTTGACCCCAAGGAAGTTCACTTGACAACAAAAAAGATTTTGCAGGAACTTTTCTTCCAAGCTTGTCAATTACAAATTATTTGCACAAGAAAAAACAGCATTGCAGTGGCAATGGGGGATTCTGGAAAAGCGACACACAGAAAGACAATTCTTCATATGGACAAACCCAAGAAAAATGAACGAGAGAGGCTATTGTGAAAACATATAACCACAATTAGCTATGAAGCTTAAACTTTACATTTTCTTTTAAATTTAGTCTGTTTAAATCTATTTCATATTTCTCTGTTTTTCGCACCATTCTCTGTTTCTGAGTTTCTGAGATACTGAAACCACCCGGTCTGGCACCAATAATCATTCCGTGGTCAAAGTCACTTAGATCACATTTCTTCCCCATTCTGTCAGTTGATGTGAACATTAACTGAAGCACTTGACCCATATCTGCACATTAGTTAACGCCCATTCATCAACATTATTGTAAAGAGTGACCAAATTAGTATTTTTATTCCTCAGTTAAATGACTTAAAGTTACTGTGAAGCAGCTAGAAATAGTTTAAATAACCATACATTATCACAGAGGGATGTATCCACTACACATCTACCAGATATCTAGTATAATAACAAACATTTCAAGCCAGAGATAAATTCTGTATTGGCAACAATGCCAGGCCAACTCCCTCCTCAACTCCTCCCAAAATGTACCACTGACAAATAAATTGTATTGGAAAACGAGGGAGACTGGAAGAGGGATAAGCTTGGTACTGGGGTAGAAGATTTCTACTTTATATTCAAAACTCCACTACTGCCCCCAATTATGGGAGGAGATATGAAATGAGACTAGCTCAGACTCTGGTTATACATTTGACTTCACCCATTTAATCCACACATAGGAATAGATGGAAATGCTTAGATACACTAAGTCGATATTGCAATGCATTCGATTTCTCTAATTTGGCTCATGCTTAATACATAGCGTACTAACCCCATGCAACGTAGTCTGAATCCATTCACGGATTTACCTTTACAGTCCAGTGAAGTGTTAGCGTCTGAAGGACAAATTCTATGTTCATCTTAGACAGGGTATATTTCTGATAGGTTTAGATGTTATTTTCACTCAGTGGTGTCAATCTAACAATGTGGCTAGCTGGTTTCTAGGGGAAAGGGTAGTCTAGATTATATACAGTATGTTAGATTGTTGTCACACTTACAGGTACGGAAATCTCACAACCATAGAAAAGCTCAGAGAATAATTAGCCTAGCTTATTATCATACTGTGGCTTTCACATTGTAACTTTTGAATTATTTGATGTTTTTCTGATAAGATATCCTTTCATGACCATGGGCAATGAAAGGCACCAAAAATGTACCATATATTGTTAAAGGGTATTGCTTTCAAAAATCTTGACATACGCAGCAAATACATCCTTGGCATGACTTTTGCTCTTGGATTTCTTATCACGTTTGGCAGCCCGCTTCCTTCAAATACTCCACATGATTGCAGAAACCATTACTTTGGTGAATATTGTCGAGATGTATGAAAGCTGATTACCACTGGTAACCCACACCTAGACAGCGTTCTCTCTGTCAAAAGCTTCCGGTTTCAATTTCCCAGGATCTATGTGCTTTGCCGGGTCTTTTTTATCAAGAAAAACCAACTAAAGCATACATTTTCTGTTCCATTCAGGGAAAAAAAAAAGAAATCAGCATCAGTAATATCCAATTTACTGCAGAGCAGAGAGCTGGTTTCTCTGGCAGTATAATAACATGCTACGTGGAGCGTGGCATTATAGAATATGAATAAAAAATGCATTTATAGTAAAATTTCAATCCAAAAGCAGTCATCATTCATCAGAGGAAATCAAGGCAATTAGTAACACTTTGATGCAAATTGGAGGATAGGAACACACAAAATCCCTGGTAATAGGAATCAAAGTGGAACTGTTGAAATTACCTCCTTCTAGCTATGGAGACCTTTTAATGGAGAGTCAAGCCAAGCATCCCTCAATGTCCAACATCTGAGCAGAAGATTCATCTCCTTGCAATATATGCAGAGGCACTCTTGTTCTGGTTTTTTACACAAATTTGCTGCAACCTTTTCCTCCTTGTGTATCCTCAAGGAGGATATGATGCCATAGTTACACAGGTCAGGGAGGTTAAAGTGTGCAAAATCACTGTTGCTGCTAGATTTTCAAATGTGAAATTACTTGATTAAAAGCAGTATGTTGAAATGATATGATTTGCTGTCACAGCCAATGCACTTTGTCAGAGCCACTCAACCAGTTCTTTCAGTATTTTTCCCCTTTGAACAAGCCCTGCAGCCCTTCATTTTACTTTACTTTTTGCCAATTAGCTGATTAGCACTTTTCCGGAGGAACTTACAAAAGATTCTATCAGCGTTCTTTCTGTGAAATATACACTGTGGTTCTTTTAGAGAGATACACAGACCCATACAAAATGTAAAAAATGAAAACTACTACTGTAGCTTCACGGACTTGGGATTCCCTGTATATACTTAGCTAATGACTACTAATTTAATGAGTATAATATTATTACTCAAGCGACAATCTTCAATAAGTTATATACACACAATTGATAGACTGTTTAATTAATTGATCGACTGACAGGAAATATCACATTGCAGTTATTGAGGCCTGACATCTGTTTGTGGAAAATAAATGGGGCATCGTTGATGTTAAACATTTCAGGCGATTGCCATCTGCAAGAATATACTGTATGAAAATATTGACAACACCTGAAGATGCCTGCCTCCCCGCATGCTAACACCCCACCACCTGTGAAAGTGCTGATCGAAAACACACAGGTTGCTCACATAGAGGGGTGTTAGCAACTACCCTCGCATTTGAAGTAAATGGGTTTTCCATCTAGCTTGGGGGGGTCACATATTGTGTAGAGGACACACACTTTATAGAGAACCACTCCCAAAGTAACAATCCAGGACCAGCTTCTCATATTATTGCATGGCAAGCATGTTCTGATTCTGTAATATTGTTCTGATACTCTAATTGCTGTATTGAATGATAAATTGTGAAAAATTCACATGATAATGTTTTGTTACTGTTGTGATAAATGTGTGATAGTACTTCATACATGACTAGCTTCGAGAATTATTCAAAACTTTGGTGAAATCTCTTTTCAAATTGCATCACTCTTCCCAGCAATATACAGTATATAGTAAATTATATTTAGGTAACATCATCACAAGGCCACGCCTTTTTTTTGTACTACATACGGTACTACATTATTAAATTATTGCACCAATTCCATTCCAGTGCTTCACATGCTGATATAGGAAACAAACAGTATGTAAAACCTTAACTGAAAATTCCAAACAAAAAGCCAAATATCCCTTCAAACAAACAGCACCCAGAGACACAAATATACTTCAACCCCACCGTTTAAATGGACCAGAGGGTGTTAATATTTCCACCCCACTAACTTCATGTCAGGGAATTCAAGCCCTGACTGACCGAATGAAGCCCCAGAGGGTATGGATTTTAGCAATGTGTCAATGATTGTTTGTGTTTATCCCCAAACAATAAATATATGTGCATATAAGACATGACTGTGTTTACACATATACAGTATACAAGTCAAATTAAAGCACCCTAGCATTCTGACCAGAATCCAGCCATCTTGTGCCATACTGTAGGATAACAGTGAGTGCAGTTTTAATGCTTGGACATGCAACTGGCTAGGCCCCTGACAAGCATCATTAAAAATAAAGAAAGAAAAAGAAACCTTATCTTATCTGACCTCCCAGACTTTATTAAAATAATGCTTGTATAGCAGGATCTGGAAATCATCCAATGTGGTTTGTATATATTTGTAGGACAAGGAGATACATCCCTGCCATCATTTTCAGATTGCACTGGTGGTTTTTGTTTTCAAAACCTGCAGTGTCAACACTGAAAAAAAAAAGAGTTATTGATTGGTTTTACGATTCTATAGCTATTGTATTACATTCAAACCACAATGTTTGAAGTTGTATTTTTTTAAAGTAGTGAGATAATGTTTCAGTTTGCACAGTCGGCCACACACAACCAAATGCCTTTTAGCTGTCGCGCCTCAACTCTCTGCATGTAGTACAAGGTATCTTGTCCTACAATGATTATCTCACATTTACTATTACATTCTTATCAAAGTGCAAGTGCGGACGGCATAGAAGAGATGGTGCATAATTCATTTTGTAAAGTGTTAAGTGAGCAAACAAGCGGAAAGGAAAATAAATCAAGCAGCAAAGGACACAACAAATCAAATTTGTAGCGCTCCTATTATGCAAATAGCAGTTATTGAAATGCAGTGAAACAGGTGAACACAAGGAATGATAAGACAAGTTATGTTCGTAAGATGGATGCAGCCTCGTAACCAACCCTCCAACATCACTGAATAGCAACATTCTCATGATAAAAAAATGTCAAGGGTTACTGTTCTCTACTCACGACTTTTACAATGTAAGATAATTCACAATCAGTTGAGCTTTAAGAAAAGGCTTATGGAGCCTTATCATTTTTTTGAAAGACACATGATGCTAGTCATGTTCAAGTATAATGTTAAACCTGCTGATAGATATCCCACAAAACTGCCTGTGCTATAATTCTGACTGAACTTCTGAAGAAGCCTATTCATAAAAGGTGACAACCCTATATCTATATCAAGTGACACCTTGGAGCAATGGATGGTCTTTTGCTTGGAGAAACGCTCTCTTGAACTTAACGTTGTAAGTTTGAACAGATTCTATTGCAGTTTTTTAAGCCTACAGCAAGTTATTTCACCTTACACCTTACAGTCAAAATGAATGAAACACCAACCATAGTACCCCTCTCTCTAAAGTTCTAGGTGGATGAATCTGCCATGGCAGCCAAAATAATGGTTACCAGGGTGTGCCCAGTATTGTTATACAGTACCCAGAACATGCTAGTGTGTTAGTTGCTTAATTAATCCAAGAACCACACCATTGTGGAAGCATTTGCTTTTACTATACTTTGTATCCATCAGTAAATGAATTGTTTCTTTTATTTAGTCAGTTACCTGTATATACTCCCACGTTCACCAACTCTGGGTATATTGATGGGTTATGAGCACTACAAGGTGTAAAAGCATTACAAGCCACCTAAATATTAATCTAATGTGTACACTCTAAAAATACTAAAGATAAATATTTACTCTTCCAATGCATGTTACAGTCAGTCCAACAAGCTCCTACCTTCAGAGTGATGGGATAGAGTGAGCAGACTGACGCAGGAGGCCCCAATTCCTGATCCGAAAACTGTGATGCGATTAGAATCTCCACCGAAGTACCCCACATTCTCACTGATCCAACGCAGGGCCTGTATTTGGTCCAGGAGACCGTAGTTTCCTTTAGCTGCCTGGTCTCCTGTACTGAGGAAGCCTGTAAAATATCATTGAAAGGTGATCAGAATGGTGAATCAGGAATGTGTTACCTGTTTTGCACAAATAATACATCAAAGAGGCTGGTCAGTTAACTAGCTCACACAGATCCTGTAGCTAGAGTCTACTATTAAAAGACATTACTAAAACATGACTGTTCATGATAACATGTACTGTGCACTCCTAAAAGACAGGTCGTTTTATTTAACAGAGAGCACTTCCGTTGCTACAACTAAAATAGAGTAATAGAATACCTTGAAGAATTGAAAAATGAACAAATTACCGACAGATGACTATTCTAAATAACTTATATGGTCCTAAAAGATAAGCTTCAGTTTTTTTTTTTTGGTTTATGTATTTCAAGTATAGCACATATTGCTCATGTCACTGCTGCAACAGAAATTGACTTACAAATGACACACTCACTCACTCACTCACTCGACTGATATTAAATGACCTGGTCCGAGGAATATATTTAGCATATATCATCATAAAGGGTGGATTGGACCAGGACTTAATAAACCCTCTTTACTGTCTGGTTAAAAAAGTATCTTCTCTATTTTTAAATACTTTTAACTGTAGGGCTTATTCCCAGGCTGTGGTCTTTCTCAAATGATTAGTTACTGACCTGTCAGATAAAAAGCACTGTTAAATACAGAGTTATAATTGCCTGACTAACCATGCAGTTCTTCCATGCCTCTATCAATGTCTTGATAAAGGAAATGTAACAAACAAAAAATAATAATTACACATGGTTTATCAAATTGCATTCAAAACAAATTAACAAATAAATGTGAAAACACACAAGCCTAAATAAATCAGGGTAGGCTACACATATACACTCAGTGATCACTTTATTAGGTACACCTAATTGCTTGTTATGCAAATATTTAATCAGCAACTAAAAACATAAAAGCATGCAGACATGGTCAAGAGGTTCAGCGGTTTTCAGACCAAAAGTCAGAATGAGGAAGAAATGTGATCTGAAGACTAATAAATGCCTAATAAAGTGCTCACTTAGTGTATGCAAAGGTCATGTAATATTTGCACATACGTATGTAAATACTCTTCCTTTTAAATAATCAACTCGTTAGACTTGAACTGCTGCCGGCTCAGCAGAGTAGAGACTTGCGGCTCTCTTCCAAAACAGTCTTTACTTGACTTAAGAGACTTTTCATACCACAGCCACAAGCCGTGCACACGCAGCATGATGTGGAGGAACCTCAATCAAACGCATGTGTGGAGAGAAAGCCACAGGAACCCAGACGGCCAACAGCAGTTGCTCAGGCAATGAACACTGCTGAATCACCCCCGTATATTCCTGATTCCTCAAGAAGCCAATCGCGTGCTGTCCCTGCAGGGTTGCCGGCCAGAATCGGCACTGGCACGGATCGGATTGGATCAAAGACAGTGGCGGTCACTCATAGAGTGAGCTACTCGGCAGTCCCTCTGACCATCCTCTCACCAAGGATCCATAGTGTCCTTGACACACTTCAGCATATTCTGTGGTGATACTTTTTCTTGAGGGGCTTTGAGAAATTCTTGCTGAAATCCAATGAAGTCAGGTCTGATAAATGATGTTCACTGTGAGGTTCCATCATGATCACGAAACAAGACCCTTGTTAATAAAAGAGTCCCAGCAACTTTTGTGTTTCTAAAATTGTGTGAAACGTTTTTTCAGTGGTTTAAAAAGACAGACTAGAAAGTCCCACTTTTCTAATACTTTAGAGTACAAAAGTGACAAGGCTCTTAACAGTTCAACTGTACATCTACATGTTGTCAGAGTCATAACCATTTATCTTCAGCAATTCAACTTACAGTGCTGTGAAAAAACATTTACCCCCTTCCTGATTTCCTCTATATTACAAATGTAATATTAAGACAAAGGGAACACAAAACACATTTCTTTAATATTATTTCATTGAAAAAAGTTATCAAAAACCCATATCACCCACTCTTCTTTGCAGAACTGCCTTAGTCCAGAAAGTTGTTGAGTATGAACTGCTTGTTTCAGGTCCTGCTACAGCATCACTATTGGGTTCAAGTCAGGACATTGATTTGGCCACTCTATGTTTCTATTCAGCATTTAGATGTGGACTTGCTTCTGTGTTTTGGATCATTGACTTGCTGAACAACCCATGACAGTGGTTTCTGCTTTGATGCTCTCCCATGAATCCCTTTTTTGCCCAATCTCTTTCTTATTGTGGAGTCAATACTGAAGACTGACCCTAGCTGTTGCTAGAGAAGCCTGTAGTTCTTTGTTGCTGCTGCGCCTTTGGAGTGCAGTGTTCTCCATTTGGAGATAATGGCTCTCACTGTGGTTTGACAGTGTTTGGAGTGCTTGGAAAGACATTACTTGAACACAATATAAATACTTTGGCAAGACCTTAAACGAACAGTTAATGTTTGAAAAGCCACCAATTTTTCTAAATTAAAGCAGTTCTGCAAAGAAGAGTGCAGTACTTAAGGGACTGATATAATATATGAAGTATCGAAAGTATAGAAAGCATTTGGTTGCAATTATTTCTGCTAAAGATGAAACAGTTATTACATTTAAGGGGAAATTACTTTGTATTTGTCTAATATGACTTTGTCTGATATTACATTTTGTCTAAAGATCTGAAAACATTCAATGTGACAAATTCAGTGTAATAGAAGAAACCAGGATGGGGGGAAGTACTTTTTGTTGCACTGTATTACAGTTTATAACTATTATATCACTCATGACTTGTGCATCCATAATGTATGGTTTTGACAAACTCTGATATAAGAGCTTCTAGGTTCTTGTCGCATCACTTTAATCAGATGACAGATGTTTGCCAATTTAGGCTTGTTTTTGTGAGCAAAAATGTAAAATTGTTCCACAATTCCACTGGAAATGCCTTTTTTAAAATTCCCTTTTGATTCATCACACTCAATTTTCCACCCCCAGTTTCAGTAAATGCATACCAGTAGCAAAATAGTGTTGACCTTATTGTAAAACTGCACTGATTTGGTACTGTATGAGTTGAGAAAGTTGTTAATGGTAGCATCGTGGCAAGTGAAGCAAGACTTGCATCACCTGAATTTTACCAAAAAGTTACATTAAGCTGTTGTGTTTGTTATGACTGATAATTATTCATGTGGCTGTTAATGTTGCTGAAGTCAACAGTATAAAAATGATGTGACAGGTGCAAAGGTACTTGAACTACCAAAATAGACCATATATTTTAATCACTGAGTCTCGGAAATGTCAACAAGGGAACAAAAGCCTTAAAATACCTCAAGGAATAGAAAACAAACATTATGCCCTGTATTCTCTAAATGTAAACCTCTAGCAAACACTGATAACACACTTTTATCACATGCACACTCAAGAGAATACATGCCTAATCTTAGCAGTGAATCATGTGAAATAAAATATATGTAGCTGTCACTTCACTTTAATGAGTATTATTACTAAATATGACTAGACTGCAAAAGAAAGGCTTAATATGCAGCATTCATCCATTGTTTAAAACCTTAAATCCTTGTCCTGCATATATTTTGTGACTTGCATTCCCTACAGATTTTGTTCACTGTTTATTTGCATAGTGTTACTAAACATTGAGGGATGTGAACCTGTGTGTAAGCTGACATAATTAATTAGCTGTCAGTTAACACACCGCACACATTTATATAACAATACAAATGGACACGAAAATAATAGACAATCCTGTGCCACAGTTTTTCTGATGCTCTGTTGCCTAGCAATGGGCAAGCATGAAATGGAGAGAGGTTAGAGACAGTGATTTCTGTTTCACAGCGATTGCTTCAAAATATTTTAACAACAAGCAATTGATAAAGTGATAATTCAGGAAAATTGCTTCAAAGAATAGGGTAACCACAAATAAATAACTAGATGTATTCTGGCTCCTTTCGTGTGTTTAATAAAAAGCATGCCTTTTTATACAAAAATGAAGCAATTTTTGGGAATATTTATTTTCAAGAAATAAGTGGTATTAGTTTTTGTTCTGCCAGAAAATCTGTAATCCTATCATGTATTCTTTCTGAATTTGACCTTTACAATTAGGCAACTGATCAACTGACTCCAATGAGGAAGAATGTCACTCCCTGTGTTAATTAAGGGATTTGGAGAGATATTCTGTCCATGCGGTTATTTACACTTCGTTCCAGTTTTGTAAAAGGTTAAAATGATAAAAAACTAAACAAACGTAGAGATAAAAAAACACGGGAGCATAGGCATGCACATCGTATAAGTAGAATTACAGCCTATATTTTATTATTTTTCCATTATGACTCACAGCTTACATGCAACGCCCTGATGTGACGTGACAGCTGATGGGTGGGAAACTGACGCGTACCTCGAGGCCATCTGAAGTCATACAGCTTTCTCAAGCCTCTCATAATGCAGCCTTTCCTGAAAGCATGGGTATAAGAGGGATGAGCAACGCGACATCACTTAAAATGGGTCACATTTGTGCCGTTCGCATTGCGCGTGCAATCTCTATCAAAAGCCGGAAGATGGAAAGAAGATACGCGAGAGATCTACGCATGCGAGCCGTTTCTACTTTTCATTCCCCGACTGTTGAAAAAAAGTGGCATATTTTGAAATATGCTTAGATACATTACTACTGAATAGATAAAAGATATAACTGGCTTTGTGAACCCTTAGCCCAGAATCTTAGGCCGTTTGTTACATCTGCGAGGCTATGCAATCTGTTAACTGCCACATGATTTTTAAATTATCGCCCATCTATTTATACCATACCATTTGTAAATGCGCACCCACTCTAGAAGTTTAATGTCATGCAAAGTGGGAAAAGTTCTAAAGTGTTTCTAATAAGTCTGTTCATCTCACTGTATTATGCATTCTGAAATTGAAATTCTGCTTATTTAAAGATCTGATGAAGACCAGTGAATGTATCCTGTTTGATTCTACCATGTTGGGGAAACAAGAGAAAATGATAATTGAACTTCAAATGTGAATTTGAAATTGATTTCATACCTGCATTACTGTCTCACTTTAGCTGTCTATCAAAATAGCAACAAATTATCCTCAGGTATAATCCAAAAATGAATTTCAAAGTACACAAGAAAATATCAATTTTCTTCTGTCCAACTGTGAAGCCAAAATAATCATTCAATGAATTTTAAGATATTTTATCACAATTCGTTAGAGATATATATAGTTATTGATGTCGAATTGTCTTCAGCTATTGCAACAGCAAAAATCAATGTGGAGACTTCTGTCAGTTAATATCATATAATGTAAATCATGCATGTGACTTCATAATATTCTCTATTTTTGTACCCATATAAAATTGCAGTGATGTATTGCCTTTAATAAATAAAACAAATGGCTGGCTATGTTACAAGGCCTTTGGTTGTCCTGGGGAACATCGTAGATTTGTTATGAGGATTAATTAATTCTCACTATTAAAATCCTAAGATTTATATCTGTTTGAAATAGATCAAGGCCTTCCAGTGAAATATATAGTGAAGAAATGGCAGCATGCATCTTAACAATGGGCTATTACGCATTGATCCGATTGAAGTGATGTTTGCAGGCAGACAGAGGGAATGCATGCTCTTTTACTTTTTTTTGTGGCTCTTAATAGTGGTGAGTCGAATGGCAGTGAAGGTAAACAAGGTATATGAAGAGAATCAGTCTTAATTATGAGCCTCATTTGGGTCATAGTATAGGCACAGGCAGATGGATTTGCATCTCAGTTGATAAAACAATTGATCTGAAAGTGAGATAAATTTTAATGGGAGTTCTTTTGAAGTTTGCTCGCATGACGTGAACTGGATTGAGAAAGATTTCAGAGTGAAAAAAAATAGATTCGAATTACACACCAGCAACCGTCACAGATACTGAGGATAACATGTTGTCCTCAGTATCTGTAAACATCAGCAATATGCAACCGTGGGACAGTTATAGATCACTTCCAAGTGCTTCCAGCTAATGAACATATGCACTGTTTTATCCTCACAGGAATTCTAGACTTTAAGGATATAGTCGATAAGAACATGCAGATTTTTTATGATGTCCATCTAGGATTCTCATTTTGCCTACAAAGCATAAACAATGTGTAAATGTGTACATTGTTTCACAACTGTAAACGTGAGCAACATAAATTTGACAGTCTGCCAAAGCCAAAATTTACTATGGCACAACAATGGAAGCCGCTAGCAAGAAGCCCCATAAACAGTCCCCCACACTCCCACCCTCACCCGCAAACCCTGCACTCTGTATGGACATTTCCTCCCCTGCTAAACTCACAGTTTTTAACGCTAACTGTTGGAAGAACTAGAACCACCGATGATCCCTGTCTTACCATCTTCACCACAGGCCATTGCCAAAATCTGTTTTTATTTTTACACACTTCACACAGGCCAGTTAACATTTCTACCTCTATGAAATTGCACTGGATTCTTTGTCCAGTTATCACCCCAGGCCTTTCCTTTACAAAATAACTTTCTTGTTTTCTCTTACAATATTGTCTTCTGGAACCCAACTGGCTTGCAGTCTCTCCTGGTCTTGCCAGAGATCACATCACTGTCAATAACCACTCCGTGCAGCCATCTTTGGCTTTTTTCTTTAAGCTCAGTTACTTTGCTTTTTATAGTGTCAGTGGAATGTTTTATCAAATCTGTAGCCCTGTTATCCCATAACATATCGGTAGAAGTTATAGCCAAATCTTCTGCCTTTAACACATCGCTGTCTCCCCTCATCTTCACCCAATACATCACATCATTGATCGCCTCCTGCTGTATCTTCAGTTCAAACATTCAAAATCCTGCTGCTCAGTGAATGTGCTGGCGCTCTCTCTCTCTCTCATGTGTGACACTATTTGACTCAATACTATTCGGTCATTTTAAAGAGGGATCTGTCACTTAGCTGGTCTCTTCACTAGCATCCTACGCTAGAGACATCCTCTTCTCATGCCCCCAACCAAGTACTTATCGCTGCCTGGACACATTTCAAAAACCATGTTTCTGATATAACATTGTGAAAACTGCCACCCCCACACACTTACACTCTCTAATCTCCATTTGCAATCAACTAGTCATCTTGGTCTCATCCCTCCAAATAATAATAAATGCAAATATGTGATGTATTGCTCAACAGAAAATTCAACAGTGCGATGTGGTACATAAAAAACAACACTGCACCTAACATGACACAGAAATATGTAGGTACTGGAAAACTGGATAAGAATAGCTTATATTTTCTGCCAGACATTAATTCATTTTGCATCATCACATCTGTCCATTTGGTGAGCAATTTGGTGAGCAAAAAACATTTGCTACAGTCTTGAGTGACTAGTCAGCTGCAGTATAATAATCTCATAACATATCAATATTAGTGTAAGTTAATGATACTGTACATCATTGAACATATTTTGTTAGCAACTAGCTAATAACCAATGTTAAGTCAAGGAAGACCCTGTTAAGAATCATGATAGGCTAGTTTAAATTGATTGAATTTAATTCTTCATTTCTTTGCCATACAGACTAAATCATTTTCTCCACAAAAATATGATTTGTTCATTTCAAATCATGTCTCAACAGAACTTCATTTGAATGATTGAAGTGGATTTGAAGTCGCATGAGAAAATGGGGTATTGGGTGAGTGCGGAGACAGATTGAGTTAACTTTCATGTTTTTGCAGCAAAAGCAAATTCCGTATTTGTTGGCGACGCACAAATTCCCTTTGTACCCGGCAACGTGATATTGGTATTTATAGTGCTAAGCTGAACACATCACAATGATTAATGTCAGTGGAACACACCTAAACCACTCCCTCCCGACCCCCCTCCTCCACAAAAATAAAAAAGCTTAATCACCGCAGGGTGAAAGGCTGCAGCTGCAGGCGATAAGCCGCACCCACCAAACACTGACCTCCTCGTCACACATGCACACTTTGGTAAGGCAGCAAAATAATAAAACATAAAAATGGTTATAGCAGATTATTGATGAAGGTGCCTTGCTGCTAAAGGAAGCAGAGCAGGAGACAAATGGATCAACAGATGCTCTCCTTCAGAAGCCCTCCGAGAATGACAGAGTGTTCAGGAGCGACAGATTCTTTATTTTTTTTTCTTTCTGCAGGAATGGTGACTGTGAGCCATCTCGCGAGTGTGAAAATCCCCTCATCTTTTCTATCCTTGCTCATTCTGGTCCTGGGGGAAAGAAAAAAAAACTTCCTTGCGCATATCAGAACACTGGAGATTACATCCGTGATACTTGCCGAATCTTGCGGAGCTATTGTATGAATGTTCTCACACGCATCACGTAGAATTGGACATGGCAAGTAAATGAGAATTACTGTAGTCCATTATTAAAATGGTTTTGCTAGAATTGTATCATCAATTGATTTAATGGACTGAAACAGCAAATGTGCAACACTTCATACTGTGTAACATGTAAATAGCCACAGGAATCTAGTTCAACCATTGCACTGACTAGAGCCCTTTCTCAGGGCAATGTATACAGTTTTCAATTTGAAATATGGTACAGAAACGGTGTTATGGTCATTTCATCTTATATCAAATTCAACAAGCACACTCGGACATTTTCTAATGCATTTAACATAGCTTGTGGTTCTTTTTTTAATTGAAAAGGTGGTAGCTTTCCTTTACCTTTAGAATGCAATTAAGATTGCATAGTAATTATTTATGCAAATAAAGCTATTTATGCATTTGTATTCCAACAAGGTCCTCATATTCATGAGGATACTTTTTCATACATTTCTATTGCCCTCATGTGATGTGGATTTTTATTAATTTCAAGTTGGATTTTGAGCTGAATTAAAGATTCTTTCAAACCACAAAAGATCTAAGGATGTCTGCAAAGTGACTGAGAATGTGGACTAGTTTGCTTGTCTATTGCTGCAGGTCTTACAATTGTAAATCTCACAATTGCATTTGGATAGTGCTATAAATACCAATGGAAATATAGATGTCAATGTTTAATTAAAAATACTATTCTAATCTACCTCTGAGTCCTCTGATTGCAATTACATGATTGAAATATGAAAATGTAATGTAAGTCAAAATATAGGCTATTATTTAATTTTTATGAAGAAGATGGCACTCCTTGACAAACTATTACAGTGCACTGGCAATGTTATGATATACTGCATATACCTACTGTCCTGAGTAATACAATTATATCTGGCTTTCATTTAATGTTAAAAAAGCACTCATAAATCATTAAAAAGACATCCACATCAGTAGAGTGCCATCACATTCCCTACTCATACACATAATTTGTAATTCGGTTCAACTCAGCTGCCAGGGATCTTGAAGGCTTAATTGGCTAATTTGCCAGTGCGAGAAGAAAGCACACTGCTGCTGCGTACTGCACTGTATATGGTAGGACAATAAGTCAATTATATACCTTGGACCATCTGTACCATAACCACAGCCATTAAATTCTTCTTGCAGGAGGTTGCTTTGAGCCTTGATGAAGGGACTTTGTTATTTCAAATGCATTATTTATCTCCTCAGAAAAAGCATTTGTGCACTCAATTTAGAGCAGCAAGTAAAATATAATGTGTAGGAATATGTTTCACTGTAGGTATGTAGTATGTATGACAGCTCTCAACATGCCAATTTGTGGAAACAGTTTCAGAACCGATGTAGGATAGTGTTTAACAAATCTCATTTTCATTTGGCTGAAATACTGCTTAAAAATACTAAACCTAATGTTCTATTGTCCCAGTTGTAAAAACACTGCAGCTGAAATTAGTTGGGTCGGAGTAAACATCCTCTTCACAAAGCTGTCTAGTTTGGCAGGATTTTATTTATGTTGGATACCATACAGGTACATAATTTTCTCAAAATCCCTAACTACGGGATGAAAAGAGACACCTATCAGTAAATCAAACAATCAACAGCACCTGGCTGTGTGACATTGTATAATCCGCAATAAATGTTGTAAAGAAAAATAAATGTCGGAATTTGGAGAAAAAATAAATCCTGCCAAGTTCACTTGCTCATGTGAGACCTGACAGACCTCTGATGGGGCATACACTCAGTGAGCACTTTATTAGGTATTTATTAGACGTATTAAGTCTTCTGCTGCTGTAGCGTATCTGTTATGATGCTTTGTGTGTTCAGTGATGCTCTTCTGCATACCATTCTTGTAATGTGTGGTTATCTGCGCTACTGTCACCTTCCTGTCAGCTTTCACCAGTCTGGCCCTTCTCCTCTGATCTCTTTCATTAACAATGCATTTTTGCCCGCAGGTCTGCTGCTCACTGGATGTTTTTTTTGTTTTTTTGCACCATTCTCTGCAAACCATAGAGACTGTTGTGTGTGGAATTCCCAGAATTTCTCAGATACTCCAACCACCCTGTCTGGCACCAACAATCATTCCACGGTCAAAGTCATTTAGATCACATTTCTTCCCTATTCTGCCATTTGGTCTGAAGAACAGTTGAACCTCTTGACCAGGTCTGCATGCTTTTATGCATTTAGTTGCTGACACATGATTAACGTATTTAAATATTTACATTAACAAGCTGGTGTACCTAATAAAGTAACTAACAATCAGTTTATTTATATTATCATATCATCACATAAGCCCAGGCTAGAATTTCCCCAAGGCGTTCATTATGAATATAGATGTAGACAGTAGTTCTTCAGTGTGAGTCCTTTAAATTCATATCTTGCAATATACATATTTTGTGAACCTGAAATTTCACATTGAATACATTTCACACTGAAAACCACTAATTTAATCTCATGATGGGAATTAGAGCCATATCGGTGTCCTGAAAGGTGCTGGTAGCTTTCACCATTCCAGTGCAGAAAAGCAGAGTATGCAAAGGCAATGTAAGGATGGTGCTGTGTGACTCATTAAAAAAAACGTTGAGGCGACTGACAGATATCTGTAGAATGACAGCCGTTTACAGATGTCTGTAGGATGACAGCCGTTGACCGGTGCGAGATTAGTGCGGTCCTGACATTGAGCAGGTCAACCTCGGGGCTCTGGGCTGTCTGCAGCCACCTCTTTTACATGATTAAAAGTAGCAAACACAGCCATTATCCTGAGATTTCATCCAATTGGGAGTGTTGAAGGTGTGCTGGTTACTGTCACACTGGACCATGTGCAAAGGGCGTTGGTCATTACCCGTGACCTTAACTGAGACCCTGAACTTCAGAGTATCCCCGTCAAAAAATTTGAAAAAACGGTTACGGCAAACTGGAAAGCCACAGAAAGACACAGCTTCTTTGCTCGAAGCCACTGTGGAATTAATCTAGAGTGGTTTTTTAGGGGAGACAGGCATGTTTCTGAGCAAGCGGTCCCCAGTGTCAGTAATGCCATCAAGGTTCACCTTTCAGACACAACCAGTGGCCCCATGCGATGATCGAGGAAGATGTCAATCTGAAATAACTGATGACCATCTCAGTACACAGTCTCTTGGTTACACAAAGATAAAAAAATCTAAACAACTCAATGGAAAGCATATCAGGAGCAGAAACCTTGCACCGCCGAATGAATAACTGCGTTCCATTGGATTTTAGTAATACGATAGCAAAGTATACATTCAGGCATCAGTCCAATTATCTTTTGTATCTCTCACTCACTTGATCTCAAACCATTATTAGCACACATGTATTTGCACGTTACAACATTCCCCACAATGCTTCACGTTCACATAGAGGAAACGGTTATGTTTCACCTGCCTGAAATATGACATTTCCTCCCTGACGCTCACTGCATTGTCACAGCGTCATATTGTACAGTACAGTCACTCCATGTGATCTCAAATACGAAGTGTTGAAAAAAAATCAATACGCCATATTTACAGAACCCTCAACAACGGCCTCACAGCGCATGATTACTGCCACAAATTGCAATAATTCACTGTAGGAGTGAAACAAGAATTTCCCCGTCGATGAGTAAAGACTTTCTGTACTTTACCAAGTGGGATATTTCCCCCCGTCTGTGTCTCCAGAGGACGAAATATATTGCAGTGGCACAGTAGCTCAGCAGCAATTTCATTTTGCCATGATTCTTGGCATTGATATTTTGATATTGATTATGATTTAAAAGTCTGTTTCCTTAACAAGGGGTCATAATTCATGAGTGTTATAGAAGGTGAGGGGGGGGGGGGGTGGTCGCTTTAATGATCTGACTATTCCTCCGCACATCTCCTTACATTCAGGCTGACAGATAATGGAATATGTGTAAAGCAATAGGGCTGGGGGAGGTTGGCTGAGAGTTGAGGGTGTGGGTAGAGGGGGGGGGGTTAATGTTTGTCACTGTGCCCCAGGGGAAAGTCTGGCACGGATTAATGGAGGGGAGGGAAAGGAAGGAGGAGGAGGAGGAGGACAGAGATGGGATCAAATCTGATGACGCAATGGAGGAGCCGCGTTGGCCTCCTGCCAGTGTCCCTTGCTCGAGTCTCTCTCTCTCTCTCTTTCTCTCTTTCTCTCTCTCTCCCTCTCCCTCTCTCTCCCCACGGGTATCAGTTAACAAGGCCGCCAGTGTGTCCGAACCGGTCTTTTCCAGAAGCCCGCTGTCCTTACTGGGGCGGGAAAGGGGGGGGGGGGGGGGGGGGGGTGTTCGGACTTAAAAAGGACCACACAATCACAGCCTTGACACTCACAAAAAAATACAAAAAGGAGCCCTGTGACAAAAGCACCCCGACTTCCCCTGGTCAGGCCGGGGGCTGAATGGGACACTCCGGGCTGCGGGTGGGGAGGGAGGGAGGGGAGAGGCCACCACCTACGCAGTGGCATAAAGCTCCAGTGTACGGGTCTCACGATGTGACGGGCAGAACCCAGAACCCAGCGGGCTCCCCTTCCCCCCCGACCCAGCACCCATACAAGTCCCAACCCTCTGGGGTGGCGCAGTTCCCACAAGGTTTAGTCAGTTTTAGGTCAGGATTCCTGCATTCCGAACCGCACGGTTTATAAAAAGAGAAGGGGCGGGGCGAGAGCTGCTGAATGAGCGCATCGACCAATAGTATCGCTACGCTTCATCTGTTTACTGCACACTGGTCAATAACACTGCTCAGAACTGTGGAGAGAGCAGAACAAGCAAGCTTTTCTACTGTCTCACACACACACGCACGCACACACACTGAATTCCATTCAGTTCCAGCTTCTTCCTGTTTTTTCCCCCCGAGGAAAAAGGGGCCTAAACCTATGAAGAGTGGAAATGAATTATCATGCAGTTGTGTTGCAGTGGCGAATGATACAAATTTGTTAGAAATGCCTGAGGAAACATCTTGGAGTTCTGAGGCGTGTTATCAAATTGTTGCAAATATTCTCCACGGACAATGAAGAGATCAAACTTTTGTTATATTTTGTGCAGCTAAAGTTTATTCACTACAGAGAATAAATGCATTATTGCTCAGCCATTTTAAGTATGTGACTAGTTTAAAGGATTTTCTAAAACGGCAAAAGTATACAGATGCAGCAAAATGCTGTCCAACAGAATGATGAAAAAGCTATAAATTAAAAGTGATGTGTTAAAACTATCAATTTCAGTGGGATGGTCATTTCATAAGCATTGCTGTCATACAAATTACATCTAAGTAAAATTAATATGAATATATCTTCATGGATTTGCACAGACAGACAATTACTGCGTATGTGTTGAGGAGTGAACACAGATTTGCTGAAGGTTCTTGAGATTACACATTATTGAATTTATTTATGTTATTTGTAGCTCAGAGACAGAGCTAATGTTTCATTTGCATTCAATTTACATGATATTTGGTGGGTAAGAGGCAAAAAGAGATCTGTTGATTGTTTTATACTTGATCTTGCCAGGCAATTTCACACACATTACATCTCTCTCTTATTATGCAAAGAGAGACATATACCCAACTGAAACACGACAGATTTTGCCTTTGGACCCTCATTTTATTTGATTTATTTTGTCTTTATTAACCTTAAAAAGAATATCTCAAAATACTAAATGTGCGTGTTGAACCACAGGTCATTCTGATTTGATAAATTCAATAATGACCACCTGCAGCAAGGTTCATAGCATAACTCCTTAGATATTTGCTATAATTTTACAGTTTTTCTTGAAAAAAACTGTAGTTTAGCTTTTCTAAAGTACAGACAACCTCACTGTAAGGATGCTGCTAAACTGTGAGCCAAAGAAAATAAAAAAATGTATAAAATCTGTCTGACAAGCCGTAATCTCGCCCAGTTTCGAAAAATACTGCTACTGTATGGGCGCACATAGCACAGAATGACCTTCATGGGGGAAAATCCACAGTAAATCTCTTCTTGCTCCTGAAATCCGGATTCCTCACAACAAACAGGCTTGGTTTAGAAGAACAGAAGGAAATGTGACTATAAAACAAATAAATAAATCATAGGAGCAGAAGCAGCTGTTGGGCTTTCGGCCTACGAAAGCGAGAGCCTCTTAATGTTATTGCATGACGTGTTCTACCGGCCAGCCAGAGCTTGTCAAGAGCTCTCGTACTTGTTAGGACTGGGATGAAATTACAAATGAGCAGTTTGCGTCTAATGCCCCTGACATGTGAGCACCGCTCAATCAATCACGAGCCGGCTAGCGCGGCATCTCTGTCCGGAACGGCGGGCCACTCTGCGTTTGGAGACAGCAAAATGCTTTTACTCTAAGTGGTGGTTCACATCACACAGATGAAAGGAGAGAGTCCGCTGTCACGCACTTCAGCGAGGGGAACGGGCAGGGGCATCGCACCCCTCGCAATCCGCCTCACCAGAGTTCATCCGGAGACGGGGGCACACGGGGTCCTAATTTACAGTCGGAATCGATTCCTGTTATTTACAAATGCATATCCGGTAGAACTAGAGTTCTCCGTTGATGTCTAGTAACTCGGGAAGGGGAGCTGATTTCGAGGCATCCCGGCTCAAGAGGTTATCAGAATGACCAAACCGAAGCGGGCGTAGGGGGATATTATTCTCCAACAAACGTTCTGCGCCCATCCGTTTCCCGATCACTATCACTGTTCCACCAGTGTGCAGATAGATAGGATCTAGGTTCCCTTACAGCCATAGATTTGAAGTGTTACCTGTCATTTTGTGGCAATGAGCATCTGTCTCTCTCAGCCTCTCTCTCACTTGCACTTTCTCTTGGTGACTGAACCTCAGAAAGGAGCATCAAGGCAATTTTACTGTCTTTATAGCTTGGAGAAGAAATGGCAGAAGTGCATTAGATATTAAATAATGCATTTGTTCCGCAAATATCTGGGTCACTTTCGCTCCTGGATTTGAAACTAGGAATTCTACTTTGCTGGCGACTCTCAACAACTCAACAACCATCACTCAACGCATCCATGCCCATCAGCTGTCCTTCACTGCATCAAATTACATTTTTCATTCCTGCACACACACACACACACACGCGCACTCACTCTCCCTGTCTCGAAGAAGACCCGGAAGGAGGATACCTCTCTGTGCGGCCCGGGAATGTTGGTGTGGTGGTGGAGGAGGTGGGGATAACGGGGGCGGTGGGGAAGGGGAGCGTGGTTATTAATCACGGGGAGGGGGCCGGGGCTCTTGCCGACCGGCCCAGATGGATGGGGTGTGAGTGCAGTGATGTCACCCTGACGAATGGCCTTACGAGACTGGCTGAGACTCGCACTTCGCCTCTCATTTCAATTAGCTCCCCCGCCACTGCAGGACCCCGCTCCACACCGTCACAGGTTAGACACACAGACTCCACCGAACCTCTCCCCTTCCCCCCGTCCAAAACCGCGCCGGACCCAGACCCCTGCCTCGGAACGTTCCGGGTGCGCTGATCCATGGGATTGGCCCCTTTCTTAATGAAATCGACCTCAGTTAAAAGGTGCGCCTTTCTGTGCCCTCATATCGAAGTGCATGCTGCTATTATTCAAGTCAACCCCCCGCACCCAACTCGATAGGCGGCCATTTTGAATACCTTTGTCACGGAGAAATGAATGCAGCAGCCGCCCTGAATGTACATGAGGCACGGGGAAAGAAGTCCAGGCATGGTCTTGGAGAACCGGAAGGTGGGGCAGGGGAGGAAGGGTTGGGGGATTAACAAATTGCTTATGAGAATTGATTTTGGCACACAGAGAGTTCCACATCAGTCGAGCTGACCTTTGCTCTTGAGTGTATGAAAAGGCAGGGCAGGAGGCACACTCTGCCCTTTAATAGACTAGGACTGGGCTGTTTCACCTGACCCACTGCACTGCTGCTCTGTGGGGCTTTGCACGGCCTGTTTCTGACATGACATGCTACAAAACAATGTCTCGCATCCAAAATTGTGTATAAATACTACTACAACCACTACTAATAATGACGATAATAATAATGCCAAATATATTCAATTATTGATTCTTACATTTACTTATTGTCATTATCATTATCACACTGTTGTTGTTGTTATACAGTTACAGTTTCTAAGCACCACATTTCTAAGCTATAATGACCTGAAGATTTCTAAAATCAACAATTCATACTTTCATATTCCATAATGTGTGGGTTCCTGTCTCCATTCACTAACGGCCGAGCTGAGCCTGAAAACCTGTTGTGCTGTCTGTTTATGTTGTAATACAGTTGCATAAGCCTATTGTGTACTCGTGTCGGCCCATTGTGTACCATCAGATGAGAAAGCATCTATGATATGATTGTATCACTATCATCAAACTGCTCTTCTGCTGAGAGGAATTAATGCATAAACATTACATAATATGATTCTCCTCGCAATAAAAATCATACCTGTAACCCAGATACTGCCACAATCTCAGTTCGAAGGCCAGTTCTCAATACGCTGACCCATCCTCTTTAGAGTGAATCACCGTGGTGTATATCGCTCTCAAAGCACTCAGAGTAGAGAGGGGAAAAAAGCCATCTCGCTAACCCATCGGAGCATTTGATGGCTGCATGGAGCATGGCTTGCTCCTGCAGGATTTATGCTGTGGCTCTAAAGATCAGTGGTTTGCCACATGGCTGTTTTATAACCTCTACAGCTGTCTGTTTTCTGAAACAATATGGACTGGAGAATTAGTTACTGTCCGGTACCTGGTAGAGCAGTGTGCGTTATACGTCAGCAACACTGACAGTCTGCCCGGCTTGTGGATGAGATTCAGCACAGGAAGTTGTGCACCCCGGGGGCTGTGATAATGGTACAGACCATGGTCCACAGGCCGGAGGGAAACAGACTTTCTGTGTCCAGCTCCCCCAAAGTTTTCCCATTCATTAATTTAATTTAGGAACAGAGACAGCTGAGCGTTTCAAGCATATAAGCCATGTTCTTATTTCTTTAATTTTCTCCTTCAATTGGTAATGGACGGAAAGCTCTTCCATCTCTCCGATTACACCCGCAGACATCGCAGGAGATCTCCGCCATGTTCGCAAGCTGCCTGATCAAGATTAAGGATTTGCACCTGCCTGACATCGCTGATCGTTCTGCTGTCGTTGTTGGATGCAGGCCTATGCTTGAGCTACAGTATGTGGGGAAAACAAACTGGCAAGATGAAAATGAAAGCTTTTGATGAACTCTCTGTTAGTTTACTGTATCTCTTGTATTGAGTCCAACACACATCATGAAAGGCTGCACAGTGTAACGGCGTTTCTTTACGAAAACACATCTATGCCACAAACAAGGCAACACAGGTGAGGAAGTTCCCCTATTTTTCCTCAATCTTGATGGATATTGAAGTGTCTTTCCCACTGGGAATTGCTGCAAATAAACAGCGGCGGCGATTCCTTTTTAATATTTCACTCCGTTCCCTTTTAATCTGCGACACTAAAAGAAGCCCGTTCCCCCAGGACAAGGTTAGATTTCCCTTTTCCGTTTCATCTCTGCCTCCTGCCAGCCCCCCCGAGACCGCTCTCTGCGCTCGACTCGTCTGCCTGGCGATGGGAGCTTTTGCCAGGGATCTGTTTGTTTGGCTCCCTTCCCCTGTTTGTCTCAGAGAGATCTGCCTGACAGTTCCCTTCCCCACAGGAGTCGCCGGCGGACCAAGTGCCATGGCGGGTTTGTTCTGCACTGGCCGCCCAAGCACATCGCACACCTGAAAGCTCATTCCCCAGGGGAGTGGGGGGACGGAGGGAGAGAGAGAGAGAGTGGTAAGAGAGAGGGGGAGCAGAGGGAGAGAGAGAGAGAGAGGCAGGGGGTGGGAGGGAGGGAGAGCACAAGGGGGAGGTAAGAGAGAGGGGGTAGGAGAGAGAAAGAGAGAGAGGTAAGAGAGGGGGCTGGGAGAGAAAAAGAGGCAGGGGGTGGGAGGGAGAGGGAGGGAGAGAGAGGCAGGGGGTGGGAGGGAGAGAGAGAGGGAGAGAGAGGCAGGGGGTGGGAGGGAGAGAGAGAGAGGCAGGGGTGGGAGGGAGGGAGAGATAGAGAGAGCGAATATGGGGGGTGGAGTGTGTTGTGTGGACTGATGAGCATGACCTGTGCTACTCACCCTGACCTCAATATCACTATTCCGCCTTCTGTGAAGCAATGTGTAATTCTGGGACCATGCGTGTGAATCTGAATCGTTAACATTTCATTTAATCCATGAATAAATAAACAAAGGAAAATCGTTCAGCAAGTACTGATGTTTTTAGAAAAGACAGTACAGGAACAGAAAAGGTAAATAACACAAAATGTTTTGAAGAATATAAATTTGAAAACATAAATACAATGTATGCTAACACTGTATAATATAACTGACAAAATACTAATGCCTTGAGTAGAGCGCGTGCATGTGTGCGTGTGTGTGTGTGTGTGTTACATTAACTACAATTGCCCTTTTCAGGACTTTATCATCTTAACTTCATGATGAATATAAAAGGAAATCCTATAACCAGCCTAGAGCTGCAATCCAATCTGTGTCTCTAAGCCGCAGATAATTTCCTTTCAGAAATCCCCTAATGAGCCAGGAGAGCAGACAACTGGTCCTCTCACAGCGGAGCACAGGGGCACTCGCTGTTGCGGCTTTGCCTTCATTTAAGTTTAAGCCTATATGGATCCCTGAGAGTACAAACACCCTCCCCGCAAAAGCTCATCCCAGCACTTTTTTTCCCCCTCCCTCCAATAAATTAATAAAAGAACTGCAGCTCTCTGCAGGTAATACAATTAAATACGACGACGGCGGTTTAAGTGCGTGCTGACGAAGCAAGAAGAGACGGGACGATGTCAGGAGAAATTGTCACCGCGCTCTTACACGACCCGTGTCCTGACGAGGCTCTCCTGCACACTCTGCTGAGCTCACGGATACGGCCCTGGCTGGTATTAAAACTAGCCTTCCAAGGGCATCTCGCCTTTATTAGATGACAGGCAACATGATACGGATCAGCGAGCCTGTCACTCATTTAATTTGGTGCGTTCCCGGCAGTGTGGCGACACGCCGGTTAAGGAACGGGAGCTCGCTACCTGAAGGCTCCGGGTTTGATTCCCACGTGGGGCTGGTTCCCCTTGAACGACGCACGCGACTTAAATACTTCGGTAAACTCTTTGGCCGGAGAATAGGACAAAGAGGTTGGAATGTAACCTTTAGTTGGTACCCAGAGTAAAGGCTGCGTATTACGCAAATAAATAGTGGCAGGGTCTCATGCACTGTACCCTTGTTTGTTTTGACAGTATCTTGTTTTAACTGACATTGCAGGCTGTGTGTTTTCGCGGACATGGCCACAGTGACTGGAACACTGTGTCTGGTGGAGGTCGGACATCTGCTTCACGTAATGTCTCAATGAAAAGGTCAACCTGTGGCCAAAAGGCTGGCAAATGTTGCAAGCACCTGTGAGAAAAAAGGTCCATGTTGCAGAAACCAATTCTTCTGCGTCCGTGTACCCTTTAATGACCGGTTAGAAGCTACTACAGTTTGACAAGCCAATGTCTTCCTGGGTCAGCCTCTGTACAGAGGCCACCATCTTGTGACATAAAAGATATACAGTGGGCGTTCTTATGCAGACAGGCCAATGGTTATCACACAGGTCCATGCACAGAACTAGCAGAACGGCTGACTTATTTTGTTAGCGATCCCAAAATGTTTCCATCCAGGTGACTGAACCTCGCTCATGCATTTAAATCATGGCATTGCCTTCTGCCCCTTTTCACAACAGCCTGCAATTCAGAATCACTGTGCATTTTCAAGAGCACTGCAGGACTGTGCTCTCTTCACAATGTATCAAAGCGCAATGTAATATTGTCAACCCCCTTTTTGAAACCCGGCATTGTAAATACTGTGTATGAATAACTGAAATATCAACTCTCTGCTTACAGACTCAAATACGATACAGAAATGTGGGGTGGTAATAGATTTGCAAATGCAATTGAAGACGTGACCTTTGGAATCGCAGAATTCCTGCATGCCTCTCAATTCTACAGTATGTATCAAAGCAAAGGCTGCCAAGAAATGCCAGGGACAAATATGTGAATTTTAAGCAAATACTGTATGTGTTGATACAGAGAGGGAGTAGTGTTCGGCAATCTGTTTGGATTGTAAAATGTCCCTTTGGCACAGGGAATCACAGGAACAACTTGGTATTTGTTGTTTATATTTGTCTATTCAATTTCAAATCCCTAAAATATCTTAAAAATTAAACTCTGTTTGATTTGAAAGGGTTTTTTACAGGAATAAACCAAGAATTGAATCAGATGTGTGGCTGCTTATTGTAATTAGTATTTTTTCCTCATCATAATAATGCTTACAATTTTTGGCACAACAAAATGTGCGGAAGCGGCCATTAAATATGGAGAAAACAGCTTTTCTGACTGTTATAGCGATGCAAAATGGCTTTTACTTGTCTCTGGTGAGTCATAATTGGGTCTTCTGTTTTAGTTAGTGGAGAAACAGTTCTGTTTTCTTCTGTGTGGGACTATACCCAGTCTGGAAACCCCCCAACTGTCCATCATGGAGGTTACTCCCAAGCCTGTTTGAGCTCTTGCCTGGTCAATCCATACAAAGAATTCACTCAGTCAAGTGTTTTGCCTCTCGTCCATTTGTTTTTGTTTATGGCAGGTAGAGAGACGGGATCTAAATAGAGATGCAATGGACTGCGCTGTTTTTCAACCGGTTTTAAATCCGGAGGAACTAATAACATCAAGCTACTCTGAAGCGGCAAGGTCGGTCATGGTCCAAGGTCATTCCACAGTTTCCTTGGTCTGTGCATGTCAGCAGAGTCAACTGGGGAAACTAGGGACTGTCAAGAGAAGGCCAGTCTCTTTAACCCGACCGAGCCGACTAAAGAGGAATACATTAGTGTAATGATGCCGCAGAATCATTAAACACATGTATACATTTGCATGTCTTTATGGTTGCAGGGAAGATAAAAAAAAAATGTGGAAATGTTTAAATTAATGATGTGTGACACCTGGAAAGCTGAATAGGGCCATTGTTCCGGCTCGCCTTCAGTTGCAAACCTAATCACACTGAAACATTTAATGCACAGTGACACAAAGAGCAGCTATCAATCTGAACATTCACGGGAGCACCAACATGTACACGATTCTAGAAGCTTCTTATAACTACAGTTAATCACGAGTCCCTCTGTATCCAGTCTATCTCTCACTCTCCTGGTGCCTCTCATTCTTATAAAGAATGACCAGGCACCGAAAACATTACAGGACTAATCTCTGAGCCTTGGGAAGATTATACTGAAAGAGTCTTATATCTCTGTGTTCAGTGCGACATGACAGGGGCTAATTGTTAAAAATTGAGTTGTTGAGCTGCTTGCCCTTGCCGGGACCCTGAAGGACTGTCAGCAATGTGAATAGCCTCCCAGAGATATTGGAATTCCATAGGAGTCCTTCCCCCCACTGCTTACCCAAGCCATAATATTGTCCCAATAATTGGGGCTCAAAGGCTGTCCAATATTGTGCCAGTTTTCTCAATTGATTCAGACAGGCCAAAAAAAATGAATTTGGATTTTTCCTGTTTTGTAATCCAAATGGCATTCTGTTGGTCCATCTTTCATGATGGAAAGATTCTGAAGGACGAGACGCCTTTGTCGTGTTTTTTCTCACATCCATCTGTATGGGACTTTTCTTAGAGTGACTGCAAGGTTAAATCTGTGAATGGCTTCAGCCTGCATTGTATGGGGTTGTTATGGTATGTATTAAGCATCAGCAATCATTAGGAATTAAATGGCTGGAGTTCAATGTATTATCTGAGTAATCCAGTTTTGGTACTGAGGTTCTACTGCAATGGCTTATGAGTCACTATGAGTCTCCCTGCATATAAACATCATAACTGGCAAGAGATAATTTATTATTCAATTCAGATTTTTACTAAATCAGTTTTGGTATTGGAAGCATGTCAAGGAAGGGAGCCCTGGTATAAAATCCAGCTATGACCATCTTGAAAATACCAGCTAACAGGTGTTTCAAAACATAGTTTGAGCAGGTCTGAACTCGACAACCAGTAACCAGCTGTTTCGAAACCTAGCTCAAGTTGTTTTTTTCATCATGGAATCCTATTCTTAATATTTATGACAAGGATAATATGAAACATAAGTAACCCAGAAATGGTGAATCCACCATTTTGTAATGGGCAATAATATGTAAGAGTGTTCTGTAGCTGCAGCGTCTTCCACAAATTCAGAAATTCACAGAGCATGCACATCCTCCGATACATGGGCAGCTAGCTATTATTTACTTAGATTTTGACTTAGTCCACAGGCTGAGCTGCACAGCCACAGGCAACAGAAGACTTCTATCCTTGCACAGCTTGAGAAGGTAAACTGCTGCCAGACAATAGGTGCTCAATCAACCGGAGTAGTAGCTATTATGTGATGAGGTTGGGGAGTACACCACTGATTGTATCTCCCGAGATGATGTTGCGGCCAATTACATATCGGGGTGTTTTTTTTTTTTTGTTCATCTTAATTAAGGCTTATGAAATGTTGTATGTGAATTATTTGATAATAATCTTCTGATTAAACAATATATAAACAACATAGCTTTATAATTTTTTTAACATGCAATATGAATTCAACTAGAAAGAAAAAATCTTTGACAAACCACACTCACACTGTAAAACTACCTTTCTGCCAAAAAATGTAGGGGTGAGGAAACATATACAAGCATTCTCATGCATGTGTAAAGACATGTCTCTCTCTATTTCTCCCCACGTCATGTGTGTAAACGGTTAAACACATTGAGGAGTATATCATCATCTGGCAGAGATCGAGATGAGAGTTTTTGTGGAACACTGCTGACTTGACGCCTGATAGGCCATGATAATGGGAAGCCAAAGTGACAGTTCTGGCCCATGATGAAAATGGATGACATAATGGATGCGCAGGAGGAAAAGCTCATCGTCAATAACACCAAAGGTGCGTGCAAGCCAAGAATTGACTCGTCTGAAAACAAATGGACCTCTTGAAGTTATACAGAACTCCATCAGGTACATATCACATTTAAATGCAGTATAGACTGGGCTTATGACCTGGTAAGAGAGATTTAACAGCATAATTGCATTGCAGTTTTCGAACAGTTCTTCTTTTTGTTATGAATCTGTTGCATCTACACAGTGGGTAATTTGGAGTTTGTTTGATTGGGGTGTCACCACTTTCAATAGAAACCAATGGAGAAAAATGGGACGCAATGCGGTAAATGGCGGATTTTAGCAGACGTAATTTGTTTATTCTTAATTTGATGTGAAACGAGAAGATGGTTTATAACTTTTTTATTTGATGTTTTGACCAACTGATTTAGTTCCGATGTAGAGTTAAGATACAACTCAGCACAGTATATTAGTCGTAGCAACGCTGCTAGTCTCTTTGTCGCTCTCATAAACGTGGACTCACTGTTACGAACAGGACACGGGGAAGCGGCCGCTTTCACCTGAAGTTAACGTCTGTTCAATGGTAGTTTTTCTCCCGGGGAATGTGGTTTATGATTATGGTTGCTTATTGGCAATCCCAGACACTAAAACTAAAACACTTTGATTCATGTGAATTGTTGGGAAGACCGCATCATGTGAGTGAAATAGTTTTACAATGAACACTTTTATATATAGCTATACAAGCCAAAAGCCTTAAGTTCATAGCATCGCCTTAGCAACAGCTTCCCTACCACACTGTCACAGGGGAGCACCGTTGTCGCTGTATGCTGAAATGGATCGTGTACGTGACTCGTACCACGTTTTTATGAAAAAGGAAGGAATTCGACTTTACACAGATACAAAAGAACCGAAGCTTAAGTTTTAATTTATTCGTCACGAAAGTAGCACTGTCCAGAACTAGGTCTAATGTTAGCTAGCTCACATTGTTGTAGAGGGGTTGTGTTTAAATCGGTGCTGTGCAATATGCAATCAGGGGTTCCTTCATCCTTTCCTTCTCCTTAATTCGTAATTGTCTGTCAATTCTCGACAGGATACAGATCATTTCTAAAGCTCTGGTGCACATTGCTAATTTCACATATTTTTGTAAAATAATAATAGCAATACATTTATATTTATCCATTCAACGCCTTTTCATTCACGGCAGTTGTGTGCTTTCTACCCAGCCAAAAAAAATGCACCCCTCGACTGTGAATTTTTCAACCGTGACTGGATATAAAATAGCCCAATTTGGACAACAGCTGTTATCTTAGTTCTGAATTCAAAGCACTTTGAGCTATATTTAATGTATATGTAATATAATTATAATTATTATTTAAAAACTCAAGTGTTACACCTCCAACCTAGAGCTCATGCCTACACTATACAACTCATTCACACCCCCAGACCTATGTGCAGCCCCCAATCTCACCAAACCCTTCACAGCAGTGGCTGATGGGTCACTTCTAGGTGAGAAACTGTGACAACTGCTCAAAAAACTTTGATTTCACAAAACCACTTCTGTCACACGGGCGTACTTTAACAAGGCATATCTCCAAAATGGATTAGCCAATCCCGACAAGTGATACCTCGTTGAGTAGCTCTGATCTTCTAGATTCAAATTAAAAAGAATATAAATATACGCCATGAACGCATTTTCTCCACTGGTTTCTATTGGCATCACTGTCTCTATACATTATATTATATACTCTGAGCAAGGGACACATATACTCAGTAACCACTTTAATGGTAGACCTGAACACCAGCTTATTAATGCAAATATCTAATCAGCTAAGCATGCAGCAGCAACTAATAAAACTGCATAGTCAGGAAGGAAAGTGAACATGAATGGAAGTTTAGGTGTGGCGAAAAGCATGTCTATGAGCCAGTGGTCCTCTCTCCTGGTGCTGGGCTTTCATTGTTACTCAGCACTTGAGTAGCACTGCAACTGATCAGTTAAAGCAGGTGATTACACAGTTAACTCAGGTCACCTTGTTTCTTGGGTCTGAATCCGTCACTAATGTTAAGGAAAAAACAAGAACCAGCAATCCAGGATTCAGTATCACTGCAGTAAAAAGAAAAATGCATCCATATGAAGCAGGTTAGCCCAGGACTAAAACACCTGCTTCTACTTAAGGTCTTGATTGAAGACCATGATTAGTTAATTAGTTGAATTATGTATGGGATATATTTTTTTTCTTCCTTAAGTTAAATGCTATTTATACAACGGCATGGTTGAATACTCATTTCTGAGTGGCTAGGAGGGGTATGTTATTTTTCCGTAGCCCGCCTATGAAGTAGTGCCACCAAAACATACTTGTGGTCCTAAATTAATCCACATCAACATAAAACAAATGTGGACAATGATTTTAATTTTTGTAGATAGATGGGTGTCCATAGGCGTCCACGGTAGTGAGTAATCAAACTAAATTTAAAACGTGGGTGTTGCTTGTAAACATTGCTGTCAATCATCGTCTGTGTTTAATTACTGGCAGTTAATTTATCAACTTAGATTACTGAGGTGGTGCAAATGGGATAAGCATTTGGAGGACTGAAGTACCAGACAATCTGGTGGCCCTATTTATATTATAAACTATATGTATAAAATAATAAAATATTAAGAAGTAAAAAGTAAAAGAAAGTATTCACATTGATTTGTTATTTTGGATTCATTAGAGTATCGAGAAGAGATGGAGAAACAAGTATCAATAGGGTGGGATAATTTCACTGTTGCCTGGGATGAAAATTCATCAAATAGAAGAAACCCCCCCCCCCCCCCAATCACTTTGGTGGATACTCTTACAAAACAGTGTACGGTGTCCTTAAACTACACTTTTTGATAGTTTTCTGTTTGTTTGCATCCTATTATCGTCCTTAGTCATTTTATTTACCCATCCTGTAGCAAGACCATTGTGAAGTTGTTGAGAAACCGAGAATCATCAATAGTTGCTGCCAAAACATCACACTTCCTTGGCTGTTTGGCTGCTTCTTCTTGGGATTTCTGCCACAAATCTACTTCACAAGTAAACTATCAAGGCCAAAATATATTTAATAGTTTTTCTATTTACTTCTATTTACAGTTTTCAAACAAAATGTGTTAATGTCGCACCATAGCACTGTAATTCACTAAACAATCACTTGGAAATCACTTGTGCTTCAGTTGCTTAGTGTTCCTATACAATGCAGGGACATCAGCGCAATAATTTTCCTTTCTAATAACCTGAATTCAATTACATATTTATACATACAGCATATATTAGCACGGCACAGCTGCTGTTTGAAAACTTACCATTGGGTAAGAATTCCTGAGGACAATGCTGTGGCAATCTTGAGAAATGCACTTAACCTAAATTAACCTAAAGTAAAGACACAACTGGCTAAGCGGGCTATACCATGTAAAATGGAGTCTGTACAGTATGTCCTGGGTATAGTCCTCCATAAAGCAGGTACCATGAAGTTATATAATTGGTTGCATTGTTTTGATGGATACTGATTGTATCAGAGACATTATAGAATGTCCCTTGTCCATTTGAATCAACAGAAACATTCACAACTGTGCATTACTGTGTATTTTGGGAATTTATTGGAACCTAGCATTTCTACAGCATCTCTGGGCCCAATCTACAGTAAATAGCAGTGCGTTAAAAAAATTGAATGAAGTGCAAATATTTTTTAATAGCTATGAGTTCAATATTAAAAATGTAGGGGAAACATTACACATTCAATTCCAAATCAAAGTATTAACTATTAAGTGTCGAAATTTTTCTCTTCAGACTCAAACACTTACTGTATAAACTGAATAAATCTTTCAAGATTTAACTTTACTTTAAATTACTGAACTAATATTTAGTTGCATAACCATTGTTTTTGATAACTGCTGCGCTTCTGTGTTGTATTGAGTTAACCAACTTCTGGCACCTAGAAACAGATCAGCCCAGGATGAACAAACTACATTCCACAGTGTGAATTTTTAGTTTTTTCTTCAGAAACTGCATTTTTAATGTCACCCCACAAGTTTTCAATGGGGTTGAGGTCGGAGGATTGAGCTGGCCACTCCATTACCTCAATCCTTTTTGTCTGGAACCAAGACGTTGCTCACTTACTCATGTGTATGGGGTCGTTGTCTTGTTGGAACACCCATTTCAGGGGCATTTCCTCTTCGGCATACAGCAACATAATCTCTTCAAGTATTTTGATGTATTCAAACTGATCCATGATTCCTGGTATACGGACCCAACACCATAGTATGAAAAACATCCCCATACCATGATTTTTGTGCCACCATGCTTCACTGTCTTCACAGTGTACTGTGGCTTGAATACAGTACCTGGGGGTCGTCTGATGTACTGTTGACATCCACTAGACCCGAAAAGAACACTTTTCCTGTCATCAGTCCACAGAATGTCACACCATTTCTCTTTAGGCCAATCGATGTGCTCCTTGGCAAATTTTAACCAAATCTTCACATGCTGTTTTTTCAACAATGGTGCTTTATGGGGATTCTTGCTGATAGCTTAGCTTCGATCAAACGTCTTCTGACTGTAACAGAACTTACAGGTAATTGTAGCTTCTGGAGCTGATGAATGGCTGAATCTTTGCCATTCGTATTCTTCCACATTTCGGGTTTTTGTAGCCATTTTAAAGCATTTGAGATCATTTTAGCTGAGCATCCTATAATTTGCAGCACTTGTTTGTATGTTTTCCCTCTCCAATCAACTTTTTAATCAAATGACGTTCCAAACAATGTTTGGAACGGCCCATTTTACTTTACAATTCAGAAGGAAATATATTTTTGAACTATGTGTGAAACATTTGCTTCCCTTCTTCCTTAATAAAGGACAATTAATGACACCAGTTTTTTTACAGAATGAATGAATTCTCTAATTAAACTGCAATTATTTTGAACACGCCCCTTTCAATGAATTAGTCAATTACTCAGAACAAGGAGCGTGCATGTCATGACAGTTGGGTCTGTTGTTTTTCTATTACACTACTCCATCCATCCATCCATTATCTTAACCCGCTTATCCTGAAAAGGGTCGCAGGGGGGCTGGAGCCTATCCCAGCATACATTGGGCGAAAGGCAGGAATACACCCTGGACAGGTCGCCTGTCCATCGCGGGGCACACACACCATTCACTCGCACACTCATACCCACACATGCAATTTAGACTCTCCAATCGGCATGTCTTTGGACTGTGGGAGGAAACCGGAGTACCCAGAGGAAAATGCAAAAATGCAAACACCATACAGAGGCCCGATCGACCGGGATTCAAACTCAGGACCTCCTTGCTCTAAGGCGGCAATGCTACCCACTGCACCATCTGTGCTGCCACTACTACGGTGATGTTTACAAGCAAAACCGACTGTTTTGGGTTTGCTAAAACAGCTATGCAAAATTACAGAGATGGGCAGCAGCTTCTATCTGCTTGAAGTACTTGAGGTTTCTGTTTTCAATTAGCATGTGCAATATAATGGCATTTGTGCTATGTGAGTGTGCGGGAGAGAGAAGAGGGGCACAGGTAGAGGAGGGTGGCTGCTGGGTTTATGCTGAGAGCTGGCGTGTGGGGTGTGAATGAGTTGGGTGGTGGGCTTCTCTGTATTTAAATTTAGGCTGGCGTATCTCTTCTTCTCTGCAAGTGGTTGTACTTCCTGTGGATTCAAAGGCAGTTCTACCCAATGTGTTTTTACTCATGGTGGAAGACAAACTCACATCTCAACCATCTCCTCCTATGGGGGAAGCTTTCATTAGCCTCATTTAGCCTACTGATTCCATAATGGAATTCCACAATGGTTCTCAGAAAGTAAGATTCGAATACTATGTTCAAGCAATAGAAATAAATAAGTAATTTATACAAGGGGCACTGACATCTCTGTCTTCATTGTTAAATGGTTCCACAGTTTTCCAGGTATAATTATGTAGAATATAATGCGTTGCTCACTAATTGCTCTTTATATGGTCTCCTTATTCCAGTGGGAGCCAAAGCATAATCTATATACTTCAAATGACAGAAGCGTGCGCAGTAGGGTTAATGTGCGAAGGTCACTACACCAGCATGCAGTCACAGAGAGTAAAGGGCAGGTGGTATGAGGTCAGGAAGCACACTGTGTCGGGCCAATACATCAAGCCCTTCTGTTCCCATAATCCTCGGCTCATCTCATCTACATTTGTGGGAGGCTGTCCTCAAAGTCCTCCCTAAACCTTGAGTATTATAACTGGCGTCGGCAGAATGAGCACTCAATCCCTTTTCACGGGGGAGGATGAGTCATTCAGAAAGAAAATACAAATGCGACGCTCTAATAAAGCTGCTCATTTTTCCAAGCTACAAGATGGAGCTCGTGGAAGTAGGTCAGTATGACATCCCCTCTGCGAGTCCCACACTGTGCAGAAACCCACAACCGGGGAGAGGTAGGCAGACGCCGTTTACAATAAATAAAGTCAAATGGGCACAGAGCTCCACCAAACAACAACGTCATTAAGAAAGTGCAACAGATGCTCTTTTCAAGATGTTCGTCCTGACTCCAGAGGAGCGGTGTTCAGCAGAATGAGCGGGCCGGCACCTCGCAGGGGCTGTAAAATGGCACCTAAAGGAAATGTTCTAATGCGAGTGGCCTCTCTGCAAAAGCGCCACAAATAAAGCATCCCATTTCAAGGGTATGGTTAATTAGACAATGGCTGCGCTGTGTGTGCGGAGAGGCAGCGTGGTGTTGTGGTTAAAGAGCAGGGCTTGCAGTCTTAAAGCTACAGCTCTGAATCCCAGGTGGGGAACAAAGCAAAGCACTTAACTGGAATTGCTTCAATAAACACCCAGCTGTATGGGACCCGTGGATGCTATTTAAATGTAAGCTATGAAAGTCACCCTAGATAAGAAGCATTTTTTCCCCTTCTTATTCTTTTATTCACACTATGTCTTGCTTAGATAACGTGTGCTGGCTGAGCAACGCTTGGGGCTCTTTTTTGAAGACACAAAACCAGTCACTAGGGCGAACACGGACAAAAAAAGGAGGTATTTCTGAATCAGTTCGGGTATTTTAAGCACAGGAACAGAAGTGGAGCAAGCCAGCACATGACATATGAAAGCAGCCTCTCAGTTTATAGTAACCTGCTGCTGCGGCGGTGTTGGTGCAATGGCCAATACGGATGCTTTCCATGTTCCTGTTAAATTAACATTGGCACCAAGTATTCTTGTTTCTTTTTGTTTATGTACTGCATGTTCTCTTCTCTGACTGACCACTCTCCTTTTGACTGTCCATTTTGTCCTTAGCAGGATCAAAATGATAGTTTCAGTGTTTTTGCAAAAGAACTATAGATACTGGAATGGTTGTTTTCTTATGTTTGATTAGAACTCATGCTTAATTTAACTGAACGTTAGACCAAGATATTCTAATCTGCCAATAAATAATACTAATACTAATAACAATAACCACCATCATCACCATCATTCTTCTAATAATTATTCTGCTGTATATACGTAGCAGAGATGTAGACTTGAGCTTATGGTCTTGGTCTTGTTCTGGGTCTTGGTCTTAGCATATGGTCGTGGGGCAAAACGGTGGTCTCGGGCAAGGATGATAATCACTGCACTGAACCACTAGCCTGTGCCATAACATTGCTACTGCGGAGAACCCACTGATTGCACATTGGACTTACTGTTGTTTTTTCATTGTGCAGTCAAACCTTTTGACACTGCAATCAAAAAAACTAAAATATCCCTTAAAGGTTTCCAGACGAAATTACATTGCATGTAATTCATAGCAAAACTATTATGTGTGTATAGAGGAGACAGTCAGTTTGAGGAAAACGCCCAGCAGTGGAGCTGTTAACTGCAGTGAGACTATGACTACTGTGCATGCATCGACAACTTTATACAGTTTGGCACCCACACTCAAGTTATTATAGGGTCATTTTCTCAAAATTGTTATGCTAGTATGATACTCTCCCCATGGTTGTTGCCCTCAATATATATACATATATTCTGTGGCATAACTTTTAAAGGATACTTTGGCTTACAATAAAAACATTTTTTATATTGTGTAAAGCTAGTTTGATTGCACAATAAATAAACAAAAGCAACTCAATACCCAATGGCTCATCAAACTGCAAGTAATTGATAATAGTAAAGTAAAAATACCTGTCTGCTAACTCTAAATGTAGCTTAATACAATCATGAATTACCCATTAAGCATGACAGCTAGATTATTATAGCTAGCCAGCTATAGATATCAATAAACTTTGCCAAGGCTAATGTCAAAGCTAAAGAGGCAAGCAATATTCTTAATCATATCAAAGGCTCCTTCTGTTCTTAGCTTTCACTTTCAAAAATAATAAATTGAGAGCAACTTGCAAAGTCTAAGACATTGTTTGGTAAATTTCAAGATACATTACCCCCTTTCACAAGGCATGTTTACAAACTTTGTTCACTTTACGTTTATTGAACAGGGTATTTCCTGGATATTGGGCTTGTTAACCAGCTATACATAAATGTGGTTAGTCAGTGCTGGCCAGCATTCAACTTAACTCCTCTCATCATTGTTCTCAAAACTGTCTGTGTTTCTGCCTGGTCTACGCAACGTTACCCTGCTTCATTAATTCAGCTTTACGGGACTGACATTAGTCAACATAAGACAATAAAGCCTATGCATTTTCTCCCCATGTAAATTCAACCTCTAAAGAGCCTGATGTTTGAAATTTACAGAACGTAACTAGCTAGCTAACATAACAAATAATACCGTCTGGTGTTGACTGTGATCGCCACACAGTTATTGCCAAGAATGAGCTTTGTCCCTTACTGACTGACTGACTGACTTCAGTGTGTTCAGTTAAGAACTGATAGCCTATATAAGCACACCGACAGCTCAAATGTGAATGTTTGGACGCAATGGGAGGTAGTGACTTGACGTATAAGGTAGTTATCTATGGAAAGCTGTGGCCACTCCCTCGATCCGTCCCTGCTATAATGTTATTTATTTGAATAATAATAATATTATGAACATAGTATGCCATATATATACTATTCTGGGTCTGGATTGTTTAATTCAATCTGGTTCCAACGTAAAAAACAGTGTTATGATCTATGTCAGCCCGATTGGCGGTCAGTGTTAATTTTTGACTGTTTTTTTTTTCTTTCTTTCTGTCCCCATCTGCTAAAAAAAGAAAAAGACCCCTTAAATCTGTTAACATTCCACTACGCAGCCAGCCTAGGTGCAGATGTCCTTCCATTTCTTTGTGCTGCCCCAAAAATGTCAATCTTCCCCTGCGACAGCTGCATTTAGGTGAGCAAGGTGCTTTTTACATCCTCAAAATAGAGCCGCTGGTGTTGTTTGCCATAATGGCCCTGTAAGTCTCTCTGAACAAAAGCAACTGCTAAATAAATACATAAAAATATAACTTCTCATTTATTATTCTTATGTTGTAGTAATAAAAATATGAAGAAAAACACAAACTTTTACACTATTAATCACATGCAAACAAATTCATGAGCCAAAGGAAAGGCTCATGCCCTCTCGAGATGTGAGGCCTGCTGTAATCCTTCTGCAGTCCCACTGTCTCCACTGGCGGTTCCCTGGACTGCTGTTCTGATCCCTGAATTCCCAACGTAGAGGAATTGTGTCCTCTACTTTGGGAGAGCTGCCTGTGCTCCTCCCTCGATGGCACTCTCGTATTCCTCACATGACATCACACATCAGCGCTCCATCCCCTCCTTCTGCTTTGGCCCCGTTCGCCAATCCTCACAGCTGGGACTCCCACGGTTGCCACGGAGATCTCCCACTCCCCCGCAGCTCAACATCCTGATGTCTAATCACAGATTCAAGTCCCAGGATGCACCGGTCCTGAATCCCAACCAAGTCCGCATCTGTCTCTGAAAATGCGCCGTGTGGGCAGAGTGAAGTAGCCTCACCAAGGCCTCCGCACTGCTGACGGGCTGGGGGCTCTATGCTCTCCACTGCTGTGGTTGATGGTTTGTGCTGGCCAACGATGTCTGCTTTAAGGCAGGAAATGCACCCAATTGGCAACGTATCTTCCTGCCCATCACATTGGTGCTTATAGCAGTACGCCACAGCATAAATAAACTATATGTTCTGACCTGACATGGATATCAGCAGTGCAACCATTACTCGTATAAAATATGCCATTTATAATTGAAAATGTCCTTTAAAGCCGTCATATTTTATTGAAATGCTTTTCAATCTTTAAACAAAATGGTAGAAGGTTCTTTACCGAAGCATTTTTCTCAAGAGATTATTGCAAAATATGAATTCAACTAATGTTTCTTAAAATAAATATAAGCATATGAAATGTCTGCATTTAAGACATTTTGGCATTCGTAGAAAGAAGGTCATGATATCTAAAATGTCTGTCTAAATAAAAAACAATATAAGTACTGACTTCCTGCTTTCCGCTTAAATAGAAAACCCCTTTATATTTAGCATTTATGCTTGCAGGTCAATCATCAGCTTGGAGAGTTCAATTGAAAAGAGTTAATCTTCTGTATTCCCTGTCTGTCTCTTGTCTGGACCTTTCTTCTTGGTCTATGATTATGCTTCGGGTTTTTCTGGAGATCATTTAATTTGTAAACAGATTTTTTTCTTGTACATGCTAGACCAGGATTCATGAGTGGCAGGAAGCAATACAAACTGGTGTACATATGTTATACATTTGTTTTCTAAAAGTTGTTTTGTAAAGAATCCTACAACAGTCCAATCAAGTGCACTTAGCTTGATTTCGGATTAAATCAAACACACTGAGCTGGAGAGCAAGTGGGCTTTCACTTTCCAGCTTTATAATCACCACTGTTTTAATACAACTCATAAAATATAATATTATAAAGGAAAGAAGTGTAAAAACCATTTAGTGAATAGGGGAATATCATCATACTTGATTCACAGCATGTAACATTTTAGGAATCAAGCAATTAACTAATGTAGATATTTCACACTTTTTACAACTGCACAAGTTGTAGCAATGAAATCCGGATAGGCTATAAATCTTCCGATCAGCCAAGGTAGATTTAAACACCAGGCTATTTTTTTTCACCATGTCCTGGCCATGTTTTATGAAACCAAATAAAGAAAAAAAAAATCCACAGAGTATATTGAACTGAATTTAGCACGGTGGAAATTTGCAACCAAACAAAATGCTGAATCCTGAAAAGGCAGCACTGTCATATGCTAACTGACCAAAGAGTAGCAATCTACCCTGTCAATCAGTGGCTCACATTAACTCATTTAAATTGGCACCCACCTCTCACTTCCGCTGCTTTATCATCACACAATGAGCAGAACAGACCTTATGAGACAGCAGTACATTGTCTGGGAGGGTTTGATTGTGATTTGGTTGGATTGCCCTTAAAATGTTTAACGGATTTAACCGAGTTAATACATATCATTTAATTTTTAGTGTATCATATGGTGATATAGTGGTGGAAGTGAGAGGTTCCTGTCAGTTAAAATGAGGTTGTTTTGATGGATTGACACCTAGGCTTGTGACTGGTCAGACACTAGTAAATAATCTACTTATTCCTGTTTAGGGCATCTGTCATGCTTAATGTCATTTCTAGCATGCTCACTGCTTTGCATCTGTGTAACAAAATAATTTTATTCTGTCCTGATAATTAAATTTAAAAAGTTCATGAATTAATTAAGGAATACATTTATAGTATGTGGATCCATCTCATCTAAAACAAATAGTGGAATTTTTTTTTTCACTACATAACACCATATAACACCACAGGGCAATTCTGTTTGTGCTAATTATAAATGAATCCCAAAATTTAATTCCAACACAGATAAAATACACCAAGCTTTGGATTTTAATTTGGATTGCGTTGGATTACTATACTTACACTTATGTACGTATCTTTTTATCTTTATTTAAACTGTTGCCAGAAAGCTATTTTGTTAATATGGATATGGAATAGATTTCGCTGTTCACATTTTCTTTATGTTCTGGGCGACTGGACTGAGTTCATCCTTTTTTTGCTAAGGACAATGACCACAGTCTATGTTGGACAAAAATTGAGCGTTCATGAACACTAGGATGGTCTATTGTAATGCTAACCATTTTTCCTGGGTTCACGTTATAGTACTTCAATGTATCTGCAAAAAGATAAACTATTTAAGAGATTAAACATATCAAGATACAGATTATCACAATAACTGAACTATTATTTAACCATGGAATACTCCACAATAACACAATAACATTCAATGGTGGAAGCGAATTCTGCTGCTAGCAGCTGAAATAGCATTTTAGCAAACAGGCTTTAACATCTGAAATACCGGTAGCCAATGGTTCCTTAAGTGGAGCTTGCTTCTCTGGGAGGAGTTTAGCTAAAATGTTAGCATTGTATTGTTACCGATCTAGTAGTTAGCTAACTTGATATTTAGATAATTGTTCTGCTACATGAATCGTCTAATTATTTTGAATTGTCTAAAACTTTCGCAAAGAAATTTCTGAGTTGTATTGTCTGCTTGGCTATTTTTTCCCCTGTTGCTCATTTGCCAGGGTGCCATAAAATGTTTAGCTCAATTGTTAGCCAACCACATTTGCATTAAATGTTAGTCTGTTGTTATACTTAATTATTGTAAGAGGTTATTGTCGAACAATGACTTCAATACTTTAATATCCCAACACTAGGAGTGTCAACGACAAGAAAATCAGGCGTCACACGTTTCAGGCCACACCACTTCCTGCTTCATAGATTTATCAGTCCTTAAAAGCTTTAAGGTGTGTTTGATGCCCTTAACCTGGATAAGTGAATTTGATTGAATCTAGTACATAGTGTACTATTCCTTAGCATAATTGAGCTTGTACATCAAATATAAGTTTTACAAATACTGTACATTTTTCTAAAACAGCTGCAAATGCCAACCAAGCACACACAGAACAAATGGCTACTGCAACTCTTACTAATAAATTCTTGGTAAATTCAACAAACAGGTTCCCTGGGTTTTTGTTGATTTGCAACAAAGTCTGAGGCTCTTTTTAGGACATTTACCTCATGTTCAACATGGTCAGAACCCTAATAACAACAGGGAACAAATGAAACCAAGGGCAGAGTTTACCAGCAATCATGTACCGGCAAAACTGCTCAGAACCGCAATATGCCAACAGCACAGTTCAGGTCACCAGAGAGTACAAAGAATTGAAAATGTGAGTTGAATTTTTTTTATATCTCATAGCTAAGCAGCTCCTATCCACAGTAACATTGCGTTACAGCCAACAGATAGCATTTCCTCTAAGACAGCAGTATACAGCTGAGGCAGGTATGTGTTCAATAAACAGATAAGGAAAAGGGAAAAGAAAAGATTAATGATCAATCCATCTTGCCAGAAGGACTTTTCTGGGATAAGTATTAATCTTGACTTGCCCTGCCATGATTCTCTTTCCTTATTCAGATTAAACAAAGCAGAGGCAGCAAATCGTACATTTCATAGCTTTTGCTGCCGTCACCATTGTTGCTGAAATCTTTGGGTCGGCCTTTGATATATAGCGATGCGGATGCTATTTGTTTAATTTTTTTCACCAGTTCACAGCTTTCAAATCATTCTCAAATATTAGCCTGCCTTTTTGCTCTTGGAATAGCACAGTGAAATGTAAAAGAAGTACCTGTGTAAAAAGGCGCTCCAACACTGTATACTCTTACGCATTTACACAAGCTCTCTTCAACGTATATTCACACCCAAGTCCACCTGTGTCTGTGTGTGCGGGGTAGGGGTGGCCATTCTAGTCATTTGGATTATTATTATTATTATTTTATTTTGAACACAAACAAATTAATCCTGTCTTTTTACAATGGGTTTATAAAAATCATCCATTTCTGCGAGTACATATGACTACAATGCTGTATAAAGCAGATGTGGTTGGTAAAAGCCAAGCCACCAGTGCTTCTTGTGCCCCCGCAGCAAGGGCCCGCTTATTCTCATCTCTCTGGCGGCTTAGCGCTGGAATGAGCTGGCCATCGCCCCCAGAACAGCAGTCACACACTGTAATCCATCACCTGCTGAGAATTCACCTTTACTGGCTGTATCCCAGCTCACCTAACCTGGAGCTGTACTGAAACGGTGTGCAAGACCGGGATTCTGAAACTGCACAACGGAATCAGCACTTCTCTGTGCACTCACATGTGACTGGCTTCAATTGCATTATTAGCTTTAGGGTATTACTGGTATTAATGAGGCATTTTGGATAATCTTCCTCACTGAATGTGCACTTTGCAGTTTGCATTAAGTTTTTTTGTTTTTTTTTGCATTGCGGTACATATTGAAATCTACTTATTCCTTGTTTCTGTGGATAATAGCTATCTTGCGACAATAGTAGCAACCAAAACAATAATAATACTAATAATAATAATAAAAATAATAATAATGTATCAACAGAATTGACCATTTTTGGTTAATCCAAAATGAGAAAGAGCTCTTTGTCTAATTGTTCCCTGTGAATTGTGTTCCAGCCAGCCTAGACTGCATTTTCAGCACCCTGTTATCTTCATGATTAAAACACCTACTCAAGCACATTTTATATTTATTTCACCATTTTCTCTCCAGTCTTGTGCAGAGACGATGAGAGAGTGCGAGTGAATCTCACTACCGCCTCCAACCTTAGCCCCCCCCGCGCGCCATTTACACCCATCTCCACCCCCCTCCCACCTTCCTCATTTGAAGCAGTGGATTGTGGCGGCCGCAGACTCCCACACACAGGCGGTTCGCTGACCTTGGCCCCTCTGTATGGCTCAACCATTATTAATCTCTCAGCAAGACAAGCAACAGGACTGGGTTGCCAGGCCAATATAAATCTCCTCAGACAGGAAGAAAAAAAATTACCTCTTTGACCAAAAATAAATAAATAAATAAATAAATAAACACCCACATCTGATGATTGACATACCCTCCGCCTCTTTCTGTCGCCCCTTCTAAGAGAATTAAATGGCGCAGAGAGCAATTTGCACTCGTCTGCAACGTGAGTCCCCCTTTCCGTTCAGAATATGTGTACAATTCACATTGTGCTCCTCGCTGCTTCTTGCAGGGGAATATTATGTTCCTGTGCGATAAGGCAGCTCTACAGTGGTTTCGTGTTTCATTGGCGCGTCTGTCTCGGGAGATCTGCTGGGCAGCGGGAGATTTTCCACAGTAATTACTTAATTGTTTGCATAACCACCACCAGGTGGCATATGTTAGCGCCCTGATCCACAGCGGTCTGATGTACTTGCAGGTTCCAACAGTAGGGGGCAGCAGTCTCCTTTTTCCTCATGAGAAGCACACATTAACCTGAAAGAGCTGAAAAGTCTGTTTCCGGAAGTAACCAACTGCACCAAAATACTCGCTAGAGGGAAACAGACATTTGAATCATGGTTATGTTTTGTTTCTATTTATATACCACTCAGATAAAACGTTTTAAACATGGATTCCTTTGTAAGGGGTGCAATATTCTCCTTTTCTCAGAATACGGGAAACCCGGGTAGATAATAGACAGGCTTGTTGCTGGGACAACAGTGTGGAACAGGAGGATAACATTTACATAGCCCGAAGAGCTTAGAATAGAGAATGAGGACAAGATTCCAGCAAAATGAATGGGAGGGGATGTCATCAAAATGTGATGACTAAATGACTGAGCTAAATGCAGTACTCAACTTCATTATTCCACCGTTTCACTGTTTAAGCTGCTTTTCATAGCCTAAGCTACATTCATTGTCATATGAAGGACAACAAGAGTTTTGCGGCCAAAGTTTATTAGCATAGTCAATCCAAGTATATCCTGTCAGTTTCTCTGTCGTTTTGGGTGCTTAGGCTATGTTTGATTTGCAAGTAAAAGACAGCATAGGTTACACTATCCATCCATCCATCCATCCATTATCTGAACCCGCTTATCCTGAACAGGGTCGCAGGGGGGCTGGAGCCTATCCCAGCATACATTGGGCGAAAGGCAGGAATACACCCTGGACAGGTCGCCAGTCCATCACAGGGCACACACACACCATTCACTCACACACTTATATCTACAGGCAATTTAGACTCTCCAATCAGCCTAACATGCATGTCTTTGGACTGTGGGAGGAAACCGGAGTACCCGGAGGAAACCCACGCAGACACGGGGAGAACATGCAAACTCCGCACAGAGAGGCCCCAGCCGACGGGGATTCAAACCCAGGACCTCCTTGCTGTGAGGCGGCAGTGCTACCCACTGCACCATCCGTGCCGCCAGGTTACACTATGAGAGTTTGAAATACATTGCTTCGTATGACGCCCCGAAGTTGACCATCTGGCCAAAGTGTTGTGGATTTGCACGGTGGACCGGCTGGAATTTAGATGTTAATTTCAGTATATATCATTCATCCCACTCTGCTAGGATAAATTGGCTTATTGTTTAGTAGTTTAATAGGTTATCTGTGCTTATTTGTTATAATAGTGCCATTGCTGATAATAAAATTTGAAGGCTATTATTACTACCAAGACTGAAATTTGAAGTTTGATGGTAACACGGATAGTGGTGCTGATACGAATGGGCAGGCTTATATATTTTTTTTAATTTAAAAAATGGATAGGGATATAGATGCGGATAATGCCGTACTCGCTCACCCCACTATTCAGCCTCTCTAAAGACTCCACACTTACATATGTGACCGAAAGCTATGTTTTAAGGGCACATTTGCAAAATGCATTTTTATTTCATCACTTGATACAAGAACCTACACCACTGCAAAGGAGCTGCAAAAAAAGTGTTGCGAACACAGGTAAAACATTGCTTTGGAATGACAAAACCAAAATTGAACTTTTTGGCCACCACCAAAGGTATGTTTGGAGAAAAAATGGTGAAGCCTTTGTAGAGAAGAACAGCTTGCCAACTGTGAAGCATGGAGGTGGATCCATTATGCATTGGGGTTGTGTGGCAGCTGGGGGCACAATAAATATTGTGGAAGGATGGTTTCTGTTCACTTAGATATTAATTATAAAAGGCTTTTTGACCAGGGGCACCCACATTTTTTCACACGACTGTAAGTGATCAAAATACTACTGGCCCTGAAAACCAGGTTGCTGATTACATTATTTTACATAAAACACATTACAATATAAAATTTACAAACCTTGAGTACTTGCCTTTGCTAAATAAATAAATAATAACAAATCACATTTACTGAAAATTTCATGAGGGATAAAAAATGTATTCCTTGTGTGAAAATTGAAATTTGTAGTAAATATCAGGTCAACATATTCTCAATTATTTGGTCTGCAAAATCTGCAAACCATTTGTATGTAATCCCTGTGATTTTGTTATGCTGCTTTGAACAATCAACCATGCTGTCCACACTCCACAACAAGATAAACAAATGAAGCTTACTGACCTAACAAGGACAAATCCAGCCTGGTCTCATTCACACTAATTTGTCGACCGGTGACTGAATGTTCTGACCAATGAAATCGGCCTCTGTCTTCCGAAATCTGAACATCCGCCCCTAATGGTTGAATTTAACAGTACATTCCAATTCCCCAACCAAAACGGAGGCACTTGAACACATGTTTACAAAACGTTTTTGTGTCTCTATGCTCAATTAATATTGTTATTGTTACATCTTAACCCTAAACCTAACCCCATCCCAAACCATAACCTCTGTTGCTACAATTTGTTTGCTGTTTCCCCAAGGATTATGTGTAAATACATCTATTTTATATCTATTATATTTCTCCTTGAAATTGCAGAATGTCATGAGGTGGCTCTTATCCAGGATTCGGTATACGTGAACCGATTTCCAGGGCATGAAAAATCGGTGCGAGATCATGTTGAACAAATCATACGTGACTCTAGGGGTTTGATATCCTCCTCTGTAGCAGACTCCCCTGACCTCAGCTGTATAAGTGCAAACAGCATAGTAGAAAACAAATGGACACAGTAATATGTCATTATGTATTATTTTCAATTATCAGCAATGATACCCGGTGCCTGCAAATGGCCTTGTGGAATTAAAATGGATTTAACAGTAGAGTTGCATTACTGTAAATGAGCACATGTGGGTATATATTTCCTGTGAGTATGTCTCTGCTGGCCACCGTGTCTTTAATGTATGCATCGCGAGAATAAGAACTGAAACATAAACCATATAACCTAGTTGTGATCTACCATGAAACCCCAAAAACAATAAAGCAAAAGCTAAAGATGGAAATAAAAAAGACACCTACGATGCATCGAGAAACAAGCTTACATACAGTATATCTTGTTTAATGCCCCCCGCTTGCTTAGATAATCTGTCCTTTTCGCTTATGCAATAGTTACAGCTTTTTCCAAAGAGGAAGACCTCAGGTTTTTAATGTGATGGGAGGATTCAGACCGCTGGAGGGAGCCAAGGCTTGCCTGGTTTCTGTGGGCTGTAGGGGGTGTACGTGGTGGTGGTGGTGGGGGGGATGGATCTCGAGGTTGGATGAAGGATTTAGAACTGGGTTGTAGTGCTCCTGGGACCAGTCTTCAGGAAGGAGACATGCTGTTCCTAAATCTCCACAGCGTAATGAGGCACCCCTCACAGGTGTCATTGGTGCTCTGAATCTTGCGCCGCTGAGGTGGGGAATATTCACCTCGATGATGAATTCTCAAGTCATCAGCATCAACAAATGTGCTGTTGCCTTTCTGCCACTTCTCTCTTTACTCTCTCTCTCACATGCACATACACAGTGCCACATTCGGCATCCATTTTGTGGGACAAAAAAATCATCCATACTTTACACTCAAAATGCGTTTAAATACAAACACTTAGACCTGACAGAAGTCTGTGCTGTATTAAGTTGCTCTCATCATGCTGGTACTATTACAGCATGGTGATGAATAGAGCAAATCACTGCCCACAGTCACTGCCAAGAAATGTGCTATAATTTGAAAATATTGAGAGCTCAGGTCAAAACAGCTGCCCGCTAAATAGAGTTTCCGATACAACACAACCTTACACTTTATGAAACAACCAAAGATCACAGTTTTTTGTTTGTGTTATAAAATAATGGAATACACAAGCTGGCAGTGCCATCATCTGGCTCATTTTGATCTAAACCTTTTGAATAATGGGCAGGGAAGGTTGATTACAACATTGGCACAGTTGCTGAGGATGAAATTTTGAATTCACTCTCTGCAGCTTCATTCTCATGTCAAATCCATTTCTCATTCTTTGAATGATGATTTAAATACATTGTTGGATATACACAGCTTTACTCAAACAAGGCTCAGATTTTTTATATTTAATAACCTACTATTGTACTGGGGATGCCATTTCAACTAACTTCTGAAACAGTTATGGTATAAATCATTGTATGTAATACACAGTGCAGTCTGAAAGTATTTGGACAGTGACATTTTTCTGGTTTTGTTTGTTGTATTCCAGCAATCAAACAGTTGAAATGGGGGACTATGTGTAAAAACAGCTATACTTCCTACACAGTTCACCCAATAGAGATGTAAAAACCCTCAAGTTAAAGCTGCACTTCATAGTCATTGTTGTATTTCAGATTCAGTATATAATAATTCAGTATATAAATAACAAAAAATGTGTCACTGTCCATATACTTGCTGACTGCACTGCATGTGCCTCATATAAACAGGCTATAATGCTATAATACTTTCAATGTAAGATGGAGTACAACCTCATTTGAAACCAAAACCTGCTTGATTACCATCTGCAAAATCATTTCACAGCCTTGTTTAACACTGGAAAGGCTGGGGTTTTTTACTACCTAGAACAGCATTACAACATTGATTTCAGCATGCACGGTGACCTAATTTCATTAAGACTATGAAACCAAATGTCGCAGAGCTAAATTCTTGAAATAGGACACAACTGAATCAAGTTAAACATTTTTAATTTAAATTTATAGCAATTTTGGTACATTTGCTAAGAGAAAAATGTGTTAAAGCATAGGCTATTACAAGCGTTAAAGTGTGTGAAACAAGACAAACATAAAATGGAAAAGGTAGATGAAGAAATAAAAAGTGCAATATTTTCTTCAGACATAAACAATTTTCAGTTTGCTATTCCCTTCCCATGCTCCCACTATTCCATACACTGTCTCTCTCCTCTCACTCATTAATTCCACAGAAAAAGCTAGATTCTCTTTTGTGTGAACAGGGGCTGCACACAAATCTGTTGCCTTTCATGCAGTTTTTATGTCTTTATGTTTTGCCATCATGTAGTCTATTCCGAGTATGTTCAAAGTTCCATTTCAGTGAAAAACTGAATATGCTGTATGTTGGAGGCATTATCTCTGCACATACAGTGTATTCTCTGTGTTATAGGTGAAACATTTGTATAACTGCAACACTAGTGTTAGTTGCTTGATTATATATGAAAAATTAGCCTTCATAGCTCTTTTCATCAAAGTGTCGGCCATTCTGTTGCCGAATAGCGTGTTGGAGGAGAGTGACACCTGAGTACCAGTACTTGCTTCCTAATCGATCGCAGGGTTTTTTGCAATGAAAATGAAACGATCTGTCTTTCTTTACTCAGTTGATTTTTTATTTCTTTCAAAAGCTCAGTTATTTAGGAAAGGTCATGGATGGAAGGAGGAGAGTATTGCATTTATAATGTTGAAGTGATTTTCATTTTTAAATTAATTTTAAAGTCCAAATGCCCAATGGAGTCAGCTCTGGCCTTTCTATTGTAAAGGCATATTGGGACAGATCTATGAACATTTTGCCCAGAGTAAACTAGATTTTATGCTGGTCAATTTCTAAGAGTTCCTGACAATTCTAATGTCTAGACAAATTAAATGCTAGGAAATAACTATTGTTCATTGTCACCAAAACTACGGTTCAATACCATTAGCACTGCAAATGTGGTGAATGTGAAGGCATAAATGTCAGAACTAGGTGCATTCAAGAATAACCCTTTTTCTTGTCTCCATCACACCCAAGCTCAAGGACACTGGGATTATTAGTTAGTGATGTCACATCACATCACATATAGTGATCACTCTCTCTGAAGGCACAACTGATAACTGTGGAATGATGCCTGTGTAATCAGATGTTGCCATTTTTGTGTGGTGAAGTGAAAATGGATTTCTCAGAATCCTGTGAAATAATTCATGATATATCACAACAGAAAAGACATGACCAGTCTAATACAGTGTCCATCTCTAGCCTACTGTCATATTTACAGCTTTTTATAAGTATAAGAAATACATGCAAGTAACATCTGTCCATGAAATCAGAAGCGCAAATATTTTACAATAGTCTGCAGAAGGGTGCTTCCCATTAAAAATGGTGTGGTATATGTCTCTTATAACTTGTCAAAACTGACAAATACCAAGCAGTGGGAAAATTAATTTTCTGAGGCCTCACTGTCAGGTAAGTGCCTGAGAAGGCTAACTGGTGATAAATAAAGACTAAACGGAATATGCCAAAGCAGCAGCAACAACAATGGATCAAAAAAATGACACTCACTTTGAAGTGTTTCTTTTCTTTTTCTGGTAAATCGGAAACAAAAAAGTGTGTGTGTGTGTGTGTGTGTGTGGTTATGGTGAATTGACCTTAAATTTCAAAAGAAATGCATAAGATACAGTTCAACAACTTCCCAGTTTCACTTCACATGTATGCATTGCTCCAATGCTTGGGGTCCTTGGGGACTGTTGGGCTTCCATGTGGGCCTTTTGATTTCTCAGAAGCTGCAGTGGGGTCTGTGCTCATTGAAAAATGTTTCATCCATTGTGATAATTGAGGCAAAAGCAGTAGGCTACATATAACCAGATATTTTGCAGTCTAGGTTTGTTTTTGTTATCTTCTTTACTTCCTGTGATATATACTGAGTGGCCACCTATCTATTACTGGCTAGGAACCCCTTTTGCTTCCAGAACAACCTGAATCCTGATATTTTGGTCCATGCTGACTTGTTAATCCTGAGAATCCTGAATGTTATTTGGCTGTACATTCCTGATGCGAACCTCACGTTCCCAAGGTGTGGATTGAGATATTGGATTGAGATCTGGAGACTGTGTATGGAGTAAACTGAAGAGCCCACAGAACTAGCTTGAGATAATGTGTGCTACCCTGCTGGACGTATTCATTTAAAAAAGGGTAGACTATGGCTATAATGTATTGCAGATCCTCAGCAACAATGCTTGGGTATTCTGTGGCATTCAAATGAGGCCTAATGTGTACCAACCCCATAATATTATGTCAACACCACCAGCCCGCGTTCACAAAAGGCAGGGTGGACATATGGATTCAAGTAGTTGATGGCAAATTCTGACCTTACCATCTGCATTTTGCAGTGAAATTCGTCAGACCAGGCAATGTTTTTCCAATTTTCAGTTTTACTGTTTTGGAGATCGCATGCCCACTGTAACCTCGTCTTTCTGTTCTTAGCTCACCACAGCTCCTCTGCTGCCGTAGACCATTCCTTCAAGGTCCGGCACATTGTGTGTTCAGAGATGCTGTCCTCTGTGCTGTTGTAAACAATGGTTATTTGAGCATGTGAGGCCTTTCTGTTAGCTTGAATGAGTCTACCCATTCACTGACCTTGCTCATGAACAAGATGTTTTTATCCTCAGAACTGGATGTTTTCTGTTTCTTGTTTGCTTCTTTCTCAATAAACCCTACACCATTATGTGAAAATCCCAGGAGGTTCTGAGATAATTGGAACCACCACATCTGGTCCCAACAATCTACATACTACAGTCAAAGACACTTACAGTAGATAAGGCATTGCGTCTATTCTAACGTTGAACAAAAATTAAACCTCTTCTCTATTTCTGCATGTTTTATATATTGAGATGCAGCCATGTAATTTAATATTGGGAGGAGCAGGCTATTTGCGTTAAAGAGCACCTAATAAACTGGTCACTGAGAGCATATACAGTAGATACGGCTTCTTTTACCACCACATCTTCTAGGTTGAAGATGCTGTCTAAGGACCCTATTTTCACAATCGCGATGCAATTGTCAAATGTGAAGCACTGGCGAGGTAGGGTGTGCAACTAAATTTCAGTAAATCTGTGACTCCAGGCTTTGCGCTGCAGTTGCAGAGGCTGGTTTGATAAAAATAAATGACTTGTGGCTGTGGGGTTGGAGGGTTGTTATCATTATTGCCAATGCGATTACCCTATTTCTTTCTCTTGAAAACAGCGCAATCGCACGACAGCCAACCGCTAATTTCACCATGGCTGAAGAGCGGATCTGCGTAATGGGAGGCTCCATTACGATCACCTCTACAAGGCGTTACTTGCAATATCAAAAGAAAGGTGAGGTTGAATATTTAGATTTTTTATATTATTTCCCTCTCAAACTAAATATACAGTAGGCCCACACATTTCCCATAATACATGACTCATGTTAAGAGTTCCTCAGGGTGAATATCGTCAGACTGGCCAGGAGCAAGAGGGAGCTGGCAGAGACACCCTCCAGTCAGCCACTCCATCATGCTGCTACCGCGACAGTATCAACATGGTTGGCGTAACGGTTACGAAAGAATGATGATGCAATTAGATTGAATTCATCATCATTTTATGTTTCTTTGATGTCAATTTTCTTACCAAAATAGAGCCTTAATTATTTTTAAATCATAAAAATCTATATGCATTATTGAAACCTGGTGTCAACTAAAACTCCAAATATCCAAAGCATCCATTTTAGTTAATCAATTGATATCACATTGATATATGCAGTATGGCATTTTGTGATTATAAGACAGAAATGAGCAGCTTAGAAATGTGGAGGATGAGAAACTGAGAAAGTGAACAAAGGATTGTATAAAATGCAGGTAAGGTAAAGTTATGTTTCAGAAAGCTTCTTAGTACAAGTGTATGTATGGCTTAAGTAAATGTATACATTGAAAGAAAGGTTAAATCTGTAAATACCCCCCGGATATGTGTATATTTCTGCAAATAAATAAGGTTAAGTGGCTATTGAAGAAAACTTTAAAGGAAGGTAAATAAAGGGCTGATTGATCAGGATGCCTACACATCTACATACTTCATATGAAATACATTAAATGAAAAACTTCATTTCTGCCTACAACAGTCACAACAAAACAATAATAGCTGTGTCAACATATTATTATGTTTTGAGTAATGCATGTCTTTGAGTAATGCATTTTTTCAAGGTAATATTAATAAACACCATTATGAAGAAAAAGATTACACGCAAAAACAGAAAGGACTGGCTAATGCTCAGTCAATTAAGATCAAAGTCAAATAGAGACTTCAGAAATGTACTGAAAAGGGCCTTTGTTAATATGGCTTGGATACCCAATTCACTTTTGTACAGCAACAGCAAGCCTTCCAAATCCTGAGAGTGCGGGTAGGACGGCACCTGTCCAAGGCTCATCCAGGCTCCCCTGAATTCCTGAATGTGATTTTGCGCTATGCTAACACATGCCCAAGGCATGGAGGAGCACTGCTCAAATAAAAGAAAAATACAAAAACAAAACATCACTTCAATCATTTGCTCGCTGACATTAATGGGATGAATAAATGTTTTTCTTCTCCACTGCTTAATTTGGATGAATTCATCCAAGCGCAAGTGGAGCCAAGAAAATCTCTGGCTCAGTGTCTTGCATGGCAACGGGACACAGCGCTAGACCCAGCCTGCGGAAAATTCTGACAGCTGACTGCCTTTCCTTTAACCCTTTTTTTCTGTTCCCCCAGTCTGGTCCTGCCTTCTGCAGCTGAAACAGCAGAAAGACAGTGGAAGGGTAGTCACCGTCAGTTATCGCGGTCGACGCCCGTGTTTGTCGCTAGTTCAGTTCGGCTGGCAAACAATCGAAAATATTTTCTATGGTTTTCCCTGGTTCACTGCACATGAGGGAGAGAGCTGGTGACTAAAGATATCGACATCAAACCCATTCCATAAAGTGCGCGCGCATGGAGATTCCGTCCAAGGGGCCAATGGACGTCAGAAACTGCTTTCCCCCCGCTTGATCTAGAGACACAGAACTTGGCCACCCTCTAAAAGTAGGGCATGCAAGGTAACGGCTTTGGGATTGAGCCACGGATGTCTCCTTCCTCTTCTCTTCCTTTGCAATGGGTGAGGAAGCAGTGCAAGCTACGAAAGCAACTGTAAAATTATTTCACCGACGGCCTGAAATTGTGGGCTGACAGTATAGCCTAATTGCTTTTTTTTCTCTTATGCTTTCACAGGAACATCGCTGGTTTAACTAGATAACAGCTGGCTGATATGAAAAGCCTCACCTTGGTTTTTTGGTGAGAGAGGCAGGCTTTGTTAATTTTTAATGCAGTTGGAAGCAGTAATTAAGTCTTCCCCATAGGAACAGGAAATTGACGTGCTCCAGAGAGTGAATGAGTAATTATATTTGTAAAGAGTAGTGATACAAGATACACCCCTCTGCCAGTGACTCATTACACATCATTAAAGAGACACAGTAGCCTGGGCCCACTCTCGCCCATTTTGTGCACATATGGATCGATGGGCTGGGGGTAAACAAGATTGGCGTTTTGAAAACAAACCCTGCTCCTCGGGTCTCTAACCTAACTGGCCGTACATCATAGAGCAGGCAGTCACATGACCGCTGTAATCATCTCTCTCTCTCTCTCTCTCTCTCTCTCTCTCGCTCTCTCTTTCTTTCTCTCTGGTCTTTCCCCATTTCTAATTACATATCAAACCTGTAATGAATTCTCATTCATCTGAATGCGGAGAGATTGGCCAAGTTGGTTTGTGAAACTTTCTAAATGGAGCCTCAGGAGAATGGGGGCCCGCGCTTTGAAGCACTAATTACTGTTACTGTTGGAGTGAAACTGTCGGATGAAGATACACACCCAGCATGTTGAATTCAGCAGAGACATTGAAGGAATTTCTTTAATTGAGGTTTAATTGTGTTCTCCATTACAAGGTTCTGTTAAAATGGTTGAGTCTGTTGATTAGATCCAAGCCGTCTTTAACGCTGTTCCAGGAGTGCAAAGTGCAAGGACATTTTCCAACTTTCAAGAAAGAAAGACTTCACAATGCAGTCTACATTTAGGCCAATTCTTTTCAAATGTCTCAAACCTTGTTTGCTCAGAACACTCTTTTTTATGGTGAAAGGAAAGTAAACATCTCTATTATTCATTATCAGCATTAACAAAGTTGAATAAGCCCCTGAATATTTCAATGGCTGCATATTCCTGTTATGGTTTTATTATTAATGCATTATTAAGATTGTTCAGGGAAAATGGGGACCTGGGTTAGTGTCAGTGAGCATGGCTAGAGTTGTCTGTTTTTGCTCTATATTAATTATCTCGCCTAATTCTCTCAACCTCAATTATTTCTCCTCATCCTTTTAAGCTGGCTAATTAAAAGACTGCGGTTTTTTCATTAGTATTGTTTATTTATATATTTATTTACCTTCCTTTTCTACTGGAAAGTGTTCTTTTGGCTTTGCATTTAAATCAGTTGTCCTGCAGCTGACTGTACTCCAATTAAGAGATCCCTGCAAGATCCTACAGGGGGAAGGCAGGAAGCAGACACTCATTGTTTGCATTGGGGGAAAAACAGCAATCTGCTAACTGCTCTGTGCTTGCAGTTTTGTACATGCAAAGCAATGCCAATTATATCTGATCAAGGCAGGGAGGATGGGGGGGGGGGGGGGTGGTCTATTCCACTGAAAATATCCAGCATCCCTTCTCTCTGTCATATACAATAACATTTTGTCACCTCTAGTTGTCAGTATTGGTGTATTGCTTACTGTAGCTTTGTGTTTGCGTACATGCCTAGAATTTCGATGTAATGAGACGATTGCCCTTGCGCTGAATTCTGCGGCATTGGGTGACTATCAAAACTGGATTCCTATGCTGATGTGTTTACACAACTGTTGCAGTATTGTCAACAGTTAATATGGTCATCTGTGTCAGGCAAAGTTTATAAATTATTGATGCAGCTACTCAAATACTTTCCTTGGGCTTTGCATTTTCACAGAACAATTCAATGTGCCCTTTGATAAATATTCTCATATTATATACAGTACAGTGGAGTGGAAACATGGTACACAGTAAACTGAGTGATGCATTATGATAGAAAATAAAAACGATAACGTATTATCATCATTGTTCTAGTTGTTTATGTTGTTACCCTAAGCTCTTACAATTTCTTGAGACATCTCACACCTGCTTAGCTTAATACAACTGAAAGCATATACATCTAGTTCCACTTATGACAAACTGGACTATGATACCTTGCTTGACACCATACGTCATAAAGAAGCATTTATTTCTGTCTAGTACACTCCCTTTTATTTCCCTTGACTTCCTGTGCCGTTCAGTGTCTAAGGCAACACAGATCTCCTTTCTCCGCTCATGCCTGCTGGGCACGATTTGCCCGAAAAGATTCAATGAGCACTTAGCTGAGCAGCTGGAATGGCTAACCGCTATTCCCTTGTCTTCAAAACACACTTTCATGAATTTTATTTATAACACGCTTTTCTCATCCCGAAAGCACTAAACTTTCACCAGCCTTCACACTGTCAACAAAGTCAGAAGTTATGGTGGTATGTTATTCTCCATTTTATTTTTTTTTAACCGCCATTACAATTTCTTATGCCTGCTCTCACTTTGGGAAGCAAACCAGTGCTGTTGTGCAGCTGTGATCCAAAATCATGGCTCGATTTAAGCATGCATCTCTGTATATGTGAAGTGATTCTTCCTTTCACTGCTGGCATGTGCCATTTATTTCATTCTACAATTTATTTGGGCTCTTTTGGTTACCCTCCATTTTCTATCTTAAAAGCAAACCAAGCAGGCATGAAGGGAAAGCATTAAAATGGCACCATTGCGAGGAACATTTACTATACAACAATGCATTCCTTTCTTTTGTAGCTTGACAGTAATGGAATTATTGTAATTAATTTATTTTCTTATCCTTAGAGTGCATTCCTATAAAGGCGACTGTCTATCTGTGTATAAGGACAACACAGCGGAAGATAGAGTATCTAACTAATTATATTTGCTTTGAGGAGAAAGGACACTGTATAAATTACAATTAGGCAGCGGTCCTACAGAGCACTGGACCTGTCAGTTGGTGCAGAGTTTGTGTTTCTGTGGAGGAGGGAGCAGGCGTTTGGTTGGAGTGGATTTCCCTGTTAATTGGTTTGTTCTGTAAGGCCTGGAAGACACTTAAATAGAAGTGAGTTTAAGAGTCGAGGGGAAACTTGGGTCTCTCTGAGCCTCACAGATGTTTCAAATGCAGGGCTACTTGACTGAAGTGCTGTTTCACTGGGATGCAACATGTATTGCTGTGTGTTTAAGGAATCTCCAACATGAAGAGTGGGTATCCTGTGTAAGGATGAGATGAGAACTGTATTTATTTATGTTCATGGTATAATTAGCCAAGATAAAACAAAGTACAAGTCAAAGACAAGTACAAGACAAAGCAAGAGATGAAAATGTTCCCTGTCAATGTAAAAGCTGTCCTCTAAGTGTTTTTTTCCCCCGCATTAATAGCTTGTTACAGCATTGAGAAAACATGGATAACCATGCAGGCTTTCAAGGCATTAGCATGTTTCCACAATATTATCTGGTTTCATATATCATACTCATAATACAGTATATACTGTATATGCAATATACGTATATACCTCCCACTGCCTCTTGCTGTGCTTTCAACTCCATTGATTGAAATGACTTATGTTTAATAACAGCTTTGAATGGTAAAATGAATAAGCTAAGTGAAAATAATACACAATATATCGTACGGTATACGGAATGTATATAGTATGTGTGTTTTGCAATAATAAAATTAATTATATAATCTGCGGTCTTCTGGTTAGATTTCCAAGCATTTCACTACATTTCTGTATCACAATACATCATTTGCATGTGATGAACCCAGTGTATCAGTACTTTCTTTGAAAAGAAAGATCTGTCCGAAGGGACCCACTGTGTCATTCAGAGTCTCTTCTCTGGCAGTGGAATATCTGTACAATAGATTCTATTCACAGTGCAAGTGCAAGTTACTAACCAAAAGGCAGCAAACTGGGACAAAAGCTACTGCACCAGAGCTGGTGTGGAAAAAAGCATAAAATGTTGCCAATTGCGTTATATCATAATGTTATATGTGTTATATAAATGCATTAAATACAGTTATATCATAAATGTAAAAGAAATACAGGGAATCTGTAGTTCAAAGCTTCGGTGTAATAGAGTTTAAAAACCGAATAGGATCCTGGTTGGTCATGGCTCTGGTCTACATACATATCCACGCATGAAGTTATTCTGATTTAAAGTTGTTTTGTCTTCTTAAACGATGCAATCGTATTATACTTTGACTCCTACGTCCAACATGTCCAAACTCTTTCAATAAGTACCCTTAATCATGATTTTTTTTCTGCCCATCAAGAACACAGGGTCATAGACTAATGAAGATAACTGTTTCCAATGCTGTGATAGTAATTCAACTTGATTGTGTCCAACTTAAGGTAAAGACTGACATTTGGGGGGAATGATTACAGGGTTAGGTGTTCAGGCATATGGTTTATGCCCATTGGACAACTGGTTTTCTTTCTAATAACATTATATCACACCGCAGACGATTTTTCACCCATTATATAACTTGTTTAGACATTTAGAGCCTTCAGGGAAATATAGGGAAGCAATTGTCATAATTGAATGTAAAAAGCATGACTGACTCATTTAGTCAGTAGAGAGATATTGTTAAATGCAAAGATGTGCTCATCTCTGCTTTGATTTGCTGTAGCAGTTTCCATGGTATTTTGTGAAAAGATTCTGCTGAGAGTCACACTAGTCTCCACTTCTGCCTATCTCTCTCCCTCTCTCTCTCACGCACACATACACACACACACACACACACACATACACACTCACACTAACTCATTGTTTATACCGTAACATTTTTATAATATAAAGACATTAATGTTCCAACTCAACATAGTGAGTGCAACAGGAGCATGACATTAAAATGAATTCTAAAGACAGAATGTGTTAATTATCACATGCATGTGGTAATTATTTTCAATCAATGAATATATTATGCTCAATCATCGAGAGCAATTTGTGCCAACAATCAGAACTAGCAATCAATTTAAAAATTCCTATCCAAACGGACATTCATTTTAAGGTTTTTATGCATAATGGGAAAAACAGAGGCCATAATTACGCTAGTCAAAGCTTACATTTCTTATTTGTGCAAATAATATTATTCAGGGCTTCATGTATTTCCATTTTAATTTTTAAATGGATGATTCTGTAGAATTTCCTAAGTGCTAGGTGAGCACGGATTACAATCTGTTTAAATGATTAATTGATGGCTTGACTGAATGTGAGTGACGCAAGCATGTTCTAAATTCACACATCACCTGGCGATAAACACCCTTTCTATTTGTATACCTCATTTATCTAACACAAACACAGTCAAACGAGAGGCGCACAAAATGAGCAATGCAACACCACTCTATGGGCCTAGGGAGAGATGTCCCATGGGAAATCCCCAGCACTGTGCGTGCTAAAATGTACTCGTCGCAATTATTTTCACCCACCCACGCCCCACTGTTCTACTAACGCAAAACACCCCACAGCACTACTACAGCAAAACACCCCACAGTACTACTATAGCAAAACAGCCCACAATGTTACTAACGCACAACACCCCACCGTTCTACTAACACAAAACACCCCACAGTACTACTACAGCAAAATACCCCACAATTCTACTAACGCACAACACCCCACCGTTCTAATAACACAAAACACCCCACAGTACTACTACAGCAAAACACCCCACAATTCTACTAACGCAAAACACCCCACCGTTCTACTAAAGCCCACACCCCACAGTTCTACAAAAGCCCACACCCCACAGTTCTACTAAAGCCCACACCCCACAGTTCTACAAAAGCCCACACCCCACAGTTCTACTAAAGCCCACACCCCACAGTTCTACTAAAGCCCACACCCCACAGTTATACAAAAGCCCACACCCCACAGTTCTACTAAAGCCAACACCCCACAGTTCTACTAAAGCCCACACCCCACAGTTCTACTACAGCCCACACCCCACAGTTCTACTACAGCCCACATCCCACAGTTCTACTACAGCCCACACCCCACAGTTCTACTACAGCCCACACCCCACAGTTCTACTACAGCCCACACCCCACAGTTCTACTACAGCCCACATGTTTGGGCTTCTTTGAGCGTGTGCTTACCGAGTACGCCGACCCTGTAGTTGAGGGTGATGACGATGACGTTCCCGTAGCTGGCCAGCACACTGCCGTCGATCACGTTCCCTGTCCCTTCCATGTAGGAGCCTCCGTGGATATAGACCATCACTGGCTTGGCGCCGGTGTCTCGGATGTCTGCAAGAGTGGCCACCATTGACACGTTCACTAGCAGTACTTCACCGGGGGGGTCTCAACACAATGTAGTGTGACATAAGGAGGGGGGGCAAGCCTGCCCAGATACCAGAAACTGTGCCATTGCAATCTATAGCGAGTATTTTTTTTGTGTGTTTTCCTTTCCTTATTAATAGTGTGTACTTTGAAGGTGGGGAAACTCATTAAGTGTTGATTGATGATCTGCTATTTGAGGAATTGCAGTCTTTAGTCCCTTGCCTATTTCTGCAGATAGAACAGGAAACTGAAGGATTTTGCGATAGATTTGTTTCTATTCAAATTAAAACTCAACAGTTTGCATAAGAGTTTGGATTCCCTCTTGAATGCTGTTTGTCAAACTAACCCACCATTACAATAAATAAGCAGCAGAACTAATAGTATTTTCCCCAAACCCCAAGATGCATTGCAGAATATGTCAATCTAATATATTCGAGGTTTCTACAGTACATTTGCAGTTACAAAGGTACAACAAATTAAAGGAATGTACCATTTTACCTTCCAGACGATTTTAGAACTATTTTTTGAGCAGTGGGTTTCTTGCCTCCCTGAGGTGGCACTTAAGTTTTGAGCGATAAAATAAAGTAGAAAAAATAAATGTGCAAAGGGGAAACTGTTTGAGTATTTGCCCCTGAGATGGTGGCCTGGTGGTGAGTGCTATGACAGACTGTCTCTCTCTATCTCTCTGTCTCCGTCTATCTCTTTCCCTCTCTCTCTATCACTCTCTCCCTCTCTCTCTCTCTCTCTCTCTCTCTCTCTCTCTCTCTCTCTCTCTCTCAGGCACACAGCAGCTCGATATTACTCAGCCTTGAGAGTGGAAAGATAGTTACCGGGCTCTGATTCAAAAACCCATATTGTATTCCGGTTGCCATGGTTACCGGGGACTGAAATTCAAAATCCTCAAGAACAAACAGCTAATCACAAACAACAGCCTGGATGACGAGTCTGCGTCCATCTGCAAGCTGCGCTTCTGTTTGCACATGCCCCCCCTCCCTCCTCCCTATTTGCATGCTCAGGCTGAGAGCATATTTATGCAGAAGTGAAAATGAATGCAAGCAGCAGTGCAGCTTTGTCTGCTGTTGTGGGTTTCTTTCCAATGAATAAGGGTCCTAATAGGTTACCTTTATTGGAATTGCTAGCAAGGTTATGCTTGTCAAATAGCAAGGACAAATATTATTGGAAACACTTGTTGCATGACGTGTGTAATTTGTAGGTGTTCGGTACTTTTCTTTGGATTTTATCTGGTATCTGAGTGGGCTGAGATAACACATGACCAGACAGTTCTCTGCAAAACACTGATCATCTTTTACACTAAGGCACAGCACATTGTGGAAATGCATGAGAGGAACAAAAAGAGATGGAAACAAAATATTCCCTACACCAAGAACCTTGACACATGAAAACAAATGGATCCGAATGTAAAAAAAGAAGAAATGAAAGAGAAGGAAAGAGAAATAAGAACACAGATTAGTCATGTCACGGTCAACGTTATCAGCGGCCTCTTTTGTTGATTCTGGTGGCGGGTTACTATGACAACAGTCTCAGCTCATCTGAGGGAAGTACTAGAGTAGGTGTTTATGGTCCCAAAAGCTTCCCCTATTTAATCTCCGCCGTGGTCACATTAGGAGAAGGCAGCAGCACAGCACTGGTGCGCATCACAGGCTGGTTGTACCTCCCAAAACCCGCCTCCCCACATTCAGGGCTGGGGAGTATGGGGTTTGGAGCGGAAAAACAGTTATAAGGCTAAACATTTCTCAAACACTGGGAACTGGGAACAAAACAGAGAGGTTTAAAGAGATACATTTTAAAACAAACACATTTCACCTGCAGGAAATAGAAACAATTTCAAACAACACCATGGCATTTCTCGCAACAACCTATTCGGAGGAAATAATATAATGTAAATAAATTAAATATGGTAGGTGTAAATACAGTACCAGCAACAGTACACACAGGCAAATGTGCGCTTACAGGTAATATGGGGGGGATGACATACGGTAATTTTTTGTATGCTTACAGTAACCATGCTTCCATTCAAATCAAACACATGCCACATTGTGATCAATTCTCCTCGATCATTGGATAGGTGCAAAGGTTCTCATGGGCATTATTGCACATGTACTTTCAAATGAAAAGGATGAATATGACATAGCAACACACACATGAAGGCACACACATGCATGCGGCACACTCAAGACTGTCAGTGGAGGACCATGAATCACTGCGTTCATCTTCATAAAACCGGGGTCACTTTGCATTCCCATCACAGCGGCCCTCTCCTGATTGAAGTGTTACGCGGTGAAATAACTCAAATGTCGCAGGTGCGGGCCGTCCGAGCTCTGTCAGTAAAGTTTAGCGCTGAGGGCGCGTCGGGGGCTCTCGGGAAGCCGGTCGTAAATCGCGAGGAGGCACTTTGCATGGTGTCACCCCTGCCACTCCGCAGACGCTGGACAATGGAGGAGGGAACGAGTGCCACCCGGCGTCTCCGCTGCTGCCGCTCAGGCTAACGCACGTTTGGTGTCAGCATGCATCGCCGTGGACACGCGAGACGCGTAGAGTAGCGGCCCCCGGAGAGCTGAACGTCAGGACTAAACGCGCGCGGTGTTTCCCGTCTTGTTGGCTCATATCTCGAGTGCGTCGGTGACAATGGAAGGAACTGCTCTGAAGATAGCAGGAGTCATTGTCCAGGCTTTCACCCTGGAGTGAGTACTATGCTCTGGGGAGCAGTTCTACAAACGTCAAGAGGGCAAGCACCATTGCACGTTTGCTCATGATTTTGGCGTTCCTGCAATCTACATTCACATCTTATACCAAAAACGTCACCATACAATACATTAATCTGAATTCCGGGAATTAATTCTCTACCAGCAGTCAAAGAATTTGTCAACTCCAAAAACTATTAAAACAATCATTTCTCTTCCACAATCTTGTTAGACCACATCATTACTTGTGCTACAGGGCCAAAACAATCTTTATAATCTGGTGTAGTTACAGATCTCTAATGAGTTATCAATAATTCAGTATACCTCGCTTAAAAAATATATTGTTGATCATTAGTCAATACGAATAAATGTTAGCAAATGTCCAGGCTGACTGGATTCAGTATACTCAATATAGTGTTACCAATAAAAACTAGTGATATGGCAGCATGTCTTAAAACTTTTTAGATTAAATAATGAATTGTTGACTGTAGCTCTTGAGATATCTTTGTTGCACCTACACTTGTAAAGGAGCATTACAGCCTGGTCTCTCTTCCAATGTTCTCGGCTGCAATACAGTGAGCACTTTACTCCAGACCAAGCCCACACTCTTACAGGTGATACTGAGTATGGGAGGGAGTAGTCTCGCTCGCTGACTATCACAAGCCTGAGTATAACGAAGCAACAATACAGACAAGTGACTACGGATTACTGAGTCTAATATAGTGTAGGAAGCCATGGTTGCCTTCCTTCTTAATATCATACTTAAGAACACTTTTGGTAATGATGATACATCTTCTAAGGTGTTAATGATTCCTGAATATTTGATCAATAGAAAAGGTCTATGTCTTCTACACGTTTGTCAGTCCTAATTCCATCAAACCTGTAAATTAACTGCCATCTCCTCTGTGCCCATTTCATTTGATTATAGCCAACACTTCTTTTGCCCAAGGGATGCATGCCAGGCTCTGTGACATAGCTCCTCATTTTAAATAAATAAGTAATTAAATTAAAAAAATAAAAGTTAAAGACCATGTTTAATCTTTCTCTGATTAAAAAAATCTGAGATTCAGCAGTGGCACAATTATTCACTTACTTGCTTTCTAGTGACATTTTTTAAACCAATTACCAATCAGCCTTTTAGCTCAGATAATGGAACAGAAACACTTCTAAGAGTCCTTAAAATACATTACAGTCCTCAGACACATTTTTCTCTTCTGACCCTTTTCAGCAAAACCACAGACCATCTAATTTTTACACATTGAGACCATTCTCAGGCTAAGTTTCCTTGTCTTAGGTAAGTGGTTTCTATGGGAAAAAACTTTTTTTGAAACGTATCATTACATATAAACCTAAGGCACTATTCTGGTCTCACACAGCTGACAACCTGCTCATCCCCCACAATTCCTTCAGAACAGTCATACATGTACAGAGATACAGGCGGCAGGGTTTTTGGCTTCTGGGACTCTGGGTTCTGGGTTGGCTTCTGGGTTTTTGGCTTTATGGAATGACTCACAGTGCACCCGCAAATCTCAAGACATGATTTAAATACATATTCATTATCCGTTAAGCATTTCTTATGGTTAGGACCCTGTAGTGCGTACAGTTTTTTATCCGGAGCTGCGCTGCCATAATTTTCTGCTGAGGTTCCAACATGTCACCTTGGGTGTGGGATGAAATATGATACTGTAAATCTGTCACACTCCTGCTTTCAACCACTTATTACATACGGGCCAACAGGTCCTCAATTTCTTATCTTTTTTCCTGTTTCACATTTTCTGTGCCGGGAGACCACAGAAAGGCACTTCAACTCCCAGGTTACTGCCGACCTATGGACTCAAACCTCATTCAGGGTCTCATTCGTTTTCCATTCCGCTCCTATTTATTTGGAGCTGGAAATACTGTGGATCACATGCATCTTTTACCGCTTACTTTTTACATTTATTTGGTGGGCATTAACATATAGAGATGACCCACTTTCCCACTTGAATTACAAATGAGCCATTAATGTATCCTGAAAAAGAGGTCACTGATACATTAAGCCTGATCATGTGTGACCATATATTTTTTAGCAGGTGTTGGGACATTAGAGTCCATAAGACGAGCATTAACAGAACACATCCCATTGTTTGAAATACTTGTTTGGTTTGCAAATGATCACTGTTCTATAATTAGGGTGACCACACATAGTTTTTCCTGGGACAGTTCTGTATTTCAACCCCAACTTATTCTGTACCATAATCAGTCTTAAGTTGCAATGGCCAATTTCATATAAATCGATGTTTATGTAAAAATGTTCATTTTTGGCTGCTTTCATCTTCATTTTGTAGAATAATATCTTGGCTTTCATAATCTGGATGCCTTAACCCTTGTGTTGTCTTAAGGGTTAAAAAATGACCCGCCACTATGTTTAGCAGCAGAGAAAACCCCTAAATTATATCTTTTCAACTTGAAATTTGATGACAAAGTTTGTGACGAATGACAGCTTGTTTTTTCATGCAAAATAGATATGGGGTTCAAAATTAAATTAAGTTGCTTTATTTTAGGGGTTTAGTGAAGGCGGGTCATTTTTTACCCTTAGGACAGGGGGAGTATACAGAATGTTAAGACGACACAAGGGTTAATGCCAATAGCAATGTTCAGAGTAAAAATATCTATATAATATACATATATATTTTAAAGGGTTTATACATAAGATGACAAGTTATAGCCCCGGGTTTCATTAGCCCAGTGTCAGTAGCCAGTAATTCTTGCGACATAACATTTTCTCAAAAACATGGTTTGGTGGCACTCAAAATGAAAGGAACACAACTCCCTTGATATCTGGAGTAGAAAGATAACTTTGGTATCGTTAGAAAGCTTACATTCTCCTCTTTCAAATAGTTGTAATAGAGTGGTGCAACTTGTTATTGCAATTGTATACTCAAGGGAATCTGCTCACCCTAGCTACAGTTTAATAAAATAAGCACTAAAATTAGCTTTCCTGAATTCAGTGAGTTTGGTGGAAATTCCTTAGAAACATCAGCAGCCATACCACCATGTGTCTTTCTTAGCAGTTCTGTGGGCAGAGAGCCCAGAGGAGAAGGGCCAAACTGGTCAAAGCAGACATGAAGGTGACAGTAACGCAAATAAAGACACATTACAGTGTGTAACAGTGCTATGCAGAAGAGCATCTCTGAACACACAACACGTCCAACCTCTAAGTGGATAGGCTACAGCAGCAGACTTAATAAGTCTAAAATATAAGTCATAAATACCTAATAAAGTGCTCACTGAGTGTATGTAAGCCATTTTATTTTGTTACTTGCTAGCCAGTTAAAAGAAAAACCTTCATATACCAAAATACTGTGTATAAAATCAGAAGATATTATAAACCATAACCATACAAAGTATGATCAAACAATGGACATTTGTAATTAATAAATAAAAATGGCTCTAATAAAATCAAAAACATTTAGAATATAATGTGTCAGCAATAATTAAGGTTAATACATATTATAACATGTATTTTCATATTTCCATTTGTTATAATATATGAAACCATACGATGTTGTTGCTTTAAGTGGATTTCACATATAATGTATACTGACAAAGCTCCTGTCTCCTGTGAGTTCAATTATCCAAATTAAATCATATGCATCATTATGCACAGTATGCATATATAAATGCTTACATACATTAAAATAAGGAATGTTAAGATGCATTCCTCTCCCACTAATTTGCTATCATTAATGGTTAAATGGAAATTGTGCTTTAATGTGTCATCTGTCAAACCGAATTTAAAATTCCAGAATTTAAAGCCATTGGAGATTAAACATTCCCAAGAAGTTACGAAAAGGTGAGGTGATTACATCATTTAAAACTCTGTTGTCAACATTTTCATTACAACTGCAATGACGTGTATTGATTTTTAAACATTCTTTTATTGTATACTATTTGTAGTCACATTTTCCCAAAATGCTAGATTATACAGCATTGTTATGTTTTCTGTTCTTTGAAACACCATAGGGGGAAATATTATTTTTCAAATGATTTTAAATGACTGTGCTGTGCCATGCTGTGCTTTGTAACACTACAGGATTGAAACATAATGGACCAGTTTCACAGACACAGATTAAACCTAGTCCTGGACTAAATTCAGTTTCTTATGGAGAACCTCCATTCAAAATCGAATTTAGTCTAGCTCGAGGCTTAATCTGTGTCTGTGGAACTGGCCAATTATTTAATAGTGTTTCAATTTCAACAGATCTACATAAAACGTGGCACTGTCAAATATGAGTTGAAGTATCGGTAAAGGTCTAAGAAAAGCTTCTTCAGACTGCGATTGCAACTACATGGCATCTCCTTTGTATCATAGTGCGTTTTTACACATTCATGTACTTCAAGGAGCTACCACAAAACCAAACTTCCCTCTTCTGGTTGAAAAACTATTCTCATTCAAGCATGTGGATCCTCCACAAGTTTCAAACTGAGCATAGTTCAGGAAGAGTGACCTTTGAAGAAGGTGACTTTTTCAAGCACTGGCCACCCTGTTTGTGCATGAAATATGATGGTGATAACAGCACAGACAGGTGGTGTGATTTGCTCTTTGAAGCTGTGCTCCTGGGGACAGTGGGACAGCTGCATTGAGAAAGCCAAAGCAGACTGCATCCTTCTGGGACACCACCAAGATTGGACTCAAATGCTGTCCAGAATCACAGCTTAGGATGCCTCAGTCTACCTCAATAATATTCTATAGTGTACAACATTTAGCTGAAAATACTTGGAAAGTTATGAAGGACGAGCATCTCAGCACATTTTCTTGGACATTTCTTGAACATAATTTTTAAAGGTGCTTTATCTAACTTTTTAAGGTCCACAATAAAAACACACACACAGAGCTTATAGAAACAGTAAAAGTACTGCTTTTCCTCAAAAAAGTATATAGGAAATGAATGTGTAATTTCACATGTACAGTATTTTGAGGTCCATAAGTCATATGGTGTTCATATCTATCGGTGACATCATATACTGGGGTCATATACTGCCCATTTTTTCTCACATATAACAAAGGTATCTGGTTGCCAGCAAGAATAAAAGTACCTTAACATCTAGCACTGTAGCTAGAAATGATAATAACAAACTAAAATCGTGGACATTTCAGTTATATAAATGACAGGTTATAACTCTGTGGAGATAATGTCTCCCACATATTTTCAGGTTTTCATTGAAACTTAAACTGGACCTACTCTGAATATATGATCTGGAGAAATTATGCCAGTGAATGGGACCCACAAGTGCTATTCAAATAATGTCTTGACAAGATAGAGCAGAAGAGACTTCAGTATGGATTTGGCATGCAAGCAGCGTGAAAAAGGCATGAAAGGTCGAAAGCAGATGCAGCAACCGACGAACTAGGCAGTCACAGCATAAAGTTGTCCATCACTTTGAGGAAGAATATGTAATGTCACGTCACACAATGCACCTGGTAGACAACTGCATGAAATGGAACAGATTTTGGCGTGGTCTCTGCTCACAAAAAACACCAAAGGCCTGCGTTCACTGTGGAATTGATGAGCAAGAGGAGAGAGATGTGTAAAAACACATTACAAATAGTTGGAACATGTGAAGCGAGATGGATTCTGAAGAAGCTTTTTAATAACATTGCTCTTTTGCATTTTTTTAACTTTTTTGTTTCTGTTTTGTCATCTTCTCACATTTTATCACTTTTCCAGTGTGCCTAGTAATATGCCTTGACACAATTTCCCTTAACCTACTGTATACAGTATAATAAAGATGCTATAATTTAGAAATAAAAATGTTGAAATTGATTCAGTTGTGTCCTTTAAAATTGCTTTACAAGATTTGGTCAGTCAAGACCAGACATCTGGAGATTCAGATCCAGACCAAGACCCAGATCCAGACCGAGACCAAGGGTATCGAGACCAAGTTTGAGACCATGACCAAACTGATCTAGGCAAGACAAGACCCAGACTGAGATCCAGACTTTTTATAAATATAATAATAGTCGTCACAATAGGGAAAATGGGTGAAAACATTTCATTTCAACCTTTTTAATTAACTTTAACACCCAATGGTGCATTTTTAATAAAGGGCTTTCCTGACTGGCAAAAATATGACAACAGTGTTGGTTTACTGCCTTAATATTTCACGTTTAAAGTTAGGGCTTCTGTGTAGTAAAAAATATGAACAGTGTCAATTTACTATGTCAACAAAGTCAGTTGTTTGTCGACTCACATGCAATCAAAGTATGAGACTCCATTTCAGTAAAGCAATCTTAAAATATTATCAAATGAATGCAACTGTTTTTGCATGCCTGTAATAAGCATTAAAACAATAAATGGATATATAGTTTCATAATCTTTATGAAATGAGGTTGCTCTGGGTGCAGAATTAAATACTTAAAAGTTGGACAAAGCTGTGAATGGGTTGTAAAAAAACTGCGGCCTTCTAGTGTTAAAGGTAGTTTATATCCAGGTGTCTCCCAATGTATGCTCAGATGTCAGCCATTTTCTGTGGCAAATTTGTAATCGGGATCATTCTTGTGGAACAGGGTAACTCTCAAACTCTAATTCAAACTAGATGCCATACAGTCTGTCATCTGTCATGGCATGAAACTGTCAGTGAATGATGAGGCATAAGGATTTTTCACTAGAAGGACACATGACTGGCTGAAGGTACTTTATTGTATGGCTGTGAAAAAAAAAAATCTCTCTGGGAGCAATCCAAATGTAAAGGCTAGTTATAGTTATCATTCTTGATGCATTTATAGTTATCGTTGTAATGTCAACATATGCATTCTGTTTGCTAGGGACAAAAATGTGGCTATTTTGTTATGGTTATTATTATACTTATTGTTCTAGGTGTGAAGGTACCTTTACCGTGATGAAATGGCTGACTTTGTTGGTGAGACCCAAGAAACCATGTTATCCATCCCAAAAGCTGAGAGATACAAGATTGAACATCAGTCAGAGAGTTCAAAGGGGGAAATCCTTGAAGTTCAAATCCCATATTGCTCCTTTAAGTCACAATGAACCAATGCAGCTTAAATAACCTTAGAACATTATATTTTAGTATCCATGTAAATAGTAATTATATACAGTATTCTCCTCATACTATTGTATACCCTTATTCATTCAGTAGTATCAGCAATGTTATCAACATTATTTTAATGCATTTGACACATATCCTCCATGGCATATTCTTTTCAGAACTAAATATAACCAGGGAATGGTGTACACGTACACAAGTAAGTGGTACACTATTTCTGGAAAATGTATGTGACAGAACTTGTTTGCAACAAGAACATGTTCTAAGACTGATGAACATTACCTAACATTTTGGAATTATTTGTGTTGAAAATACAATCTGGAGACTAAACAGACATTGACATCCTGAAGCATAACATTGCACATTTTCTAAAAATGTGCATTGAGTGTGATGTTTTATTCTTTGAATGCTGATGAACTGATAATGTACATATTGTGGCAGATGCTGAGTAGTGTTCTTTACCCACTGTGGAGAGTTCAAAGAATGCCCTCCTGTAACTGCCAGATGTGGAGGCTTATCTTTAAAGAGTCTAAATAAAGCCTCAAATAGCCTAGTACAAATCCACTTCAAGGGACATAATTACCCCCTTTCTATTCACATCAGGGGGAATGCAAACGTGAACAAGCGCATGTGAAACACTTTTTTGACTCTAAGGTTGATTCCAACCTTAGGCCATTTGAGTGGTGGAACCGCAAGCCTGAAGTGGACAGATCCCCTGGGAGGGACACGCAGTGGAATGAAATCTAGCCCCCAAGCAGGTGAACCAGAGCTCCCCAACACTGTGCAGACAGGCAGAGAGGGAGAGAGGCAGATTCTCTGATTAGCAGCCACTGATCTCTGAGTCATCACCTACTACAGAGGCATTTCTTTGCTGTTGGCTGTATGGTCTGCAGGATATAAGCAAGGTGGTGCATACTGATGTACGTAGTTTATGGAAAGCGACAGGAGGAGATGTATTCTCAAACACATTGGATGCCAGCCCACACCCAACCTTCAAGAATGAGTACCAGCCACCAGGAAAAAAACAACCCCAGCTACCCATTACGTTCTTATGATCTATGCCACTGACAGTACAGCTATTCAATATTAACACTGTGTTTCATGGACAGTATAATATTTAACACATTGACTTAATATTCTGGATATTCTGACTTGACCCTTATATCTGCAGTATAACATTGATATAACAGCCTAAACTTATGAGGTCCACAACAATAGAAGGAAAATATAGATTTCTATCTTTGTAGACAGTTTTATGATGGGCCACAAGGAAGATCTCACTAAAAAACGAAAGCAGAAACATTTAGGAAAACTCTAAAAGCAAACGCAGCACAGAATTCTGCTGCAAGAGAAGAAACATACTGCAAAAGCAATTGTCAAAATTAAACGTGCTGCATGTTCAAAAATTATTCAAATAGGATCATGAAAAGTAAAATGCGCTGCCAAACCTTTTCATATGCCACACGGTGGAATCACATGACAGAATAGAGAAGATTCCTAGCTAAAGATTTTTAAGCCTTGAACCAAACCATCTATGAGATGATTCAAATATATATTATAGTATATATCAAATAAATATTGTTATATGTGGGTTTTTTTTATATTACATTGTGTCGATCCTGTCCTTTGGTTATTTTTATCTTGTTTTCTATCAATTCTACTCTACGGTTTTGTTTACTTTAAAGCTATTCTTAACTTCATTGTCTTTTTTATTTTCATTTCAGACAGATTAAATTATATTTGCACAAATATTTAGCAAATGTGTACCTATTCAAACTATATTAAACATTTCAGATCAATCTCAATCAATCTCAAAATAGATGGTGGCTGTCAAAATGAAGATGATAACCCAGGATACCCATAAAGTCATTTTATTTCTGTGAACATGAATACTGGGATGAGGAAAAAATTAGATTATATTAAGGAAAATAAAAATGTTTTGAAGTTCAACACCATACAGACTCAGAATTGTATGGTGCATTGTATTTCATTAACTAATAATATGCTGCCCTTTTCCCTATTGAATTGGCCTCAAGCAAAATTCGAGACATAGTGCACTCCACGTGATGTGTAACGTTAGTGATTTTGTTTTCACCCCTGCACCGATTGTGACTGTTCTCCCCATCCATAAAAAGGATATCAAATCTGTCAGAGAACCACAGAATGGACTGGAATAGAAACTACTTTGCGCTTTTCTGTGTTCATCAGCTGCCACCCGCGACGCCTGGAGTGATGGACTCCTTGGTGACAATGTCTCTGACTGGTGGAACTCACTTTAGGATTGTGGTAGTACTTCACCAGAACTTGGGGATTAAAACAGGATTTCTGGAAAAACTAAGCTGAAATCAGACTGGTGTATGGCTTCTAAAGGAGCATTTCCTAGCTCATGGTAGGCTAAGACTACTGTAGGGACAACAGGATTACATTTCTCTACACACTCCACAGGAAACTACAGTCACATTTACAGCACCGCCCCGGTGTGACGTCCAGTTACAGTAACCCGGTACTGTAAACGCCAGAAGCAATAAAACCTACCTACGATATGAAACCCAGGACACTATTTTAATCTCTTCACTTTTTTTTTTCTTTCTTCCTTCGCTCTTGCCTTTGTGCCAACTATGTCTCGTATTCCTGTTCAGCGCTCAGATGTGTAGCTTGCACAAGTGCAGCTTCAGAGCCCGAATTCTCCACACATCGCTGCATAAACCAATCAGATTAAGTGAAAAACTGCTTGTGACTAATTAGTTCTTGGAGGTAGTTCTGTCCATTTTTTTTGGTGGGCTAAAATGGTAAATGGGTTTCTGCATGATGTGGAAGCCATGGACAACACCCACAGTGGTGTTGGATAATCAAAACAACCATTATGGCAGTGGTTTAAAAGTCGATTTAGGCCAGCTAAATTTTACATACGTAGTGGACATTTCAGGAAATATTCATTAAATGATGCTGCCTCTGTGACTGTAATGGAAACTGAAAAGAAAAGGAAAAACATGATAATAGTGCAAATTTGGCAGCCTATTTGAAGTTAATGTAATGTGATGTCTATACCACAGACAATGGCAGCTGGGACTGCAACAAGACACAGGCTTTGTCTGGCCAAGTGAGGACAGTTCACACGATCATTTCACTCTCGCAACTTCTTGAAAAACAAGTCTCCCATCGCCTGCTTCCCACGAGTGTCTGATGCACAATGACTGACGGTGGCCGTGCCTCAGGTGGTGCCCTGTATTTGTGACGCTTGCACCGGACACCAGCACGAAAAACCTTGTTTTTTTGCTGTACCCCTGCCTTGTACATTTTTTGCAACTCATGTTTATTATCTCACTTCCACAAAACTATTTATGTTTTAAATCTAAATCGCTGGTTTTATGTCCATTTATTATAGCCTTACATGTCTGCAGATTCTCTTTTACTGAATTTCTGCATTCTCTTATGAGCAATGTCTTAATTTGGCATTCACCCTGCCACATCCATTTATTTATTTACATTCTCTTTATTAGGTATTTATTTAGGTACTTCTTTTTCTGATGTATTGGTCTTCTGATGTTGTAGCCTATCCACTTAGAGGTTTGCTAGAGGAGATGCTCTTCTGCATAGCATTGCTGTAACGTGTGGTTATTTGTGTTACTGTCACCTTCCTGTCAACTTAGGCCAGTCTGGCCCTTCTCCTCTAACCTCTCATAAAACTGTGATTTTGCCTGCAGAACGTCTGCTCACTGAATGCTTTTTTTTTTCCGCACCATTCTCTGCAAACTCTAGAGACTGTTGTGCGTGAAAATCCCGGGAGATCAGCAGTTTCTGAGACACTCAAACCACCCTGTCTGGCACCAACAATCATTCCACGGTCAAAGTCACTTACATCACATTTCTTCCCCATTCTGTCATTTGGTCTGAAAAATAGCTGAACCTATTGACCATGTCTGCATGCTTTTATGCATTTAGTTGCTGCCACATGATTGACTGATTATATATTTGCATTAACAAGCTGGTATACAGGTCTACCAAATAAAGTGCTCACTGAGTGTATTTATTTATTTATTTATGTATTTGTTTGTTTGCTTGTTTTATTTTGGATCATGACCATTGGATGCATAATCCATTGCTACTATGACATCTCTTTGCCTGTTGCAACCACTACTAGGAAATAAACTATAGCAATTCATCAGCCTGTAAGTGTAATCTGAGTACTTTTGGAATAGCCTACCACTATGGTTATACAACATTTAACATGAAAATCCAGCTACACAATAGTTAGGTCATGACTATGTAATTTTTGTCTGAGTAATAGACTCTGCATATTACTTAATTGAAGTGTTTTATTGAATTTGCACACTAGAGATAAGTCCAGTGAGGACGTAGAGATATTTATACAACTAGACTAGAGCTTTATGCAACTATGACGGTATTGTAAAATGGGTGCAAAATTGAGGTGAAGAAAGAAATCTGAAATGGACTGCAGAAAATGTGGGAACGGGGTACTAATTCTGGAAATACACAAAAGTCGGAACCAGAAGTGGTTCCCAAACAGAGCCATGGGGTATCCCAGAAGATCATTTCCTCAGTAGCACATTAAAAAGTAATCAGCAAAATAAGAAGTGAATCAAACAGAAAGATGCTAGAGATGACAAGAACAGATTGTCTTGGATTAACATATATGTACAAGTGTGAGAGACAGAGTGAGAAAATAAATGGTAAACAAAATAGAGAAGAATCTGAAATATGGAATAGATAGGAAATAGAAGGAATGATAACAAAAATGAATCATTTTGAAGAAAAGAGCAAGTTGAGTCCTGAAGGAAGGTTATAGGTTCATGCATGTAAATGAAAGAATAGAAATAAATCCGTATTGGGGCCTGAGCAGAGGGTAGTGACTGGAGATGTATCTGATGTGCAAAATGCAGCCAAAATATAAAGGAATAGGCAACATGTTAGGGCATGTTTGTGTTGTCTTAAGTTATTGTGTAATGCAACATTATTTTAACAGGATCTGTCCATTTCCAGAAAGTAGCATTTTTTATATGCTGAGGAAAAAGCGGAACACTTAATCTTATATTATTGCATAATGTAACATTATTTTATAGGATCAGGCCATTTCCATGCAATACAATTCCCATTTCTTGTTTTTTTATATGCTGTGGAAAAAGCAGAACAGTTAATTTGTTTCTATCATGGGAATGCCAAGGAATGGCAAACACACATTCCTGCAAAGGCACTGCTAGTTGATAAATCGATGTGGAAATAAGCTCATCACTGCTTTTTAACCAATCAACACCGGTGAATGATGTGAGAACATATCCTGCTATCATTCAACTATAACCATTTTGATTCCAAGCTTCTTTTGAACTAAATACAATACTAAATAATATTATAACAAAAGGTTCCACGCAAAATAATTTTGGAAATTTCCCCAAACATTACCCACCATAGGTGTGATCTCTGAAGTGTTCAATGGTTTAAAATCTACCGATTTACCGCGGTGTTCAATCTCACAATGTTACTGCATCCTCTACATATTTGGTTCAAGCGCAGGATTCTCTGAAGCGATCACAACAATCAGTCAGGGATTGTTTTGGCCTTATTTATACAAGTACAGGTATACAGGCACAGCAGTATATTTTATTAATGGAATTTAATTAGACTAAACAAGTTATCAATTTGACACAATCACATTAATTTTTATTTTATTTCAGTTAACAGTCAAAAACCTTTTGTTTCACTGGTCTATATTTGATCTTTTTACAATATAATCTCCCAGTATACATGAAAAGTACATGACTATGAGGCTACTACACTAGGCGATTATAGGCTGTGATTGTAAGCATGGTGATCTTGGTCACTTCTAACTTAACTAAAGGGAACTAAAGAGACGCTTCCATTACAAATGGGTTCGGAAAACCCACATCATTTTAAGAGCGATCATAAGATGCATTTAAAGAGGTTAGCGTTAAGAGGCTTTCAGGAAACCCACCCCTGATCTCTGACACCTGGATACAGTAAATCACTGTGGAAACACTACAGAACTCGAATAGAAATTATTTAAATGTGGCGGTATGAGAAACTACAGCTCAGTAAATTTAAATACCTTTGAATATTGAGTGCAAAAAGGTTCTCTTCAGATGGCTGACAAAATGGTATTCAGTATTAGTGGATTATAATGCCAGAGCGAATCACGAAAGGACATTACTTATCACCAAGAAAAGCTAATGGTTATCAGTGTGTTCCACACTGTGAGGGTTGAACTGAAAAGCTGACTAGTCTGGGAGTAGATGTTCAGCATGTGGATATCATTAATCAATTTTATGAATCGGGTTCATGCTTGTTGCACAGAAGCTCCTATCTTGCAGGGCCCTTCAAAGCTAGCCAGATTAAGCTGCAAGTTGTCCTGTTAAGGCATCTATATATTCCCCTGGCCTCATGGCTAATATCCAATAAGGAAGGTTATTGTTTATTGGTTATTGCCTGACTGAAATGGCCATATATTAAAAACTGGTATCGACAGTGTTTTTCCACTTACACATAAGGCCACCTACACCTCATTCTAAGTCAGTATATGGAATGATTATTAAATAGTCTGTTGACCATTCCATTCAAGCACTCTTGGGATCTATTCAAGAGTACCTCACTGCTGGTGCACACAAATAGCAAGTCTCTTTTAAAAAGAAAAGAAAAATGCACATTTCTCAGCCTTGGCATACTTTAAAATATTTAATTAATCATTTGGAAAAAGCTTATTGTATGTACAGTACTGTCTGTAATGACTCGACATACTGTCAGTACCAAAACATTTGCCTGTTGCAATTTGGTGTAACCTGATTCCAGTTACACTAGGATGTGCAGTGTTAGACTGATCAATAGCAATATAAATACATATTTACAAATGTACAGTGGGGTCAAAAATTCTGAGACCTGGGGTTTGAAAAGTTTTAGGATTTTGAAAAAATTTAAACAAGTTACTTCAAAGCTTTGCATTAACTACTTGAAGACCAAAGAAGATCAAGGAGTGTGGGACAATCCACAGTCACCTGACCTGAACCCCATTGAACATTTATGGGGGCACTTGAAGACAAGCATTCAGTAATATCACAAGATGCTCTTTGGAACATTGCCAAATAATGCTGGGATAACATGAATCATCAGCTTTTGCACAAATTTGTGGAATCCATGCCAGCTTCAGTGCACATTGCCATTAAAGCAATTCTGAAATTAATGTAATTTTTTCAAAGATTCAACTTTTCACTCAATTTGTTATGCTGATAATATAATTAGTAATGGAAAAGTTTGTATTATATTAGAAAAGAATGCAAAATAGAAGCAGTATCAGACTTCTGGACCCCATTGTATATGTACTGAACACGAGACTATGGTGAAAAACAACATCTGATTTGTATCAGTATGTGTTCAGAATGTGCAGAGTTCTTTCTGTTTTGTTTCTTTATACAATATCTTTAATAGCAGAAAACAAAAACAAAGTAATTATATCATAACAGGGAAACGATTTCCATTTGGCAGTACAGTTAGCATGTGGTGGCTAGATGGCATACAGACATTACCAGTGTGACAGAATAGACAATTTGATATTGAATCTAAATGAGATGCTATCAAACAACATCTTAATTGGAAAATTCAAGTGGAACAGCAGTGGGGCACTTTGGAATAGACGCCCTTCCAAGGGGCACCACTCAGTAATGTCCCCCTCGAAATTGTTCCACTATCCTACCTATGTAAATATAAGAGCTGTCAAACGATTAAAAAACAAACACCTAGATATTCAGAGGGTTTTCTGTGATTAATCACAAAAATGAAACTCTAATTAAAGGGTATGAATTACATTATTAATAAAAGTATTAAAAACAAATATTTTAGTTGATGTTGCGCATTCAGAGATGCTCTTCTGCACACCACTGTTGCAATTTGTGGTTTGTTGTATTACTGTCCCCTTCCTGTCAGCTTGAATCAGTCTGACCTTTCTCCTCTGACCTCTCTCATTAACAAGGTGCTTTCCCTCCAGAACCGCTGCTCACTGGTGGTTTTTAGTTTTTTGCACTTTGCTCTGTAAATTCTAGAGACTGTTGTGTGTGAAAATCCTGGGAGCATTTTCTGAGATACCCTGTCTGGCATTCCACTCATGTATCATTCCACTGTCACAATCATTCCACTGTCACAATCACTTGTTCCTATTCGGATGTGTGGCCTGAACAACAACTGAACCTTTTCACCATGTCTGCATGCATTGAGTTGCTGCCAGATTTGAGCAAATTATTTATTTACATTAACATCAGCTGGTGTACAGGTCTACCAAATAAAGTCACTGTGTATATTGAAAGGAACATCATACCTGTGGTGAAATATGTTGCTGCATCTTTGATGGTTTAGGGTTGTTTTGGCCTACTGGTCCTGGGGCTCTTGTTATGATCAATGGAATTATAGATTCCAGCATGTACCAACACATTTGGAAGAAAAATGCAGAAAGCCCAACTTAACCACAAATCCTGGTCTGTTCTGAAAGGTAACCCTTGTATCAGAATTATGAAAAATATGAAACAAAGTAACAGAAGCTCAAACAGTGGAAGTGTACCTTTCTTTCTCCCCTAACAAATGCTTGTAGCTGTGTCTGTTTGGCTTAGAAGCACAATGGAGCCACTGTCACAACGTTTGACAAATCCTGTTTAAAATATCACCAAAAATGAGCATTCAAAAATGAGCATTTTTTTTCTAGGCAACATCCTGGTAACCAACTGATATTATGAGTCTTATGAGGTAAAAATATATATACTGTATACTGCATGCTAAGTTCTTCTAGAAAAAAGTGTGCTGAAATGGTCCTGAAAAAAGTTTGCTTGCTTCCCCCCTGCCTCCCACCCTCCCGCGACCTCTAAATCTCTGACAGCAGCAGGTGTGGAAGATTGTATAACATAACTGCAATAACTACAATAATAACATATAGTTTGCTAATCCATTGATTGAGGTCCATTGATTGAAGTTTTCAGCAAATACCCCACCCCTATCAACATGCCAAACACATCCAACCATTGCACATGCCATTTATTATTCAAAAACAGTCCTACTGCGTAGTTATATGTGCAGTGAATAATACGAAAAATATTTTGAGTTTGTATTTAAATGCCACCCCAAAGGTTATAAAATAAGGATGGCATCGTAAAATAGTTTACACAGACAGAACCATGAGTTTTAACATTTTCAAGCAATATATCCTGTGATCAGATTGAAAATTTTACCACAAAAAAATAAGAAATTGATGCATTCTGACCAACTTAACGGGTTAAATGTCTTGACAAGAAATTGGAACAATCATTATTCACAAAGCAGTTTGAACTCTTCACTCCAGCAGGAGGTATAGACACCTTGCGGTGAAAGGAAGGTATCATCAGAGAATATACCAGTTGTAAGAAGATTGAGGTGTGTATGTGGGGGATCACTGTACTTTACATTAAAGTGCTGTCCCTGCACTGTTGAACCTAAAGCTCCAGTACCAGGACTCTTCAGATTTGGTGACTTAAAAAGGAGCTGCTTATCCACAACCAGAACACCTTGTCCATAATATGAGGAAAAACATATGTTATACACTCGTCTATTTTACTGAACTGACAATTCATCTCATTTTAAACCCAGCAGGAGATGAAACTATTGGGGCTCATGTTTTGAGATGGTTGAACTCATGCAGTTTTTTCCCTTAGGCTGTGAGTGGGTATGCTTGTGCGTGTACTGTTGAGGGTAGGGGAAATCATCAATTAGTAAACAGTGAGAATTTCTCTGGCTCATGCATTTTGAGTCTGGTCTCACACCAATTCGATGACAGGTGACCACTGAAATTGGCCTCTGTGTTCTGAAATCTGAACATCCGCCCCTAGTGGTTGAAGTTAGCAGTACATTCTAATTCGCCAACCAAAACTGAGGCACTCCAAAACGTCTCTATGCTCAATTAATATTGTTAGCGTTACATCATAACCCTAACCCTAACCTCTGTTGCTACAATTCTTTTTCCATTTGCCCACGGATTATGTGTAAATACATCTATTATTTAATATATCTATTCATACTTGTAAATCTATTATATTTCTTACCATCGCTCTTTGCCATTTGCCCACGGATTATGGGTAAATACATCTATTATTTAATATATCTGTTCATATTTAAAATCTATTATATTTATTATTGCAATTGCAGAATGTTGTCGTGGGGTGGCGCTTATTCAGGTATACTTGAACCAATTTCCAAGGCATAACAAATCCGTGCAAGATCATGTTGTGCATTTCAGTAGTATTTTCTGAGATGTATGAACACTTGCCTTACCCAGAAATGTGAATAATGTAATGTATCTATTTAATGTGGCAAATGCATTCCCCTGTTTTTACACAGCACTTTGGTCACATTTCTTTTTGGGGTATTTAAAAGAAAAATAAATCAGTAAAATAAATAAGACATGGCTGTCCTCTGATCTGTTGATATACTTACACTGGAACATTAGACACTGTTCGTCTTGAGATCAGAAGAGCTAATCCCACATCTTTGACACTTTTATTTTTCTATGATTTTATTTTTCAATATGCATGGGAAGCCATACCCTAACCTCTCCCTGATTTTTACCATTTTTAACATGGGCTGATCTAGATTAGATCCCTTCTTCAGAGTCAATGTAGTACTAAATTGCAGCTATTTCAAGGAGCATGCATGTTTTAGACTATTCCATTTTTTCAGTTCCTGTAAGATCAGTGCATATGAACAGCAATTGAAGACCTCTGTGGGAAATATTGATGATGACATCAGAGGATTTACATACTATAAAGAATGCACTGTTGACTAGTGTGCAGTGGTCAGACCATTGGGCATGATGGCTCAATCTTACTCACAGCTGTGAGAGGTATTGCATGGAATGATGGGGTTTAACACTAGGAGCGCTGTAGCTGATCATTTGACAGATGCTGACATCTAGCCACATTTAGAAATGAATCACAAACAGGTAAAGGAATCAGCTTTGTTCACTACATATTGCCTCAGTAACACACCAGTCCTCTGGACATGTTTCCAGGCGCCCATGACAAAAAGGTGTCCAAAAAAAGTTAAAATGGTAAAAATAAGAAAAGGAACTTTAACCCCATAAGCTATTCAGGCTGGAGTGGGTTTATTTGCATTCATTCCGTTTTTTTCATGGTGTTATCTTCAATCAATATGGTCACAGGATATAGTGTAGCATTAAGCATTAAAAACTCACAGTTCTATCTGTATAAACTATTTTATCATATCTTTCCTTCAGCGAAAAGGAAAGGTATCCTTATTTTGTAACATGTCGGATGGCAAAACAAAGTGGGGGGGGCCTTACCTTCTCTGCATTTTGGAAATCCTCAGACGAAATGAATCAGGGTAAATTTGGTCCAGGGAACCAAATCCATAATAGCTTCTAATTCCAGAAACGTGCCAACTAGGAGAAACATCAATATGTTGTCCATTGTTTACTTTGTGTATAGGCCCTCTGGAACACAATCAGCCCAGCTTCAGGATTCACTGACCAGTAAAGAAGTTGCATCATATAGTCAATATCCCTCTCTGTGCACAACAACTACAGTATAACTTTTGCATACAACCAACCACCAGGAGTGTTATTACAGAGACTACTGCGTAGCATTTTAACAAAATTCCATTTCCAACGGTTTATGGTTTGTTAGGCTTATATAAAACAACACGTTTTTTTCACTGGCGAAAACAAACAGCAAGTTTTTCAGCATGCACACTGAGACTGTTAGCTCTGGAAAGTTATCTCGCCTAAAAAGGTGGATGACAAAAATTAGTCTCAATAGAAGACTCTGCCTTTGGATGTATTGGAAGAAATCACTCCTCTAAGTGGGGCGGACTGTGAAAAGGCCTTGGACCCCACACTAGAGGGAATTTTCACTGATTTGACCCAATTCTATATTGGTTAGCATCTAATTACGTTCTCAATGCATTTTATTATTATTCAATATTCTTATAAATAAGATGCGGGCCAGCATTTGAATAATACATTGCATGCAAAATTGTGGGATGTTTTCAGTGGACCTCAATCAATATATTAGTGTTCTCAATGTTATTATTTTAATTATCGTAGTTATTCTTTTAAAATATCCAGGACCTACTGCTGCCATAGGGGAGAGCAAGGAGAGGGGATTTGAGATGGATAGGTAGGGGGAGGGTCACAGGAAGGGGGAATTTTCAGAAACATTTCAGGAAAAATCTTCCTGGATAATTTTAGGATACAATACAATAGTGTTTTACACATCATAACACACATAATATAATTTTGATACCATGTGTCCTTTTGGCATCTCCAAATGGCCTTTTTGGAAACCCGCCTAGACATACTGTAGCTTAGAAAAAGCAATGCAGAATGCTCATTTGTGGTGATATTGTCATCAAAGGGGATTCTTTCTTAGTTTTGGCTTGTGGCTACTGTATTTCTAAGCCCATCAGACACAATCACAAGCATGTGGCTCCATTCAAATATAGAAACGTTTCAATCAGAGAAAAATACCTTCCAAGTCCACTGTCTTTGAGCTTGTTACTTTGTTGCAGTAATATTTTGTGTAATTCTGACTCTTGGGAAACAAATCTCCAAGGATTCTTCCTGTAAAGGGTTCATAGTAACAATTTTATTTTGGGCTTGTGATTTTAAAGCTTGTGTTAAGAAAAGGGGGGTGATACTCAGTGGCATTTTCTCCCAGAAGCCAGGCTTCCCCTATCATCCCAACTATTATTGTCACTTAATTTTCTTTTTCTCATTCAATCTAGTGTACTGTAATTATTCTGCTGTAAATGGTTGGCATTTATATAGCACCTTTACCCAAAGCACTGTACAATTGATGCTTCTCATTCACACATTCATACACACATTCACAGCGATTGGCTGCCATGCAAGGCACCAACCAGCTCGTCAGGAGCATTTGGGGGTTAGGTGTCTTGCTCAGGGACACTTCGACACACCCAGGGTAGGATATAACTAACAACCTTCTGACTGCCAGACGGCCGCTCTTACTGCCTGAGCCAATGTCGCCCAGATGTCTGTGTCTGTGGCACTTCTCAATGTCATTGAGTTTCATTAAATTGGTGAAACTGCTGAATTGCAACGTGGGGCCAATGTTTGTCAAGAGTGTATTGCAGTCTCTCAGCAGGGTTGACAGTCCCCATGTAAAGTCTATGGAGGGGAACAACTAGTGTACACAAATTCAGTGTTGAATAATGTGTGGTTCATTGTATTCCATTACCATATAGCCAATTTGGACATGGTAGGCGAAATCGCAAGACTTGATTGAATGATTTGTGAAAGAGTTTTGTTGTATTCACCAACTGCTTATTTGTACTTGAAATCTGAGTATGTTAGCGCCAACTTCGTATAACAGTACATGAGCTACATGTTCATTTATGTGGTAGAGGTTGAGTATGAGACGTTTCTGGGCTAAATCCCTTACTGGCATTTGGGGTACATGAAAACAAACATATGGGGCACAACATAACACCTCTCTCCACAACTCCTTAAACAAGTAGTGACCGAAAGTGAATAAAAATCTGTTTATCAGTGAATTATGTGGGGTAACCCTGACAATGTTTTATTTCCAGAGGACCTGTTTTTTCCCTGGCATCTCCCCATTTGTTCCCCATGCCACTGGTGATAATTAAGGGCTTAAATAAATATAAGCCAATGACAGTACACAGTAATAATTACAATTGAATAAAAAATAGTTTTGTTTCATGGCGAGGGAAATGAAGTGGCAAATAAATTAAAGCATTAGCGACAAGTAGTGAAGTGAATTCAAGTGACAAAATCAAATTAGCCTTAACTTGCTCGCCAAGCTTAGCTATAGATCAACCAAGATCAGGGAAATTAACAGAAATAAAAGGAAGTGAGTGAGGCAGTATTCCTTTAAAATCTGCTTTCACTTTCTACCTTTTTTAAAAACAAAGTCACAGGTTAGCACCAACATGGAAGAGGCTAAGGTAACCATTAGCCCCAGTGCCGTTAGAAGCAGCAGCAGTTGCACTACAGCCACCTTCACATCACAGATTGGCTCGCTGCCTGGAATTCCACAGATCTGGGCTGGTGAGTAGGAGGATGGTCCTCCAACACCACCTCCGGTGTACATTAACGTCTTCTCCGTCGTGGAACCAGTAAAGTATGATCTGTAATCTGGCTAGTCTGACTAGCCCAAATGCATTTTCAGAGTGACATGCAAATACTGTAGGAACTTCAGTGTTTGGAAATAGCCAAAATGTCATACTTTTGGACAGTCTATAGACTAATTACTATCCAGTCTCATGCAAATACGTACTTCTAAACACATCGTTCCACATGTCCACTCGGGGTGCTAAAGGGAAGCTTAGACTTTAACTGAGGGGAGGCACGTTTTCTTGGGAGAGGGAGTTGCCCATTCCGATGGTTTAGAGCCGTTGTTTAATCTAGTGGTTAGTATGTCAGTTTCTCCCGTTTCTGATATCAGTTTGTGATCTCAGTTCAAAAACCTATTTTACAAATCAGACTGCTTGGCATAAATACAACAAACTATATTAAATTGAAACTAAAGAAGCAGGAGGATCTGCGGTTTTTAATCTTACATCCTGTTTTGATATTCGCGCAACCACCACATGACACTAGTCTACCTAATACATTAAAATGAGGAGTTTGGAGGATTTCAAAATGCTCATAATGTTACATTCCTTAAATTACCACCCCTAGTGGACATTTCATTTTAAAACTGCAGCAAAGTGTACCTGTGAGAACGTAGTCGTTGTTCTGCAAAAAAGTGCTGAAAGGTATATATACTGTATGCCATAAGACTGGGCTGTCTAATTAGCTTTTTATTTTTTGTTGCGTCTTGCTCTCAATCACACAGCAGGCTTCCCAGGAGCTGGTCATCTGGAGGTAAAGTTGCTATTGACTTGTTAGCTATGTTTACCGTAGCCAATAGCATGGAAAACAAGTTCAACTTGTGACATTTTTTAGGCTGAAAAAATATTTCTGCTTTTTGACCTGGGTGAACAGACCATTCAGATTTCTAAATTCTAGGTTTTTTCTTTCCATAGACCGCATTTATTCAAACAAATATATTTAATATTGTATTCAAACGTATTTATTCATAATGTCTGCCCTTCCCTGTCCTCTTTTTTGAAATCCAATTGCCCTAGTTTTGACAACATTTCTTACAAAGTTAATGTAAGCCTCCTCTAACCCTGGCCGGTGACCAGGGTTAGAGGAGGCCATCCCTGCATGCCAGCATTGCAAGTATTTCAAAATTACTTTTAGAAAATAGTTAAAACACTGTGTTATCCATAAGAGCGGTTGCTCCCGATGAGCTGATTGGTACCTTGGCATGGCAGCCTACAGTCATTGGTGAGTGAGTGTGAGTGTATCTGTGAATGGGTGAATTGAAATTGTAAAGTGCTTTGGATAAAGGGGCTATATAAATGCAGTCCATTTACCATTTGCCATGATTTCAACCTATTTTCAATGATTTTGCTCACAACAATTATAGTACTGTATAGAACTGTATAATTTCATGTTCATGGTTATGATTTGTTACTGAGTTAACTGGTTAAATCAGCTAACCTAGGTGTCTAGTTATCTTAGCTTTTGAGTCAGTTGCTATTTAATCTGCAATTTGCTATAGATAATGTACAGTAACTTAGCAATTTAGCAAGTAGCTACATAACTATCGAGCTAGGTAATATTGGCACTTATAACCATAGATATGCAGATATACATATACTTAGGCTGATGAGATAAGAAGGGAGACTGTAATAATGGATGGGTTGAGGGGGATTACAATTGCCGACCAGGTGGGGAGTTGGGAGTTGTGATCACGGATGTGGAGGCTAACTACCAGCGGAGAATACTTTTGTAGCATATTTTTCAGCCAGTAAGATTTAAGCATGTATCACATGGATGTTGTGTTCACTTTTTTCACATTACTTTCACAAAGGCTGGACCAATATGTCCAGCAAGAGGCTGAGCTGGATGGTGGACAGCTGGATCAAAAACTGTGTATGTCCAGCACCAAATGACATCTGGCCACCCAACATAGACAATACGCAAATTATGAATTAATTCCCTATAAGGAGTAATATAACCATAAACATTAACGACACCCTTTTCACATTAGACTATGACAGGTTGCCAAGTGAGCAAGCTGATAGTAGGATACCCGGTTGTTCACACGAGGACAAAGTACAAAAAAGATTCAAAACACTCACAAGCCATTGCTTAAAATCTAATGTCAGCCTGTTTTTTTGATTGATTTTCATTGAATATTCCCCCAAGCTCTGTTGGTGAAGCCAGACATCCTCAGACAAAATCTCAGGGCATCGCTCTCGCCTCAATCGATAGCTTGTGGGGATGTTTTCTATTTTTGAAACACTATGTTCTTAAAAGTATATCAGTCGTATATTGGAATTCCGGCAGCAGTAATTAAGTTGAGTCATCCTCAACAGAACTATGGAATGGGGAAATAAAAATGTGAAATGTGAGACCTTCCCCCTGATGAAGACACTGAAGATTTTCCTTCCTGTCTATTGCAAATACAAAAGCCTTTTACAAAAAACTCAGGTGTATTCAACAGTACAATTGTGTGTTCTACAAGGTAAATGACTCTGTTTGAAATGTTGGGTGTTTTGGATCAAACCCACATTCCAAAATAGCTGGCTATGTAATGTCTGCCTGGGCTGGGAATGGTTGTAACACAGAATTTAATTTGTTGCAGTATATCGTTTATTCTTTTATTATTTTTTAGAAATATAACTGTCTTGCTTTTACATTTATATTTGTAAAATATATTTGAAGTTTTAAAATGTTGATGTTAGAAAAAGGCCATTTTATATTTTATGTTTAAGAATAAAAGTTTTTATTGTTAATTTTCTTTATTGAAAAGAAAGTACTTTAGGCCTATTCTGACATTTTGACAAATTCTTGTGTGAATCTCATAGTGTGGGTAAGATTTAATGTTAAAATGTTAAAGAGGTTGAAAATCGTTTGACTGGAATGCAAGGATTATAAGATGTTATTTAACAAATGCTGCAGCAAAGCTTTATCTATCGATTACCTAATGAGGATTTATCTACTGCCAGACAAGTTGATTTCAAACTATTGCAACAGAATTCAGGCCTAATTGCACAATCAAATTTTAGGTTGGAACTCAAATATCACCATCAATCTAAGCTTAATATCAAATATGTTTTCTCTTTCACAAGATCGGGAGAACCTGCCCCCTTCCTCACTCAAGAGGCCACTCAGCTACTTGGACATACAGTACCCTTGTAAGCTTCCATTAGCAGTCCTAGTGCTTTGCTGACCAGCACCATCAGGCAACTGCAACTGGTCCAGAATGTCGCTACCCTCTGGTCTTCAACCTGCTGAAATGCACTCGTGCCATTCCACTTTTAAACACCCTGTACCTGGCTTCTGGTGACTGCCCATATTCAATTCAGATCTCTCACACTGGCATAACAAGCTGCAAGTAGTATTTCCCTTTCAGATAATGCCCTGTCAGACAGTGCTTACACCACACACTCCAAACTAGACCTCTTTGTTCAGCCTGTCTCTTTGTGCACCCAGCCAAGCCCTGACTCTTCTGTGCTCCCTGCTCTGCCTGTGGAAAGATCAACAAGGGAGATTCGCTAGCCTTTTCTCCAAAAAATGGAAAAACTCACTTTCAAACTACTCCTCAATGTTTATAACAAAAATTGAACCATCCTCCCCCTATCTCATTGCCCTTGAGGCATAAACCTTGCTACTGGGAATTTGTGTTGTAATTTCCAGCTCCTGTACTGTTTGCTGACCATGGGCTTGTGACATAAAAGTTGCTGGTTTGATTCTGAGGTTGGACACTGCCATTGTACCTTTGAGCAAGGTACTTAATCTGAATTGCGTCTTTGTACTGCAGGTATCCAGCTTATATACCTGCAATGGAAGACTGGCTAAATAACCAAATCGTAATTATTAGAATTTTCCATCTGAGTCTGGCTAGAGTAAAAAATTGCACAGATTGATCTCAGAAATATGGCATGGCTTGGCCCTCTTCCACTAAGCAGTCATTAAACAGAAATAAACTGGACAACAATGGTGGCCACAAGAGTGACTGTGTAGTGCCCTTCAGCCACAGGAAATGTAGCTAGACTGTCTTTTCAGTGGGAGCCTGTCATTTCTGTACCACATTCCCTGTGGCCATAGAACTATGTCAGTTATCATCCTGTTAATAATAAGCTGAACAACCATCTCAAAAATCAATGTTGTCTACATAATATTTCATTTTTATGGATTGTTGTCTCCAGGTATTCATAAGTATCACTGTCCCTTTTCACCCACACATAAATAAATAAGCATATATTTCTTTATCTGATTAATTTTATAAGAAAATGCAGTACGGTTCATATAGACTTTTTTCATTTTTTTAAATTTCATTTTCTTTTTTCTTGCACAATTTATTGTATGATTGTTTGCTTTTGAATTGTTTGCCTGTATTGCTTTTTTGCTGACTTTATGCCATGTTATTGGTTTAAGCCTGCCTAGAGACCACATATAGAATTATGTTCTCTATCAACTAAATTCTGTAAATAAATAAAACAATACCCATTTCAATGTAAAAACAATTATCTAATCACACACCTGTCCAATAATTTAATATGGATTTGCATTGCTGTCTATTACAGATGGCAGTTCCAAGGATGGAAAATAAGTAGCCGGTTTTCTTACTTTGTTTTCGAGGTGTCTGAACATAATTATATTACAATCAATTGGAACGAAAACAAATACCTGCATCCGCATTCACATTTTAATGTATCACTCATGTTCATTGTTTTATGTTAAGCTGACATTTTGGTGTCATTTATTTTAAAAACTTTGGTCCATTCTGAAATGTGTGTACAAAATACAATATTATATTCATCCTATGAATACATCCCTGGTACAGCATCACCCTAGCTTAATGGCAGAAAACCATCTGAAAATCTCCTGCAGTAGTATAATATTCTACAATACTCAATGGTGTACCATCCTCTTGGCCCCTGTTTAGTGTAAATATATGAATATGCATGGTGTTTCCCCTTGTAGCAAATGGGAAAAAATATGAATAATTTAAATTTGTGCAAACCCAGGACAAAACAACTGATGTGCCCCTGAGCAGGGAAGACATTGTAGCTGGGAAACCCACCTCATGAGAGATAGTAACACACTGACTCCTGAAAGCACTCTACTGCTATTCAGATAATAACTGTTCCTTAACCAGGTACATCATTTCATGTTAAAATCAAAAGGTTTACCACGCAGTTTAGTGATGCTTTTACGATGATTACACATGTCAGTGTTTAAATATCTGGTTCTGAAAAATGTCAATATTCATCAATATGAGCTACTGCAGTTACGCACAATAGTATTATTATTTGCTTATTATTCTCACATTTTCTTTGAACAAACGTGTAATTAGATGGCAAAAATCCAATAAGAGCATACCGTATGTAAGGTGTTGAAATAGAATGTACTGTCATGATACTCTGAAATATTCTGAATAACAATCAAATATGAACAATCCTGGGAGATTTTCTTCAGAGAAGCTACTTACAATAAGCCACCCGGTGCATATACACTCAGTGAGCACTTTATTAGGTATTTATTCAACGTATTTTTTTTTACTTCTACTGCTGTAGCCTATCCACTTAGAGGTTTGACGTGTTGTGTGTTTAGAGATGCTCTTATCCATACCACTATACCAGTCTGGGCATTCTACACTGATGTCTCTCATTAAACAAGGTGTTTCTGTCTACAGAACTGCTGCTCACTGGATTTTTTTAGTTTTTTTGCACCATTCTTTGCAACTCTGGAAACTAGTGTGCGTGAAAATCCCAGGCGATCAAAGGAGATACTCAAACCACCCTGTCTGCCACCAACAATCATTCTACTGTCAAACATCCCCACTGTCACTTAGATTAAATTTCCCCATTCTGGTGGTTGATGTGAACATTAACAAAAGCTCCTGAACTGTATCCATATAATTGTATGCATTGCACTGCTGCCACACAAATGTCTGATTAGATAATTACATGAATAAGTAGGCGTAGTAAAGTAAAAATGTTCCTAATAAAGTGCTCGGTGAGTGTACATTGCCCAATTTTCAGAGACACTGGCGCTCACCTTGCTTCATTTGACAAAGGCTTTCCTTTAAGAATGATCTGTGCTGTGTCCCTTTATCACAGAGGATGTGATCCCACAGTGTATGATCAATATTGTGTAGTTATAGCGATAAATAAATAAATAAATTACTACATACCTGCTGCTTAGGGGTATGGGAGCTAATTTACTGCAGATTTGAGCACATTCAGGGACTTAGGAGGTAGTCAGAAGTTTACTGCCAAGTCTTTCTTCCTTGTGAAACACTGGTGCACACCCATTAATCAAGCATGGCCATTTTCCCTCCAGAACTATCCCTACTTGCACTTTCACAAACTTCCAGGCTACTTTTACAGTATCTGATTATGTGGTTTGATACCTGCACATTTTTTAATATAAAAAAGAAAAATATCAGATACATGATCTTCCCCGAAAGCATATACACATCTAATTTTGTATCCCTGTGACTCACTAATAAAACAATGATGCTGAGCTGACTTGAGCTCACTTGAGAAAACTGCGCATTCTGTATTCCAAACCAAACAAATTATTTTCATAGTTTTCGCAAACGTGGCGTGTGAATGTTCTCTTTTCTGTGACAAACGCCAATCACACTCACAAATTAGTCTGATGACTGCATTCATCGATGGCATAGGAACGAATTGAAAAACAAAAAAGCAAGATGTGGTGCCTTCAAAATCAGGGAATCAAAACAACCAAACGTTCAAGAGAGCAACTTGAGAATAAATAAAAATCAAGGAATAAAAGTCAACATTGAAAATAAAGACATGCAAGTCTTAAACCACCGTGGAAAATACCTTCATCTTCGTCACCATCGTTATCAGACAAATCCTCGCCCTGTTTTTTGGCATGGGCCCCTACATTTGGGAAAAGGGAAGACACAAAAGAACACAAGAAAATTCAAAATAGCATGACTGATAACAAAAGGGGGGGAAGAGAAGAAATCCCAAAAGACAGCAAGATACAGTACTGCAGCCTCAAATTACATCGCACCACAAGAGTGAAAACGCAGTCACAGTAAGTCACTCTGTTTTGACATAAAAGTGCACAAAGTAATTTCTATTAAAATGAACATATTTACTGTATATACCGCGACAGAAACTAACCTATTCAGTAAAACAACATACTGAATATAATTGCACCAGCCCATAACATGAAAATATTTTTACCTTTATACAGTTTATGTACATTATATTACACAGATGAAAAATGCTGTACTGGCATTATACATGGACTTTTAATACACTCGTTTACCTTGGGGTGCTTTGTATGTGCAAGTGTTAATTACAGTAAACATACACTATTCATTAAATGCCACATTAGATAAGCTCTCAGGGTTCAGAATAATGTTACATTTTCTTCACTACAGAAGCTGAAAAGCATATATTGTAGCAAACCTTAAACCCAGCACAGCAAGTTTAATTATTATTTCTATTAAATTATACCCATGGTGTATAGAAACAGTTTTGATAAAGAAGACCAATTATTTTTTGTGACCTCACAAGTTCATAAAATATGTTTCCATTAATTTAAGTCATCTGAGTAACTCAGTTTATGTCAGCATAGAAAAAGGAAAACATTAAACATTAATATAAAAAATACCTTTCTCAGAAATTAACCCCACTCTTCCAAAAAGAAAAACAAACAACAAAAAAAAACAAATGTGATCTTTAAAGAATATTCAAAATATCGGAAGTTAAATATTCATATGAACTAAAGTTTGAAACATTTAATTTCCTCATGAATGCTTGTATAGTATAGATATAGAGAAGAATCATATGAGCATGTTAACATTTGAAAATGGCATCAGTTAATGATGGTAAAACTTTTTCATTTGAGTGCCTTCTGTATTCATTTGGATGATGAATGACTTCATCAACATTACAGATACCCATTGGAATGCTTTTTATGAAAAAATGATACATCTGATTCTGAAACCTTTACTCAACCAGGCCACACTACCTTCCTTCAATGTGCACACACACAGACATACACACACACATACATACATGTGCATATATACGGCATTTCAGTAACTGTTTGAGCCTTGTCAATAACACTGGCAATTCCTAAATGTGGAACTGCAGCAGAGAGGCCTGGGACAGCTAGCATGTGTGCTAATTCGCGGTGAGCTGCACTGTCATTTCATATTAATTTAAACTTGGATTTGTATTACATGTTGTTGTTTTAATCGAAACTGTTCATATACAATATCTGCCAACACTCTGAATCACAAACTATCAGTGACAGTTTCAAATAATATAAAATTTCACATGACAACACACATTTTCAGAAGTAGCGACTGCTGACAATATAAAAGATAATACAGTGCCCAAAACTTTTTATTGTATTCATGTCCAAATTTTTCATTGTTGTTTCCAGACAACAAAACAAATTGAATGGCCTTATTTAACCAATCAGTTTGAAATAAATACTACAACTATGGGAAAATAATCTTTGTTACATAAGGGATGTGAAACATTTACATTTATAAGAAGCAGCAAGCATCAAAAGGAAAGTCAAACTGAGTGAATGTTTGTGTGTGGGTCTATTTTGCCTTTGGATGTGTTTTTGTGTGTGACTTACAGCACTATTGTTTTTCTCAGTACTGTATTTATTTATTTATCCATTCACCCATCTATTTATTCATTTACTTTTTCTTGCATTGATCCCAAGAACTGCCCACAGTACTTTTTGACCTTTAAACCCCACTTTGTTATAAAGGTTGATACCTACTATATGATGTTTCTGCCCACTGCAGAGGAGAGAGAGGCTGTGGGCCATTGGGCACAGAGCTAGTATTTTTGGGTGGAGAGGGGTTTGGAGTCTTGGGAGTCTATGGAGGCCACGCCAAGTGGGTTTTGGTTCCGAATTATGAAAGGAGAGGGAGCCATTATATTCCTTTATGCCAAAGGTATACTGTAAAATGCAAGCTTCCAGCAAGAAGGGACATTTCTAGAGGATGAAAATTCATGAGCGCATGTTGAGGGATGGGAGGAGGGATTAACTTTTACAGATACTTTAGTGTGGGGTTTGAATGCATACTATGCAGGATTTTCAACTTGAAAACAAAAAAGCTCAGGCATTACTGTGATACACTGGCAACCTGTGTCTGTTTACTTTTGCCAAACACCTTGCTTATCTGCTTTATTATTCAAAAAAACTGATCGGGCGTGGACCACTTCACAGTTGGCTACAACAGCGGTGAGCTGGGTTTGTAGGAGATTACCCTTTTAACATTCATTAGCTGCTGCGTTATAAGCTAACTAAATTCAGTTTTGTATGGCAGCTGGCTGTCCGTAACAGCTGGGTCCTACTGCAAAGTACTAACGTGACTGCTTATCTTTTCAGGAGATTCTATCAGCATATTTCCTCTTGTAGGTAGAGAGCTGATGCATAAATCAAAAAGACTCAAGATGCTTGATGTGACAAAGAAATGATACGTTAGTGAGTATGCGTGCTTATGTTACAGAATTGTGCTGGCAGGCTAACAGTTAGAACAGACAGAAATCCACTGGTGTTAGCAGCAGTAGCTAGTGTCACCACTAGCTACCTTTTAGCTAAAATTAGCGGACTAAATACAAACAAGAGTAATGTCAGTAAAATAGCTAGCTAAATGGCCTGTGTTTTATTTTGTGTTTTTATTATCAATAAAAATAAACGTGGGTGGTTGTTTTGAATTACTCAACAAAATTCTAAAGTCATTCTATGGAAAATAAAATACTTGCATGGAACCGAGGTTACTATAGAGTAGCCAGGGCCTTTCTGTGTTGAGTTTGCATGCTCTTCCCGTACCTGCGTGGGTTTCCTCCCACAATACAAAGGCCTGCAAATCAGGCTACTTGTGGGGTGGTCATTAACAGGGCATGCTAAAAAAAAGCATGCATGCTCAGTCAACCTACTCTGTATAAATATAGGCTAACCCCTTAACTTGCACCGGCCAATTTTTGGGAAGGAGACGGATTTTTTACATTCATTCCTATTTTCACAGAGCAATTTTAAATCAATATGGTCACAGCATATACCATTTTAAAGTGATAAAACTCATGGTTCTATCTGTGTAAACTATTTTACAATGCCATTACTTTAGCATCAACAGCTCCTTATTTTGTAACATGTGAAATAATGTGAAATAATCCTTATTTTGTAACAGAGAAGTGCATTTTTTCCACTAGGTGCGTGTAGTTGTTGAAGACCTCCAGAGAGCTTAAGTATTGTTTCTGTTTTTTGCGTGTGAGCATTAGGTATTAAGGAAACCTAGTTAGTTTATCAGCTGTTGTAGATTTGTTAGTCAAATTGCCGTGTTGGTTAGACCAGGTGTGTTGCATTTTGGTATTAGTTAGCGAATCAGGGTAATGTTGGCGCCCTTTTCATGACATGAGTGAACCAAATCCATAATACTTAATAATTCCAAAAACATGCTAACTCTAACATCAATTGAATGCCCATTTAATTAGAATAGCCCATTGCATACATGTACAAAAGTACTTGTACATAGGATTGCGATTACCTAGGTTTTGTACTGGCTCACAGTCAGTGCAATTACAAGGTTTTGTGGCCAGTCCCAGTAATACCGTCGCACGCTATAGACAACGCCCCTCTCCACGAGCAATCACCAGCAGTATAACTATTGATCACTGTACAGTCAATTAGGAGTATGGTATTAGAGTGACAACTGAATAGCATTTAACTAATGAGATTACGTTTCCAATGGTGTATTGTTTGTTCGGCTAGCATAAAAAAACTAAGTTTTTTTGCCGGTGTAATCATTTTCCTTTCTTTTTTTTGTATGTAAATAATTAAATTGTTCTGAGGACAGTGAAAACGCATTTGACTACACACTAGAGGGCATTTCTAGTGACTAAACCCCATTTTATATTGGTGAACTTCCAAATACATTCTCAAAATGGTTTATTATTATTCTGTACGCATCTAAAGAAGGAGCAGGCCTGCTTTTGAATAAAAAATACCATGTGCAATTGTGGGTATGTCTTTGACTTGTCGTTAGGGTTTGGGTATTTGATCTTCAATCAATGGACTTCAATCAAAACATTAGTATAAAAATAGTTATTATTGTAATTATTATCTTCTGGACCTGCTGCTGCCAGGTGGGGACACAGCGATGAGTATCTGTATCCACTGAAATCCCAAAAAATCCTTTCAGTGAGAAAAACAGCTTCCACTCCCACAGTGTTTGAGCATTTCAGTGTTTGAGTAATTCTAGATTGGCGAAACAAACATCCAAGGGTTACCTTTCAGAGGGACCAGGATTGTGCCTGTAGTCAAAAGGGTTCAAGAGTAGTAACCATTTAATTTGTCATTTTCAAGTGTGTATTAAGGTTAATAATAATAATAACTTCCTATGCAGGTTGTAAAGGCTGTTTAGTTCCGTTTTGGTTTGTCCATTGTCTATCCTTCCTTGCAGAGCACCTGTTAACTTTTCTTGTTGCACATCACAAATTTAGTCTGGAAATACCTCCTTCAAGGGAAGGGAATTTGTTAAAGTACAATTTAACCAAGCCCTTATGCAGTAGGGAAGCCGTGGAAACCATGAAATGTTCAGCATTGACCCACAGACAGAATCTCTTTTAAACACTGTAAAATACACAGAATTCATCTATGTGAACAGTGGCTGTGTTCACTGAATATAAAGTATGCTTGATTCAGAGGGAAAATGACTCAGAGTGGCAATAAGATGCCAAAGTTAAATAATAGGTCAAATGAGTCAAGAGGTTTTTAAATATGCTTCAAGGGGCACACGCATCAGCTCTTCCTAGTATCTTCAGTATCTAAAATGCCTACAAATTGTTTGCAAGGAGCAGTGACATAGGTTGTTTTCTTTAACCACGCCCCCAGAGGCCTAATCCCCCCCACCTCCTGCAGTCAGCTCTCTGTGTTAGAGTGTTGCTAGCGTAAATGAAGACTTGAGCTTGGAGGAAACCACTCTCCCCCTCCATCACCAGAGCAAGAGCCAGGGAGCTCTATTAGACCGTTGAAGCTCGATATTCGTGTTGCATTCGTGTTGTCCTGCAATTATGTCTATCCATCCATCCATTATCTTAACCCGCTTATCCTGAACAGGGTCGCAGGGGGGCTGGAGCCTATCCCAGCATACATTGGGCGAAGGGCAGGAATACACCCTGGACAGGTCACCAGTCCGTCACAGGGCACACACACCACTCATACCTATGGGCAATTTAGACTCTCCAATCAGCCTAACCTGTATGTCTTTGGACTGTGGGAGGAAACCGGAGTACCCGGAGGAAACCCACGCAGACACGGGGAGAACATGCAAACTCCGCACAGAGAGGCCCCTGCCGACGGGGATTCAAACCCAGGACCTCCTTGCTGTGAGGCGGCAGTGCTACCCACTGCACCATCTGTGCCGCCACAATTACGTCCAGGATATGGAAATATAAAGAGTGCTTTCCCGGAAACATCATCTTCATTAATAGAATGAAATATGACCTGAAGTGCGTTTTATTTATTATTACAAACAGTATAATTACTGTCAGTCATTTCGATGTATTTCAGAGTCGCAATTCTCCGCTGCATGACAACGAAAGAAAACGATCCTAAAATACAATGATATTTAAGCATTTAAAGTAAACATACAATGGACATTGGCTTGAAATAACTTCAATCATTTTTTGTTAGTTTGTTTACGTTGTTGATTGTGAATAAACCAAGAATAAGAACACTGATGCGACATGTTCATATCACTCACAAATACGTGCTAATCTATTTTTGGTTTTCTACCGTGTTGAAGTTCCGTGACCCTGCCACTTCCCTACCCACATGCTCGATCCTTAACAGAGGCTTGTGAGCAGTGTCACGGGGCTTATAACAGCCTATGATACAGCACCCCTGATTGAGTGAGTGAGTGAATACCTGCACTGACCTTTCTGTCCCAGGTCGGCTACACTTCATGAAAAAAGCTACATATCGGAAAGGGAGGGATATAAAGCAAGGATAACGGAAAAGGAGAGAATTCAATCGCGAATCAGAGGGAGCAGGTTTGAAGAGCAAAATTAATAACTCACAACTAACTAATTTAAAAGATCAACAGGTCTTATTAGGTGCCAAAAGGCTTGTGGGCGTTCAATATCTGAAAGTACATTCAACTGAAAGATCATTGTATGCTCCTGTCATCCACTTCTACTTTCTCTGACATTGAAAATGTTATTCCAATGTATTCCTATCCGTCCATTTTGAACAGAGGCACGGTTAACAAACAGCTTACAGAGGACACATCAGAAGAATGACTGAAAATACCACAAAGAAGGTTAAGGAGACTGTAATCCTTTGCTAAAGGACAGCCAAAACTCACAAAGACTCAGCTGCCCAAGCATAAAATGTCTTGAAGCCAATTTTATTATTGTTTTTTTTTTTACGAGGAGAAAAAGGACAGCTCTTACACAGTGATGCAGCAGCTACGTATCAATCAAATAAAGCCCCCCTCCATTTGTTCTTTCATCACAAGCAAGACTAAGGAAATGGGATACAGCAAGTGCGCAAGCTGACAGGCAAATAAAAATGGCTCTATCACAAAGTGAAAGCCTCTTTCCAAACCGCAGCTCCCAGACTCCACGCACAACCGCAGGCTGAGGTACATGTGCCAGCAGTTTCATAGGTAATAACCTCAAGACTACTTTGGAAAACAACAGAATAAAAGTCACTACTTTTTTTGTTGTTGTTTTTTACAAAAGCTGACTTCTGTCTGAGATAAAACTGCTCGATAATTGGCAATCTATAGTAGCAAAAATGTAATCAAGAAAGCGGAGTCTTAATATGCCTCTCAAGTACCCCAGAGGAACACTTTTCCTGCTTTCCTCTGTCAGCTGATTTCATTTCTCTCCAGTTTTGCTAAGCAGAACTGCAACAGTCTCAATCTTAATTGTATTATCAGGTAAAATCAAGGATACATTACATTACATTTGTTATTTAAACTCAGAGCTCGGAGTAGAATGTGAAACCTTTCTGTGGATAAGACCTTGTTTTTTTCATATGAAGCATGAGCCTCAACTGGCTGCAGCTAGCTGTCACTACCATTGCCATCCATGGCATGTTGTACAAAACAGCTCTGTATTGAAAACAGGGGACCCTGTCTTTGTTCCCTACCCACTTAATAGGGGTACAGCTTGTTTGCGGTCTGGCTGCAGCTCTTTGGTGCACTACTTCTCCTCTCGCCAGCAGTCCCAGCACCAGCCAGTGCTGGACACACTCAGCTGTCTAAAGCCATTTCCACACTACTTAGACAGTGCCTAACACAGACTGCGATGGCAAAGTGCTTTTCCTGGCTCGGGCACAAAGAAGTGATTCCCGTTAAAAATGTGGCCACATTTTGAGTTTAATTGAACAATCTGTCCTGTTTTTGTCATACGAGGCATTGCAGGGACACAAGATTTTATGGGCCCTAGTTTAAGGAGGCGAACAGAGTTGGCAAACACCAGTGCTAGCACAGATAAAAAATGACAGAATTGGAAAACTGTTAAAAGAGCATTCTTCAAGATGGAATTGTTTGCTTTCGTGTCACCGTACATAAAACGCATCTTGGATCTTCAAGCAACTAAGCGACCCTCTGTGAAATGGGCACTGCTATTAACTTATTGATCGGCCTATATACACATTCCTTGCATTAGTGCACACATTTTAATGTTTCAATTGTTCTAAATTGTTCATGTGCTCTGGAATATAATTTTTTACCTTCAAAATTATAACCCAAAACATTTGTTGAGCAAGCATATTTGATCAGTTCATTTGTACAAATATCTATTACTGCAGATCTATCTGCAAACGAATTAATCTCTATTGCTCTTATCATCATCCTTATTAATTACGTATTCACGTGTAGTCAGTACGTATTACAGATTGCGTAAAGAGCAGCTTGTCTATGTCATACATTTGCTATACATTTGCAAAACAAAACCACTCAAAATGACTGATCCAGCCCCCATTTACTCCCACTCCAAAATATGAAATCCAAATGGATTTGTGCTCACACCACATCATTTCTGCATCAATATAGGGCCCTACATATCAGCACATTTAAAAATATATTATTCCATCTCAGTCAGCTGCAGGCAAGAATTCCCTTTAGGAACAGGCTGCATTTATTGAGGAGCACTGTATGGGAACAGTATGAGATTATCAGTGCAGTCACACTACTCCCACCCAATTTAATTCTACACATCATAGATGTGATTTTATTTCCCCAGGAACAGCATAAATCGTATCTGAATTGAAGTGTAATAAGAGCAAAGTGGGAATATCCCATGATTAACCACCACACTTTCCACTCTGATTGTGCATTTGTGTCCACTGAATAAAATACTGGTAACCTGATGCTCAACTCACATCCTGTATTCATGGTGTTGTTCGCAAAAATATACTGAATGCCCTCCATTTGACAGGACAGATTTTGGATCTTTTTAAATTTTTTATTGCACATGCTGAAACTGCCAATGACTTTTAATAGCGTAATGGAACTGGATTAATAAACAAAAGGTTTGAGTTAAAATCCCATGACCCTGTCTCATTGGTATTTTGTGTCAATTGGAACAGTAAATATCTAACTCTATGAATAGATGGTGTGTAAATACACTGTATACGCCTCTACTTGTCATATTGAATTTGGGCCACTGCAATGAAAATAAATAAATAAATATGCTATGCCATTGCACCGTACCAAAAACAAACCTTCTCATTTTTGTGCATTCTACATTGTTTTGTAGCTGCAGATTGGATTGTAAATAACACTTTATAGATCTTATGGAAGCATTCCAAATGAGGTTCCAAATTCATATCACTACAGTGAGATGATCAGTCCAACGAAAATCAATTCTTATTCACATAGAATCATATGTTTAGTCTGTGCCTTGAGTCTCAAAGCATTTTCATCTCCTATTGTCAGCACAGTAAAATATGAATAATGAATTCATCAAATTAACTGACCCATCTGAATGGAACGGCAAAGGTAAATTACACTAGAGATTGGACGAAAATCACCTATCACCTTCTAAACAAAGCCAGGAATAACGTGGAAACCAGATGCTATCTGAGTAAAATGAAACACACTCCTTTTTGATGAGCTTCAGGATGATGGAAGAAAATGAAGCGGACCCTCTTTCCAGATAACCAAGGAATCCAAGCATTTATGATGCTTTTTAAAATGCATGATACTAAAGCTAACTCGAGTGTCCCTAAATTAAATTGAATAAATACATCTAAATTAAATATATGCAGTTTCTATACATATATAAGTGGATAAAGAAGCTGCAATACCAGCCATAATGCAAGGATCAACACACCATTTCTTCTCGTCATTTTCCCTGCTGTTGGCGTAGGCGGGGTGAAATCCAGTTTTTAGTTAAGAGCGGTTTTGGAAATACGTAGAATAATTCTTATTTAACTTCTAACGGTGATTTAAAATGGTATTGGAAAATGGAGTCTTGAACTGCTGTGCACTAATGAGCCCAACTAGCAACACTCTAATATAATATCTGATAACTAATTCAAAAGAACAATCAATGTTCAGATTACAATTATTGTAATTTTGTATAATTGTATTTTAAAAGGGAGTCACATGCACTCTAGACATAGAAAACAGCTTTTTAGCTTTTAATCTGCTGGTGAACTGTTGGAAGTTGGAACTAAATTAAACTGGGACTGAAAGCATTATGGGTGTTATACAGTTGAAAAATATTTAAACTAACCACAGTGTCCTTTACCAATCTGTAGGTAAAGTTTTAATACTATGGTGTTTAATGTGATAAAGGGAAACCACAGAACATGAACGCTCCACACAGAAAGGGCCCTGGCTAGATTTGAACCTGGGACCACCTTGCCGGAGGACAATTACTACCCACTGGAGGACCATGCTAACAAGGAGCATTGTCATTGGCAAAAGAAAATCTGAAAAATTAACCATTGAAAATGGTAGCCAATTTATGAATTGGGTGATCCATAGGGATCAGGATTGTATGGAAAAAAAGGTTTCTTGCTATTTCTAACCACTTTTTGAGTGCTTATATGACATGCAAATGTTCAAGTTATTTGGTTATTAGGCTGAAGGGTTATGGTGATTTCATTTCATCTCTGTAAAAGCACCACCTTTTGACCCAGTAGAACCAAACTATATAAGCAACCTTGGTTTATTTTGGCAAAGACGTCTATCCAGTTTTGAATCCAAGTTTGCTTTCAGACGTTATTTGCATTAATGAGATAAGGCACGCCCACATACATTTTCATTGGCTGTTTATTCAGCCAAATTGTAACTTGTACCTGTACCTGGTGTGAAGTTGCTTGCTCTCAGTAGGAAATACACCAAACCTCCTGCATGTTTGATAAATTACTGTAGTGCCCAGTATTGGCCAAGTGTAAGTTAGCACAGACTGACCACTAGTACCCATGGACCAAATCTCAAGATGATTGAACCTTTTTAAGTCCATCTAATATGATGAAGGGAACCCACACAGATACCTGCAAAACATGCAAAATGCACACAGAAAGGGCCCTGGCTGGATTAAAACCCAGAACCTTCTTTCCCAGAGGCAATTGCGCTAACCACTGGTGCACCACACCGGCAGAGCTGTTCAACATTTTTGAAGAAGCTTGGTCTCCGGAGGCAGTACCCAAATATTCATGCAAATTGGTACATTTTTGTAGGAGAAGAAGCATTTGAAGCGCTTTTCGAGAAATGCAAATTTGCTGAAATCTAATATGGGGGACATGGTGGGTCATTGAAGCGCATTTTTTTCTCCAGGCACAGACACATATGATTAAAGCTTATGACAGTAGTCCAAACACAGTGAGAAAGACATGTGTTGAAGCATTCAGAAGAATGATATATTACCGTTTGCCTATTGGCAAATTATCACCAAGTTTTTAATGACTGCTGAATTTTGATTGGCTGATCGTGGCCATATTTTTTCCAGATATGACTATATAAATGTACATCCAATTTGGGGTTGACATAAAGCAAGCAACGTTTAAATTTGATTGGTAAAGGAGGTGTTTAAGGCATTTTATTTATATTCCTCTTACAGTGCCACCTTTTGGTATAACTAAATAAAATAATGGCCACGCCCACAACAATTAATTGATAAAATAACTTTTTTGGGGATTAGTCCCAGCATGTGAAATTTGGTGAATATTAAATTAAATGTGTAGAAGAAGCAAAGCATTTTTTTTTTTTTTCTTGTTTTTCTTTTTGTAAATAGTGGAAAATGCAGATGCAAAAAGAAATCGGGAATGTATTTTGTTTGGCATAAGTCAAGGAATCTGGGAAAAAATAATTTAGTTTCTTGACCAAACGGTTCTGGAGTTATGGAACCTAGCTCTACATTTTACAATTTTTGCTGCCCATTCAGTTTTAGCTATATATATATATAGATATATAATTTTAAAAATTAAAAGCCATAGGGTTCTAGCACCCTAATAATGCAGAAACAAGCATTTGAGCATTAAGCGAACGTTAAGCAACATGTTTAAAGTGGAAATCCCCCACACCAAAAATGTATTTACCTGAATAACTGCACTTGAATAATCAGTATTTTTGCATAGATGTTTTGCATATAAATTATGGTGGAATTCACCACCTGATGAAGTAGTATTAAAAAAGAACTGCAAAGTAAAACATGGATCATCTGCCTGTAAGACGTTCAGTTTGTTTATTACTGTCTTCATATAAAAAGCTGGATAAGGCAGCAGTCATACCTCTTTAAAGTAAAATCAACTCTCATACAAAATTATAATTTATATTTTAACACAAAATATCTGTGCAACCAACTCCTAATCACCCAGTTCTGAAGTATGATTATGAATGTTATCTAGCAAAACCTCCAACACATATATATACATACTGAAACTGAACATTAGCATTGGTGGCGGTTTCACTATGAAAAAATACATTTCACAGTACTTGCTTGTACATCCATGCTTTAACAGTTTATAAAAACACATTGATCAATGATTTCCTTTCAAAACATGATGTCCATACCATAACGGGGTGGCCTGTAGTGTAGTGGTTAAGGTAAACGACTGGGACACGCAAGGTTGGTGGTTCTTATCCTGGTCAGTGTAGCCACAATAAGATCCGCACAGCCATTGGGCCCTTGAGCAAGGCCCTTAACCCCACATTGCTCCTGGAGAGGATTGTCTCCTGCTTAGTCTAATCAACTGTCTGTTGCTCTGGATAAGAGCGTCTGCCAAATGCCAATAATGTAATGTAATGTAATAACACATATGTTTTGATGATTTCAAATATAAACATTGTGATATCTATCACAGCGTATATTTTGGCTTACCTATTGAGCAACTGCATATTCACCTAAAATACTTCAATAATCAATTCAATTCAGCTGTGTTGAAATTATGAAACTGGCCCAGAGATGCAGCATCTTTCATCAAACATGACTACCTAAATAAATCTAGTCTTCTTCCACATTGTATCATCTTTTTTCCAAGTTCTCTGACTACCAGCTCCATGAGTAGTCATGGAAACAAGAATCCTGTATTCAAAGGCTCAAGCTAATTGCCTCACTTATGCCCTGGTCACATTTGGAACAGAAATAATATCCATAAACATAAAATGTTTGAATACCGTCGCCAGAGAATGCTATCATTCGACACAACTGTCAATTAAATCCCTTTTTGGGCACCCTGTTTCAACTGGGAAAGCAAGCAGAGTGCCACAAAAGACAGAGATAATTAATAACAAAGGATAATTTGATAATGTGCCCTCAAACTGAACAGTTAGCAACACACTGGTCCCTCTAGGTTTTAGCATGCCTTCGAACTACTGTAATCTGTCCAGACTGAACTAACAACTACTAACCACTAATTACTGGGAGATTGCCTATTGTTCCTTACATTTCCTTTTTGTCTAAGCATCTTGCTGCAAGATTTATTTTTATAACATACACTTTGAGTTTTTCCTCTCCTAATGTTAAATCATACACCTTCTATTTGATTAAAACAATTATAGGATTGCTTCCTTTTCTAAACAATTCTTTATTCGTTGCCAGTACTTCCCATATAATTAAACACGGGAAATGACAATTATCAGGGGGAATATGATTGTTTAACTTAAATGTCCAAATATCCATCGCATATGTGAATATACACTTTTTCAAAGCTAATGCTACTTCATGTAAAAATATCTGCTTTAACGGTTATCATTTTCCTCCTGTGTTGTTTAAGTGCCTGTGCAAACTGAATCGGGGGGGAAGGAGCTGGACGGGTATTTTGGCCCACAGTAGGATTTTAATGGTCTGTAAAATCGGACACCAAAAGTCTGCTTTATGGGAAAATGCAGAGCACACTGGCAATAACAGAATACTTCATTCGGGTGATTATGAGTAAAGAAATGAATGCACTATGAAGGTATCCATGCAGATACCAGGTTACTGCAGTAATTACTATTGATAAATCCATCATAGAAAATGTAATCACAATGCACAGCATGCATTTTTATATTATGTTTGCAAAGAGTAAACCTGGGTACAGAGATAATTTAATATAGAGCACACAGGCAATAGACAATGATAAACATATCAAATATAATAATTGTTTTTTCCACTTCTCTACAATCTTACCAACTTATTTCCTTGTAACTTTTAGATTTGCAAGTTTAGATACGTAAGCTCTCAGATTTTAATATTTAGTTTTAATGACTGAAACAAGAATAAAAAACTCAAACCTGCAAAGTTTCAATATGCTACTTGGCCTACCAGCAAGGTTTTGTTTTCTTTTGAATGGAACAATGGGCTGAAAATGCAGGCTACATCCTGTGCAGGTAACAATATTTTTTCAGTTCAATCATCTGGCACCCATACATTTGGCAGAGATTGGTTCTGACAATTAAATGAAGTCCATGAAGGGTTCTATCTAACAATTATTTTGTATTAAGTTTGTAACAAACTTACTGATAAATCATCAAATTTGACATAAGTGCAGCCAATTATTGAAAATGAGCATAGCATCTAAAGTGTAACATAAATGTAATTGCCGTTTACATTGATATGCAGACTGTACAGGCTCTCAATTGTTATTTCGGTGTAATAAATGGTAAAACCAACTGGGTTAAAATTTTAGGTGCCTACATTTCAGCATGTTGCTATGGTTACACATGTTGGCTAAGATAGTTCAAAATAGAGAAGCTGGTCAACTAGGCCTACAGAAGGCAACATAGCCATCTTCTCTGTTTTGTGCTGATGATAGCTAGATACGTTTTAGTTTCCCCTTTACAAACTGTATACAAACAACCATTTTAGGGCATCACATTGTAACATTAGTAAACTTATGGCTATTAATATCTCGATGTAAATTTACTGTATTTATTGTATTTATTTATTATTTTATGATTTCTGCACCCTGCACTTTATGAGGGCGTAAGCAGACGTGGAGCCGAGAAAATCCGCAAGGGGTTCCTTGCCATACTGCCAGCGCTAACAAGAAATTGCCAGCATCAAGGGCCATACGCTACATAGCTATTCAAAACAAAATTCCTTCATTGAACTGCGGTGCTTCAGAGTTAAGAAATTAAATGAAAGAGAAGGACGCAATACCGCCAACTATTGGTGGGGCTGGGCCCTACCAGCCCCTAATTTAGAGACACCACTACTCATCAAATTGGGAATGAAGCACCTGACACCACCAGTGAAAAAACACCATATTGAGGTGTGCTTTAAGAATGCAAACACATTGAATCGATATTGCTACAAAAATACTATCTGGGGAACGTTTTTTTCTCAAATGAAAAAATTACGGATTGACATTCTACAAGTTGCCAATGTATTCATTAAGTCAGGCTACATTTCTGCCAATTGCCACTTTTCAATTATACACATTATTTTTCAATTTTATAATGACAATGATAATTGTATATTCGGCACCGCTGGGCTTTGGATGTCTCATTGTGGTGATTGTTACCACTGTGGCTCAGAAGATAACACTCTTAATTTTTTGAAAGCTCAAGGTACTGTGCCCCCAGGGGTCTAGTATCCGGCGAAACTGCCAATTTGCCCAGTGCTTCCACCAGCCCTGTGCACACACACGTACTCATCTCCACAACTGTCGATAAGCAAAAATGGCCATTTAAAATAAATACACAGGAAGTGAGCTATATTTTAAGCTCAAATGTATGAGGAAAGTATATTTTCATTCTAATAAAATGTATAATGGATAAATGGTTTTTAACAAGATATTTTCTGAGTCAGGGCATATAAAAAGGTTCACAAAAGCGTTTTTTTGAAAATGGTGCTTTTAGATTAGCAGAGTAGAGCACAGCACAAATTGTGTTTCTTGAGGACAGACAACCCAACCCAATCTGAAGAGTTCAGCATCGATGAGCATCGCTATAAGAGCAGCATTGCTGATTTTTATTATTTAAGAATATTAGACTAAATGAAATATTAAGCAGCTGTCTTGCTGCTAATGAAAAGTATTACCAATGAGTCATCTACTAAAGTCTTTTTGAGATATCATTATACTTTACTCAAAACGGAATGGTTCAAGATCATTCAGATCCTTAGATAGTACCTATGGACTGCTCTCTTGGACGCAATCCACAAATTATGAATCGGGTTCAAGTGTGGTCAATTACCATTTTCTTTATTTTGGGATCAAGTAGGGATCAGTAGCATTAACTTCAATGCAATTATTATCAATATTGTTAGACATTAGCAGGATTATACCATTTCCCTGCATCAGCAAAAGATGCATATTCTTGGGATCACAGGATATTTCAGCTTACTGGTGGGTGGATTTCTGCGGCCTGTTCCACAAAGCAGGATTACTTAGTTAGCTGGATAACTGAGTGAGTGAACCCAGAACAGCTATTTTTAGTCCTTGTTCTAGATTTGGGAGGGTTCCCAGGTTTTACTCAGTGCAGTTATCCAGCAAACTCAGTTACTACTACCGGGGGGCCTAATCCACTACTGGTGTTTGGCCAAAATGTTTCTGAACTTGCTGGAGGTATGATTGCATTCAACATTATCTAGAGCCCCGAGACCCCTAAATGTGTGTATAAGCATGTGTGTGTGTGTGTGTGTGTGTGTGTGTGTACCAATTTGAAAAAAAACATCAAGACATATAGAATTCCTTCACTTCCAACTCTTCCAATTACTTTTCAACTCTTACTTCACTGAACAGTTTCTATCTGGAATATTAAAGCACAATGTGCCTTCAGTTCACGGCCAGTTCAGGTTATCCAGATTAGTTAATGGAAAGGAATTTAAAAGTTTCTTCCGAAACCAATATTCATTATATGTTTCATAACAAAATAAATAATTGCTAATAAGCAGAGCAGTGGTGCACTGACTGAAGCTGCTGGCCTAAATACAGAGGAATGGGTTGAGGAAAAGGACCGGTCTCTGATTCAGGTACTCTGGTAGTTGTGTTAAAAAATGAACAAGGATTTATCAAGCTCAGCCAGCAAGCCTTGACTTGTAAGGAAACTAAGCTCCACCCCATTGCTCTGGGATTACTGTGTTATACCTTCTTATGCCCTTGGATTTTGTCTCTAGTAGCCAGAATATCAGGTAAGCTTGAGATGTCAGGGGGGCAGCATGCTTACTTTTTGGTACGAGAATAGAATCTGGAAACCTTTTGTAATCTTCATACACAGAGCTATAATGAGTAAAGTAACTTTTAACTAGTGTCTTGATTATGGGGTTACATTTTTTTAAATCCATGAATGTGGTTCCTCTTAGTTACACAAGATGAGGTTCTTGAAACAGTAAATACTTATATTTTTACAGATCTTTTACATCATATATCATTATATATCAATGATATTTCCATGATTTCATTTTCATAATGCATGTTTTCATGTTAAGGCCATTTAAAAATTCACTGTGTTATATTTTCGCTCTTTAAGCCCCACATTTTATAAACCTAAAACTCAAAGGGATAGCAGTTGTGATGTTAATAATAGCTAACGCAGTTACTGTGGACTGCATTCATTTGCATATCACATACAGTATAATAGCTGATTCCTCCTTGCATAGCATACACGATCTGGCACCACTTCTAAAAGTATAACATCTCTAAGATGTATAATTCACATAGATGTAATTCACATTTTTAAATTTCCATATAGAGCATTCCAACAGAGCATTCTGCAATGAAAGCAAATGGCACTCAAAGGTAACAAAGCTTAAATATAAAGGTATTACCCACCTAAAAATCGGCCACACTTCAGATTTTAATGAGTCTCATTTGAAAAATCTCATGATTATTGCAACTTGATGTCAATGTTGTTGCATTAATTTCAACTTCATTGCAATGAATAATCATGTAGGATTAGTATAGCATCAATTAAACCTTTCACTGTTTCAGCAAGCATTTACCTGTGAGACTCTGCTGTTTGTTTTTGAGTTTGTTTAAATACAAAATGTAATAAATAAAGAACAACAACCAATGTATAAAGACCATATGGGGAATCATGTGCAGCATTATCCAGTATTCACTAGTAGAAAGACAGGAGTACCAGTAACTGTGAACAATTGAATTAATGGATTTGCTGCCTGTGAATTCCCAGACTCATCTACCATGTTATTTTCCAATAAAAATGTCAATGCATAGACAGAGGATGCAATTTACTGGAAAAAGTAGTCCACACACACAATACAAGGAAAAAATACCAAATGCAATTATGTACTGCTTTGTTTCTATTGTGTTTACAATATTTATTTGAAGGAATACTATGTTCTAAATGTATAAACCGCATGTGACAAAGCACCTTCAACATGGTTTTCTTCATTCGATTGAGTGCAAATAAATGCTGCAGCACTTAACCACCATTGCTAAGCACACTTTCTTTTTTCAAATTGGTTCCTTTCCACTGTCCAGCTGAGCAAAGAATATGCAAAAAGCCTACTTTTGTCTCAGTGACAAACATACTTTTGTCTCAGTGGCTAACATACTTTTGTCTCAGTGACTAACATACTTTTGTCTCAGTGACTAACAGCAGGACATATCCATTATTTGTCCTGTCTTGAAAAGGATACCGTATTCAAGATACAGTAACGATCAAGCTTAACAAGTCACAAAGGTTTTGCACTGATTTAACAGTGCTATTTGACGAAAGTCACTGAGAAAAACAAGGCAATACCAAGAGACCTATACTTATTAGATGCACTCTAAAAACTAAGTCACTGCCTGTACTCCAAAAAAATTTTATAATAATAATAAGACATCAAGTTGTAATTTCTACTTTGGGAATTATTAGGCAAATGTTGACAAAGTAAATGTAGAGAAACACAGCACAGTTTAAATAGCCTACACCTCCTTAATGTAGCTGTTAGCACAGCTGCCACTCACCCAGGAGAAGCAGTTCATTAGCTAGTGTAGCGCAATATTGTTTTAAACGTCAGATCGATAGCCATTGTCATGGACTTCCAAAGATGACCAATTAAAAATGAAATAAATCGAAATTATTGCTTTTTACTTGATTTGTAATTTTTTTCTTTTTGTGATTTATATAAAAATATTCAAGCAACAATATTTTGCAGAAGAAATGATACAATTTTAAATATGGAGGAAACCCACATTGGTTGTACTTCAACTAGCCATGGTAGTCTGACAATGATAGGTACATAGCATTTACTTAACTATATATATATATATATATATATATATATATATATATATATATATATATATATATATAGTGAATTCATTTCATAGCGTAGGAAATAATCCCTATTTTAGTAAAAATGTCATTCTTCCAGTAACTGACCCCAACTGTGTGCACTGATCTTCAATGGATGTTTTTTCTGAGGATCTCAATCTCAATGTACATTGAATGTGACACAAGCCAAATCTATGGGGAAATTTTCAAGAAGTACTGTATAGTGTTTTGCAATGGTGCAGTTAATAAAGTTTATGAGGGAAGCCAGCTGTCATAGAAAACATTGAACAGAGATAGGGCCTGATCAGCAAAGGTTGTTTATATCAAATCCCCTTTTATTTTGACACCATAAATAGACAGAAAGAAGAACCAGTGCACTTCCTCCATGTGCCTACAGCACTCAATACCCTGTTCTCCACAGAGCTCTAAGCTTGAAGACTAGAGCTACTGTATCACTGTATCTAATGATGCTATCAGAATGAGAATGATTTAAAGTGCCTCTGATGCATCAGTGTTATACCTGGAACCTTCCAGTAAGACTCCCAGGCTTTCTGTAAAATTGCAAGAGCCCAATATAGAGGAGACAGAAGCAGAGAATACTAAACAGCTGCAATGCTTGACAAAACCACCCTCATGGGAAAACTGTACAGTCTCTGTCCCTACTAACCATTATCATTCTCATAATGTCAGAGGAAGTGAAAACCCAAGTCATTTTAATACAGAACTATGTTTGAGAAAGTATGCCAATTCAAGATGACCAGAAATTATATTCAATCTCATTTTTTTGTGTGTTTGTACACGGGGTTATTTGAAATACAGTCTACTTTCATAAAACATAATACCTGAAAATATATATATTACATATTGATAAAGAGATGAAAAAAGATATCTCAATTAGTGCAATTCAATAAAGGAAAAATAAAAAGATACTGACGCTCTCAACGGGAACACTCTCATAGGTACCACAGATAATAAGAGACTGTATGTGTTTAATCTCAGAAACTAAGCATGGTAGACATGTAATTGCCACAAATGTCAAATTATGACATTGTCGTGATTCACATGGTTAATGTAAACAGCAGATCTATTGTAAGCGTACCAACTGTGGGGGAATCTAAGGGAAATTTTCAACATCCTGCAACTGGAATAGAGTCAACGGCAAAGCTGCTTTCAGCACCAGTCATTGGTTTACAAAACACAGAACGAGCGAATCACTGAACCAGGAAAAGCGAATTCAGAGTCAGTTTTAACCGTTTATCACAATATCAAGGTTACTGTCACAGGCTCTTAAAACTTTAGTCTTCCCCAGCAAATGTCCTCAAAACTCATAATATTCATAGAGCAGAAAAATGAAATAAAATAAAAACAACAAAAATGTGCTGAAGTTGATCTCCCAGGTAAACTATCTAATACTGTTTTATACAAGCAAAATAAATAATAAAGAACAATGGACACTCAGTGAGCACTTTATTAGGTAGAGCTGTACACCAGCTTGTTAATGCAAATATTTAATTGGCCAATCATAGGACTAAATGCATAAAAGCATGCAGACATGGTCAAGAGGTTCAGATGTTTTTCAGGCCAAATGTCAGAATGGGGAAGAAATGTGATCTAAGTGAGTTTGACCGTGTAATGATTGTTGGTGGAAGACAGGGTGGTTTGTGTATCTCAGAAACTGCTGATCTCCTGGGATTTTCACACACAACAGTCTCTACAGTTTACAGAGAATGGTGCAAAAAAACAAAAAACATCCAGTGAGCAGCAGTTCTGCGGGCAGAAACACCTTGTTAATGAGAGATGTCAGAGGAGAAGGGCCAGACTGGCCAAAGCTGACAGGAAGGTGACAGTAACGGAATTAACCACACATTACAACAGTGCTATGCAGAATAGCATCTCTGAACACCCAGCACATCATAACTCTAAGTGTATAGGCTACAACAGCAGAAGAATTCATAAGTCAAAAAAATAAGTCTAATAAATACCTAATAAAGTGCTCACTGAGTGTATACTCACTCTGGTGTGTTAAAGTGTATAATATTTATATTTAAATAAATGTCAGATGTATTCTTGGAATTTATCCATTTCTAATGCAAAGTGAATGAATGAATTATGAATAACATATACAGGAAATGTGAATTTAAAAAAAATGAATAACACATATTTCAAATATATTTGACTTGCAACTGGATACTGAGTAATTCCTACTGCATTGATCTTTATGAAATTGTACTGAGAGTATGGCATCTATTAATGCATTTTAGGCAGCATAATCTTGTGTGAACTGCCATGTGAAATGAACATGCAATCTACTGTACATGCAAAAATAACAAAACCTTGCTTTTGCAAGAGCAACATGTTATATTTTATTTGGTACAGCCAGTTTTCCAAAGTGGAGTTTTCACAATTGGCTACCATGCTTTGTTTCTAAAGGTAACAGGAATTGTACTGAAATTATTTTGGATTATTAAACATTTCTTTTTTTTAATTGAGAGTGAATTAAAAGCTAAGTCTGAAATTGCGAAATAGGACAAACAATGTACTGTATCAGTGTCTCACATGCACACACACACTTCTGCACAGAGAAATAGACAGACACACACACACGTTCACACACTACACACACACAGGCACACAAACAGAACCGATTCATCTGAAATGCACGGCGCTGCTCATCCCATTCAGCACTTTAATTTTAGAGTTGATTGATGAGGTTATCTTGTCGTTCTTTTGAGAGGACGTACCAGTCGCTCTCTCCTCTCTGTTTCGCTCCATTTCGGCTTGCTTACATACCTCCTTTTCTACATATTTTCTTGTTGGGTTTTCTGGCGCATTCCTTGGATATTCTTTTGACTGTAAAACGAATAAAAGACTACAAAATAACAGGAGGCTCTGGAAAAAACAGATGACACATGCAAACAACTTATCTGACCCCATCCCCCCCCCCCCCCCCCCCCCCCCCAACTCCCACCACTACCACCGCCACAACTCACCCAACAACCCCACCCTGTCAACCTTAGTCAACAAAAACAACAGAACACCTGTCAAGAGAGTAACGGGGGTGTTGGTTGCAGAAATATTCCAAACTAATGGTGACAAAGAACACTTTCTCCACCTTGGGACACAAGAAGCCTGTTTTCACATGCACTTCTATGTAAGACCCATTACCATCATGTATAGAATAAATTCAAAATGGCCATATTAACAGCAATAAATGTTTATGGCAACAAAAGTCCAGGATTATTACAGTTGTATGTTGTACAGCAGAATGTGCAAAAAATTCAAATGTGTGAGTATGTCACGGAGCTTCACATAATGCCTTGGGACATAGCAGCAGTTTCTAGGGTATGATGTCTGTATTTTTTCATTATTATTTTAAATAGGAAGCAGCATTTTTAGGCTCTGTGTGTTTTCAATTTTTGATTATTTTAGAGTTTGTATGCCTTTATACATGAATAGCCTTCCATATCATTGGATCACTGTATGATGAAATATCACCAGATGCTACCTTAATGCTGATTTCACTCAATGATATGAGGTCCTGGTTACACCAAAGGCTGACTTCACACATTGTCAAATGTAATGAAACACCTGGTGTAGCTGACTATAGGTCATAGGTGTCATTTCCACCACACCAGGGACATATCTCCAGTACTTCTTCAAAAGGCTGCGCTTGTCATCACACTAAAAGTATGACCAAAAGTCATACAGAGTACATTATTATGTTGAAAGTGTTCCAAAAATAACAGCGAGAGAGACTAGTACCTTACAGAAAATGTCTGTTAACTGGCACAGTTGAGAGCAGACAGTTCAATCTTTTGTCGACTTTCAATCTTCATCTGGTGTACTTCATTCACAGTGCTTACAATAGCAAGATATACTACACTGTAGAGACAATGTATGTTTATTCTTGCAAAAGAGGTATGCGCTATCAGAAATGTAGGAATAAATCAAGTAAAATGAGCATGGTTTTGGAACTGTAGACAGAATGTTTTCCTTTTTTTCTTGAAATAATTGTGGTAATGTTAGGGCTAATCCTAACTATTTGAGTCCTGGTGGTGGTTCTACAAAACCAAAATCATTGATTCTTGGCATGTTCAATGCGGTGTACAGCACCACGGCATTAGCACACTTTAACACATACAATCTCTTTCTGCATGTCAGAAAAGGTTCAGGCATTTCACCGGTATTGATATTGTACCAACAGGACAGTAAGGGGTCTTACATTGTGTAAACTGATGCCACAGGCCTCCCATGAACCAGACAGAATATTTCACCAACCCTAAAAAGCATCGTCCTCTGAGCAGGCTAATCTGCTAACCCCCAGAACATTCCAGACAGTACGAAGAAGATGCAACAAGGCCATCAAGTCCAATTTGTGTTTTGTTTCCGCCTACTTTTTTGCCTGATGCTTCTCGGCGTTTTTTGATTCATCGTTTTTTACGCTTGACTAATTTTTTTTCTTTCTTTTCTGTAATTGTAAACAAAAGAGGAACCCATAACAGTGGCATGAGTAGGGGTAGTTGATGAAAAAAAATCTCATGAGAAGATCAAGTCAAGATGGAAGAGACCGACATGAGACACAGACACAGATGCATGCACCAAACAATAGCTCATGCTTCAAACACAATACCAAGGTGACAGGAGGTCTGACTGTAGGCTTTTGGCTTTATCCGGTGTACCCAACAGACTCACCATCCTCAGTTGGAACATAGATGTTTAAATATAAGCAATCCTCGTTCTGATCCTGTATGTACGTGGCAACAATATCCATGTTGAAGGTGAACCATATCGGCATCATTATTTCTGGCACGGCATTTTGAATATTCTGCGGGCAGACGGGCGCAAAGTGGGTGGCGTTCTTGATCCCTGACCAGGAGGACGGCGGCTCAGGTGGCATGAAGCGCTTCTCGCCCACTGGAGAGGCAGCGTACGGGACCCCCAGGTATTGGTCCACAGGCCCCAGGATCTCGCTAGGGAGAGGGACCCTGACACCCCTAAGTTTCCCATATTGCGTGTTCACTGTCGGGTGGTAGTTCTGGCCTCCGACCACTGTGAGGCACCAGCAGAAACTCGCTATCCACAGGGCGGCGCCGCAGCAAGTGCTCGTCCTGGCTCTGCTGCAGTCCCGGAGGTGTGCGAGAAGACGGCTTCCCCTCGGTGCAAACCACATGGTCCGTACAAATGTCTGCCGCTGTTAGACACCAGCACACACACCAGGCCCCCTCTGCTACTCCTGTAGGCTCTCAGTCATGGAGTCTGGCCTTTCCTAATCCTGTCATTGGCTGCTGATAAGGGGGAGGTGGGGGGGTGGGGCAGGGTTCACAAAACTGTTGCCGAAAATCTCGGGATGAGGTGTCGTCTTCGTTCACGGTCCGGTCCCGCCAAGTCGCTTATCCTTTGCTGCAAAAGAAGAAGACAGGCAAATTAATTACTACTCTCCCAACTGCCAACCAGTTCACTCTCTGTCTTCTCTCACACTCATATTTTTATTGACTTGGAGAGTCCCTTTTCTCTAGTGACATAAAACACAACACATAAATATGACAGTTTTTTCAGTGTTACCATCAATCAACACAATCACTGACTCCAAGACTTACTAGGAAAGGCCCCATGAGTTATGCATAGGCAGTATCTAACTAATGTAAATCACATGATTTTTCTCTATTCTCGGTATCGTTCAATAGCAATATTTCTGTAAACCTCTGAATGCAAAGGTACACGTACAGTATGTCAATAAGCCGTGTGTATTTATCATGGTTTCCATGGCTCAAGTGTACAGAAAAACAAATTCGGTAATTTCAAAAGTAAACTCACAATTTGCAACTTTGCTTTGAGGATTGACTATATTTGCAGACTTATATTGAAGAATAAAGCCATTTTATGATTCATATTCAGTCACAGAGATACAACCACCGTGTACTTTATCTTCCACCAGGCATATATTTATACCCACAGTTAGCTTCTCAGCTCAAGCGTATTGATTGTTCTCCCCTCCATAGAGATTGAAATATGTGAAGTAATGCATTTACAATGAGCTTTCCCTTGTCAGTTTTTCTTTTAAAGATCAAATTCACAAATGCTACACATTAAAAAAGGGTAGAGTATGACAGCACCGCGAATGCTAATCACTGGGGCAAATCGAAAGGAGGCTTCCCAGGTATGGGAGCATATCACCTCGGTCATGCCAACTGATCAATTTTCAATTTTTTATGGCTGCGGAATCTCAAGCCCTCCGCCGCAATCTGATGCATTCAAACAACAAAGGAAAGAAAAGCCGGGGTTTAGCCGAGGATATTGCATTCCAAAAATTACTTTGTAAATGATTTATAATGTATCATCAGCTTGTAGTGTCTCACTCGCAGAACCCTTGGAAACGCAATATTAATGTTCCTGAGGGTGCAGTTATCACTCCACAGCACACGCCACCCACAGCGGCTGAACAGCACCACAGCCCGTCGGTGACTACTTCTTCCCCGTAAACGCGACTTCCCTTATCGCAAATACGCGCTCGTAATTCCGCTGAAACGCTAACAGCCCCCCCCCACCCCACCCTGGTTGGATACCGGCTCTGACACTCACTAGCTCGCAAGGTATAGAAATGGAGGTGCAGGTGATCTAGACAGAGACAGACGGGAAGCGCAGGTGTGTGCGCCCCGGCGGGTTGACCCCCCTGCTCCCACGCTCTCGTCTGATACGGCGCCGCTCCCAATCTGGCACGGAGCGCAACACATATTCTCACAGCGAGAGGAGGCCCGAGCAGGCCCGTCACCTCGAAACCAGCCGCTTTGTTTCCATTCTGCTTCCATTTGGCACTTCATAGAGGACAGCGCGGTACGGGGACGGAGAGGAATACGTGCGCGGTGGGTATCTGAGAGCCGACAGTATAAGGAAGAATGCGAAGGCTCGTTTGAACAATGAAGTTAGAATGTAAGCAATTAGCTAAATCAGTAGGATTGGAATTAGTAAAGCATAACTAGATATAAACCTTACAAGGGGGAAATTGAGCAAAATAAAATGTGTCATCTTCCATAAAGTGTGGTGCGAATAATCTGAACGTCTAGCCATAATGTCTGGATATCTAGATAACGTTATTGGATTGAAATGAAATGACCTTATTGGTGGAATATACCGTACTAGAGGCCAGCAATATCAACATTTGAAAAATTGAGCTCAAGGTGAAATTGCTCAAAAATAATACACTCTGATTTGCGACATTTTCCAAACATACTGAAGTGGGTTTTCTAAACTGATGAAAATATTGATATACTGTAGTGTTGTTGAAAAATAACAAGAAACTAATAAAAACCAAAAACAGTATTTCTCTTGTTTATCCATTTGTCAGTATGTTTAATTTCCATGGATTTAAGATAGATAATACAATACAGAACTGTCTTGGAGAGGTCGACAGTGAGTTTGCACAAATATTGCAAAAAAACCTATTCCTATTTGCTTTTTTTGTTGTTCCGGTTGTGCATATATTCTGTAAATCACGAATAATGTATAAACACATTCACATAAACAGGATAATAATATTGGATGACAATGCACATTATCATTCTACCCATACAAGAAGGGAATGTAATATAGCCCATACTGACTGGCAGCAGTTTTTTATCGGGGAACACTAAAATGAAACTGGTGTAAATGTCACTTTTTTTTCTCAGTTTTGATCTTAGACACATGCCAAAACAGAAAAAGTTATGTAAAAGGTCTCTGCAGCGAATAAATAAATCCATAAAAGGTTTTGGAAGGAAGAAGTAACTTTATCATTACGAGACATGAGAGTAATAAATTAGCTTACATGCCCTTGAGTTGAAAAATGGGATGAGCTACAGTTCCAAATGCCTCTTAAAATCGAATTGCCCAGGTAATTCTACCGAGTACCAGCATAAGCATTGGAGATCTAGAATGTACTTCACTGACAGAGGGCTTCACATGTGATGAGGTCTCACATAAATGAAAAAGCAATGAAACAACAGGTCTATCCCTATAAGGAACAGTCGTAACACGTGTTACAATCGCACCTTACGGTGATATTCACCAGATTACATTACATTACATTAATGGCATTTGGCAGACTAGTGTATGCTAACACTATGCATGTTAGCATACACTAGGCTACTAAAACACATTATAGTGAATCAGATTTGCTAGACTGCAGTTTTAAAACAAATAAACAGCAAGTAGATTTGAGTAATGTTTTTTAAATATTTATACACAACCAAGATAAATATTTTTAACCATGGATTTATTTGTAACAAGGGCAATTTTTGTCTCTTGTTCACAGGATACGGACAAAGAGACAAAAACAAGAAACCACAACAATTAAAAAGTATTAAACTAAAAAATATAAAAATGACAACAAGATTAATCCTCACTTTTAATCAGATGATTCTGAAATCTTAATAATTTATCATTTTAGCTACAGTAAAAGGAAGTTGATTTTTCAGGTGAGAAATTAGTGCAACTGTGGAAATACTGTAAGTTCAAACACTGTGAGAGTAGAATGCATTTATTTGCTTTGAATTATACATTCAAGGTAAAATTTGTTTCTGGTGTTATCAGAGTCGCTAGGACAATACCTAAAACAAGTAATCTGAACATGATTACCTCAGAGTGGCCATTTTCCAATATATAATTGACCGGCAATGAGTGATCTACCTATATATATTTCACCGGCATGCTCTGTGAGCCCTGTTAAGAGCAGTCCCAAGTAGTGTGCAGCCGTAATGTCTCAAATGGCAAATATCACCCTCTATCCCTGGAAAGAAAGATACATTATTATTTTTTTATGGAGAAGACAGTGTTGCCCACGGCTCAGCCAAAGAGTGAGAGGCGTGATACCAGGGGACACATGAGGAAAAATAAATTGAGACAGAGCAGCACGACACTAGAAATGATGGTGGACTGATTGTTGCGCTATTTTAAGAGAGGAAGGCTTAGGACTCTCTGTTTCCCTCACTGCCCCACTGCTACCAGAAACACATTTCTAGCAACACTTTTACACGGGTTTATGTGCTTTCTGTCTGTCAGTGAAATAAATCTTGCTTTATTTCCAATTCACGATATTACTCCAGTTTGTTCCAGTTACCACTCTGCATTTTAACTTCTAGGGTCTATTACAATTCTTTCAAACACACTATTTAATAGATTTATGACATGTACGGTAACTGAACGAGTTATCGTACCTGTCAATTCAATTCAGAATGAGAATATTGAAATGATGTCCCTTGTATATTAAATAAAATCATTTTTACAGCATTTCATTTTTGGTCTTTCCATAAATCTGTGCAAGAGTTGCCACAATACAGATGTAATTACATGTAATTATGTGATATATAATTCATGTAATTATACAATACCAATACCATTCATTAATCTCAATAGAAATTTGATAAGTGATTATTTTTTCTCTTTTTTCTCTAACCTGAACATATTTATAAGTATTAATGTCTAATGTAAAACATTAAACATACCATTCAAGCTTAAGCAAATAATCTTCAAAAACCTCTGCCATTATGCCACTCAGAAGAAATATACATTCACTGAGCACTTTATTAGGAATCATGCGAATATCTGTGTAGCAGCAGTGCAATGCATAAAATCATGCAGATACGGTTCAGAAGCCTCAGTTAGTGTTGACATCAACCATCAGAATTGGGGAAAAATATGATCTAAGTGACCGTGGAATGATTGTTGATACCAGACAGGGTGGTTTGAGTCCATGATGACATTTAACAGACTAGGTTATGAGCCAATCCCAACTAGTTAGACCAACAAGATGAAGTAGCTACTTTGAACATACTGATACTTATACAACTAACCAAGTGCTAACTATCCATTATAAAATCAACAATATTCTACTTTCATGGACCTTCAACTCGGTGTGACAAGTAAAGTAGGCTAGGCTGTCAATGTTGAACTGCACTTGACCTCCCCGCACGAGCCCATCACCATGCCTAAACTCTCTCTCAGGCCAGCACTGCGCTGCAGTTCAGACAGTGAGTGTCACCGGCTGGCCGGCCACCGCAGGCAGGTCAGGGCAATTTGAGCAAAACTAATTTCAGCTAAACTAGAGTTTACTGACTCAGGAATAAGTGGCATTGACCTGCAACTCTTCCTGTTTTGTGGTCTATAGCTGTTCACACACACACACACACACACACACACAGACACACACACACACACACACACACACACACACACACACACATCCACTTAGGGTTCTTGGGACAATGAAGAGAGATAGTATGAATATTATTGACTAATGCATGCGTTATGATCCATGAATATGGGACACATCACAAATGTGTTTTACTATCCACAAGCAAATATCTCCCAAGTTATAATTTAAATGAATGTGCACTGATTTGTATAAATGCAAACTGTGAACAGTACATATTTTATATTTTGTATAAATGTATATATTCGTCATTTTGGATATACACTACAATAGAGGTCAATTTAGAAGTCACTTTCCAGTGTATTCCATGACTGGAACACACTGCATTAAAAAAATTCTGGTTTTCTAGGATGAATTTACAGGCCAGCATAATTTTAGATTTGTCTTGTCTTGATCAACATAGGCTTTGGAAAGACCACATTCTACAATTGAACTGTCCTACCAACAAATATTGTCCATCTAGCCAATGTCAGATATAGCCCAGCCAATATCCCCACAGTCATAGAGTAGAACTCCATTGTAGTCCAAAAAAACTATTAAAAGAAGATAAAGACACATACTGTTGCTTCTGTCAGCATAATTCATCATTATGATGAACCAGGCCTTTGTACTTTTTCTGAAACAACTTTATGAAGTGAGTTACTGCTTTTTCAGATTTATATCCGGTTTTCCTATGCACTACTATATCGAATATATGCAAATGTGCAGCTTCAGAAAATTAAATTTCATTGCAAAACAAATCCAAAAAATTTAGATAACAGTGTCAAGACATCTATGATTGATGGAGCTATCAGGCTCTGAATATATAACATACACAGTAACAGCCAAAAGTTTGGAGACACCTTGCCTTTTTCTGCTTTTTCCTATTAATTTCTCTGTTTGTAATCAAACATTGGTCAAAGTGCAGATTCTCAGCTTTTATTAAAGGGCATTTTTGTACACCATGCAGTAATTACAGTACTGTTCATACATAGCCCCGCATTTCAAGATTTGAGACAAATGAACATAATGTCACATGAAATAGTCATGTTTTGTATTTGATTGCATATTGTTGGCATGTCATGACCTCCTGAAGTCTGACATATCAACATCATTTGAGTCTGGATATAATATTTTCAGGTTGTCATACAAGTGATACAAAAACTTTTTGCATTTTAATGGATTTGAATGTTTTCTTTGACATTATGTTAATTTGTCTCAAACATTGAAATGGGCGAGGGGGGGGCACATATAAAAAGTGCTGCAATTACTACATGGTGAAACCAAAATGTATAACAACATGGTTCAATAAAAGATGTGAATCTGCACTTTACTGCACATGTGCCCAAACCTTCGACTGGTCCATCACTTCCTGTTTCACTGGATTATAGTAACAAGCAAGAAAAGAACAAATCCATTTGTCATCCATCAGCATGGGAAAAGAAACACATGGTAACTGACTGTAAAATATTGACTCTATATAGAAATATTAGGTACCCCAAAAAAACCCAATGGATATTCATACCACTGTAGGAGCAATAATAAAACAAAGTAAAATATATGGACAGGTTGCCAACCTGACAGGAAGAGTACACAAGTGCATGTTGTCCCCACAGATGTTGAGGAAGATGGTGAGCGAGGCCATAAAAAAATCATAGGATCAGTTTAAAGAGTTAGGTTGCCTCTTGGGGTCACCAAGTCAAAATAAAATTATGACATTTAGTAAAGCCTCCCCATGTTGGGGTTCCTTCTACATTGATTTCCCACAGGAATTATATGCGTCATCAGATTCCATCTCCACCCACTAGGCCAAAGCCACTCTCAAAAAATATTGTTTTTCTTCTGGCCGGTTAATTTTGCGGCGGCAGAAACCGCAAGGCCCTGGAACTAGTCTTTGTACATTAGAGCTATTTACTTAAGTTGTGCAACATTTTTTTTGTTTTCTGACCTTGACCTACTTTTCCAAGGGCAGCCATATTGGAAAAAATGTTTTTGCTGATAAGTAGAGAACTATATGTCCGATTGGGACTAACAAATGACAAGGTTATATAGGTTAGAGGTCAAGATAAAGGTCATATGGCTGATTGAAAAAGAATTGGCACTTTTTTGGCTTACAATTTTCTATACTGTATGTCATTGTTCACCAGAGATGTATATTTACTGAAATTGTGCAACATCTTTTTGTTTTGTGACCTTAACCTACTTTTTGTCTGATAGGGCGGCCATCCTATAAAACACGTTTGCTGATAACAAAACTTGAAGTTTGAACTGGGCACATATTTCCCAAATGACTATATTTCCCAAACGACTATATGGAAACTATATAGGTAGGATGTCAAGGTCATATGGATACATGTAAAAAGAAGTGTAACAAAAATTTGCACTTTTTTGGGCAGAAATTACCCACGTAGCATAAATAGGTGAAATGCGGTTATTCAATCTGGACATGAACATACTTTCAAGATGGATTTCAACAAAACAGCTTGGCATAATTAACCCATCTCAGTGTCCCAACATATCTACATATTTACAAGGTATAGTTCTCCTGTGGTGAGTCATGGTCTGCAATATAAAAGGGACTTACGGCATATTGAAATTGGAATTGCAGTGCACTGAGAAGAAAAACAAACCAAGGCAGTAGAAGGGCAAGCGGGTGGAGGCTTTTTTCCTGATCGCTCAACGATTGGAATTTCTAGTTAGTAACACCATTGTGTCGTGTCTCTTATGTTATTGATCACTCTACATGCATTTGTCAATATAACTGAGATTATGTAGGGGCAACGTTGGCTCTGGCGGTAAGAGCAGTTGTCTGCCAATTGGAGGGTCGCTGGTTCAATCCCCCGCTTGTGCTGTGTCAAAGTGTCAAGCAAGATGCCAGACCCCAAAATGCTCCTGACAGGCCAGTTGGTGCCTTGCATGGCAGCCAATCGCCATTGGTGTGAGAGTGTGTGTGTGTGTGTGTGTGTGTGTGTGTGTGTGTGTGTGTGTGTGTGAATGAGAAGCATCAATTGTACAGCGCTTTGGATAAAGGTGCTATATAAATGCCAGCCATTTACCATTTAATATCTCTCCATATAGAGCACATATCAAATATATTTGCAGACATGCTTGCCAGTGTAAAGGTCATAGAAACAGATTTTGCAATTTAAGGATATTTTCAATCACTTGAAGCAATGTTAAACAGACTTTTTCAATGTCAGCACTACATATGGAGACATGTTGTACTGAAACTCTTCCACAATGCAGTGGAGGTAATTTAATGATCTCATATACTACACCATGCCACGGTGCATATTTCTGAAAACATAACAATTATTTTTACCGTATTTGTTTGCTTTAACATGAAATCTTTAAGCATTAGATTATTCTAATGCATTGTACCTATATGTTTTTCTAGGCAGTAAATCCAATATCTCTCAAGTGGCAGGATCACTCAGTACTTGCTGTTCAGCTGAATTTGAAAGGCCAGACCTTTCCTCAGGCTGTGTGCTGTTATGGATGCAAGCGCCACTCATTTCTGCCTTTCCGGACATGCCGGAGTAGACCTTCAATCAGGTGAATACATTTGTGCTTTTTTAAGCACCAGGATAACCACAGAACTACATTATGTAGCCGAGAATTACATGTGCTAAATTGTACTATTTGTCTTCCTTTGAAATAATACTGCACACAGTACATGGTTTGCTTTTGCCATCTGGGAATGTGGCTCTGTGATTGAAGACTAAAAAAGCACTCTGACAAATACATGAGCTGTGAGTAAGGTAATTGCGTGGTATGATGATTGTTTTAGCCATATATCACAAGATCACCATCCTAGTGACACCTATGTAAAGACCCAAATATATGTTGGAACACATAATTCGTGTACGGCTGCCTTGGATGTACTGACATCCTGGCTACGCAGGCAGCAGAGGGAACACAGCTGTCTATAACACACCCTAGAGCAAGGATTCAGCAGAGAGAGTAAGACACCCGTATGCGCTGTGCCGCTATAATTGCTTCGATGAAACGTCTGCTGAAGTCACATGGGTAAGTAAGGGTGACGGGGGTCAAGTTCTGATCTCGGTGACCTGCAGGAGAGTCACAAGGGAAGGAATGAGGAGCGATTGCATTCGTTGTCCTGTCATCCACGTCTAACCCCCCCCCCCCTCGTATCGATCCTCCCCTCTCTTTGGCCTTGCAGCCAGTAATAAAGTACAACAGAAAGACACACTGCTGCCTCTAAGAGGGGTTATTAGTGCCTAATGCAAGGCTGTACTCCTGCATGTACATTCTGTTCAATGGCCACCCCCTCCTTGTGCCATTGAGATCAGATTAATTGAGCCGGTTTAATGCAGGTGGGGGAATTGTCATTTATCACCCTTCACCAAGACCACGGACAGCCCACTGCCACTACATATATCAATCGATATTGGATATGAGTAAAAGAACAGGGGAAAAAACACAATACAAGTTCTGTATAGTCACATACACATGGCGTTCACCTTTTTGTGCCCCTGCTGCAGTAAAGCATCTCCTGAATTCTCAGTGACTGGCAGGAATCTGCGAGGCAATCTGTTGTCCGTATACTGAACTTGCCCAGTTGACAGAATGGCAGAAAAGGAATGCTCTGGAAGGGTGGTGGCCCTTGCTTCTAATCAGCTATCATTCCCTCTGCGACAGAAGCTTTGTACTCAGTGACCACATTACTCCTATCTAGAAATGAGTCCTTTCATGTTAAAACAAGCAAGCCTCCCCAAGCAGAGAAAGAGTCATGCTCATTGTAGCTCTACCACCACAGTTGTTAATGTCTGCCATTTTAAAGTACCATGCCCTACATACAGTGTGTCAGACCATTAGAGTACATTAATGTGCTTTTAAGATAAATACTAGACATATAAGAGATAAATAAGAGACAAAGCTGGAATAGGAAACAGAATGCCACTCAAAATCTCTGCTGCTACAGGGACAATTTATACATGGGCGAGTGAGATAATGCATTTAATTGTACCAGTAATACACATGTAAAATGAATATACGTATATTGCATGTATTGATTCAGATTTGCAGACAGCCATGTTTTATATAAGAAATAATCCACATGACATGCGTTCTCCATACATTACATGCATGTCTGGGGTAGTAATGGGATCAAGGCTGGAAGCTCCTTCCGCAGATGTGAATATACAGTATATCCAGAGAACACTGGGGCACTGAAGACACCTTGCATGGTGCCTTGCATGGCAGCCAATTTCCATTGGTGTGTGAGTGTGTCTTTGAATGGGTGAATGAGAAGCATCAATTGGACAATGCTTTGGATAAAGGCGCTATATAAATGCAGACATTTACCATTTACACCTGAATTGGAACAGTTCATTCTGTTATGCTATAGCTACTTACAATAAGCAAGCATGAAAACATTTGTGGAAAAAGTAGTTATCCGGTATCATAATCATATTTATATATCTGCAAAATACAATGTCATTTGAAATTATTCAGTATATGGGAGATGGTAGGTAGTATGGCAGATACCAGCAAACAGCCAAAGCCACCAGTGTTGTTAAAGCAAGCAATCGAAATTAAAGGAGAGAGAGGGAGAGATTCTATTTAACTATGGATTATGTCGAAGTGTACTGTATGTTAGCTTTGGTAGAGTATTTATCTAAGCCATGGTATTAAAGATGATAAAAGTATCTAGCAATCTATTAAGGGAAAAGATGTAGTGCCAAGATTACCAAACAAACTATTGCAAGTACAGTTGCCAATCGATGCTCCCTTGCATTAGTAAACTAGATTAGTTGCTAAATTAGATTAGTAGTTGGGGCTCCATATACAGCAGACTGTGGAGACAGAAATTTGTGCTATTCAGCAAACTAGTAGCTACAATGTCATGTCAAAATTATTGTACATTTAGGGGTTTTTATAATTATTGATCATACATCTACAAAGGGCTAAACTATCATACAAATATGAGAATTACTGATTACGTTGAAAGGATTCAGCACTGTTATTTGCTACCTAAACTTAGCAGCATTGGAGCCTGACCTGACATGTTTATTATCCATTTAAACTATTCACCAATCAGCTGGGACTTTACTCTGGGCAGTTATAAGGCAGGATATATCCAGTGTCCAGCAAACAAATAGACTTGGCTACCAGTCAGAATTGTGAGAGTTTGAACTGGCACCATAAGTGAGTGGGTCAAATCAACCAGTAAGAGCCATTATTATGTCACTGTTCCGATAAATATAAACAATATTCATTGAAAATGTTCATTGAAATCTGTCTGTTTTTAGGTGCCGTCAGGGTCCTGTTCTAATCATTGATGAAATGTTGGTAAAATGTCCATTTAAAAGCCACCTTTGGTTTATCACATTAAAATTCCAGGGAAATTATTGTCCACAACACGTTAATTTAAGATGAATCACAATATTCATGTTGGATTTCAGTCATATACCAAGAATTGGTATCAAACAGTAAAGCAATTTTGCAATGATAATGGCATACTGTAGCATAAACCAAGACAGTTGACATAAGTGTTTCTGGATGTTTATGAGATGCTTACATGTATATGAGGGTGTTATTGTATGTTTTATTTTCATATTCATTTAAAATGTTATCAAATGAATCTGTGGTGCATTGCAGTCACTGGCTGCTTTCAAGAAAGTGTGGACACTAACTGTCCTGGGCACCAGCAACTCCTTTAGACTAACATAAAATTACAACTAAATTACTGCAATTACATCAAGGGTGAATCCACAGAAAAACCTATTTGCAATACTTTTGCACATGTTAAACCACTGCAGGTACCAGAAAGAAATTACATAAAGTGCGTTTCACAAAGCACACAGTGTGGGTGGAAAGCACAGACAACTGAGCATCCTGGGAAATGGAGACACAGTGCACTGTCTGGGTCATGCATATTTAAATTGTGTTACCCACATAATATTCAGCACCAAACTGATTAAAGCTTTTGAAAATAGTGCTCAATACAGGCCATTTCCAATTCACAAAGATAATCACGCATTACTACTCACAATTAGACTGGATGTTTTTTAAGAAAACCTGAAACCTGGTGGTAATTAGACACACTATTTAATGGCGGTGCAATGTCTTGACTATGGCAGCTCTAAAAGTTTCAAGACACGAACAACATATTAGGCATGCAAAAAGCAGATATTCTGTACAAGGGTGTCCATCTTTGGGTTAACAGAGACAAAAAATATGTGTCTTTCAATAATTACAAGTGAGTAGTTATTCAAAGAAATATTGAAGAGGTCCATTTGCTGGCCATTCAACCGATCAGCTCGACAGTTCCTTTTATGCAATTTGTCCAGCTCCAGTATGTGTGCTACTGCCAAATGAAAAGCAATCCCTTGTAATGTGGCAGGCAGGTTTCCAAAGAAATGCTGTTGAATTAGCAACACCTGCAGCACAGGGCCTCATTAATCAATATGTTCTTAACTCCATGTGTGATCGGAAACAAACTAACAAATTTTGCCGGATTTATCAAACAGGAGTACACAGCTTTTTTTCATATCGACCTGTGTATTTTGATAAATACCAACTTGAACTTGCCGTTATTGTTCTTTGTTTATTCTGTTAAAAAATGGAAAAGCTGATTGTCTGGGTGGAGAAACATATAGATGTGCCAAACTAATCCAAACATAGTTTGTTGCTAATTAGCCTACTTTTGTTAATGCTACATAAACTACGTATGTGCCACATAGGACTGTAACAAACCATTTTAACAAACCACCTATGGTCAGAACTGACTCATGAGCTTCACCAAAGAAATCGGCTTGGTCTTTAAAGATGCGTTCTTTCTGAATTTGGCTACGCCATGCCCCAAATTTTCTAATAAAGCAATACATGTAAAGAGTCAATTTCGCTCGGCTCACGTTTGATAAATGAGGCCCATTATGTGAGTTCCATAACTGAGACGTTTTCCTTGAAATTAAATGTCTGTAATCAAACAATTAACAAAAATTGGTCAAAGCGCAGAAGCAGAGCCTTTATTAAAGGGTATTTTTATATTGGATTCACCATGGTGTAATGCCACGACTTCCTGATGTCTGTGACTTATCAATATCACCAGGTTGTCCTACAAGCGATACTAAAACTCTTTGCATTTGAATGGATCTCCTATGGGAATTGGAGGATGGGACTAGATTCAGCTGTAAATTACACTGATAAGTCTACAGTATGGAACACATTTGTAGGCTAAATGGCTTTAAGTCATCAAGGGTCCAAGGTATCAAACCCACTGTGCTGCCACTAGATATACAGTAGATACATCAAAGGTTATTTCTCCTGAATATTTTCCATTGAGTTCAACAGGAAAATGAGTCAGAAGAAACGATTATTGTGGTATCTACATATCTGGCAGCAGTACAATGGTTTCAGATACCTTGGTGATGAGATTTGATACCTTGATGACTTAAAGCCATTTAGAAAACAAAGACTTAGATATACAGGAGCGCTCATTCAGAGTGCATCCACGGCCTTAGCAGTAACACTACATGGTTAACTCCCCTTCTCTTCGCTTAGCAGCAGTGACTTGTGTGTGAAGCTTTCTTCCATACAACATCCAAAGAATCTGCCTCTTCCGCACCACCTGCTCGTCACACTTAGACCAGACCCTGCTACTGTCACATCTGGTCGACTGCAATTGTCTTCTCACAGTCTCTCATGCATTAGAGATTTAGTGCTGTTGCATCTATACTCAATGGTGTATCGGAATGTGTGACACAATTGCTCATATAAATCAGGTGAACGCACTCACAGTATGTTCTCCTACATTGTAAGTCACTCCAGTAAGATGAATGTAATGTCAAAATTATGAAGAGAGAAATATGTTCTTATATTCTTACGATATGTGTACAACCTTGCAAATTCCATTTCGGCAAGTAGGCCGAAAGTAATAATAATATTCTGTTTTTGTGTGTGCTACAGTTAAAATGTGTGCGTGGGATGTAAGTTTTTTAATGAAATGACAACGACAGCACTTGCAACTTAAAGTAAGACAGAAATGTATTGGGTTGATCAATATGCATGCATTGTAACTAAAGCCATACTTTCATGACTCACCTATATCAGTGTTTTCATGTTTGCATATGTGAAAATAAACTGGCATTATCATTATACTGTGAAAATTAGACACATGCATTTTTACATTTATATTCATGTATATTAATTGAATCCAATGCATTCCCCAAATATAATTTCCCTTTCATTTTCCTCTTGGGTACAATATAAATTCAGTATGGCGCTAAAAGAGATAATATAAAATGGCGGTTACAGAATTTATGTTGGTTTTTCATCTTTCTGAATGTTGTGTTCATTCAATACAATATCAATATGATCTAGGGAAAAGAAAAATATTTCCCTTGAACTTAAATCTAATAAAATGGTTTGAATCATTGAACGATGTATAATGATATCTTACAATATAAATACTGTATATCAGGTACCGCGACATTTCTACTGCTTGCAAATGCTCCAGGAATACTTTGTGCTAACAATGTGTTCACGGTTACCCAATATACCCCCACAAAATACTAATAATCAAAGATGTGGATTGTGACATACAGCCGACCTTCACTGGTCTGGTTATATGACCTTGTGGCTTGTTGAAGGAAGTTAATTAGCTTATGTTGGAACTGAAACCATCACTTAAGATTTCAACAACAGCCTTAGCAGCATTAATTACCCCTCTACTATAACCTTTTCCCATCAGCTTTCCTTTAAACACCACACTATATATAGTTTTACCCTCCTGACACAATATGATGATACAGGATATGAATATAAAATTATTACAAAGTCAGACTCATCTAAATCCACAAAAAAGCTGTATTGCCTAAGAATGAATCTAGATTCTTTTTTTATATAGACACTCACACCAAGCACTTTATTAGGAACAATTGAACACCTACTTATTCATGCGATTATCTAATCAGCCAATTGTGTGGCAGCGATGAAATGCATACAATCATGCAGATATGGGTCAGGAGCTTCAGTTAATGTTCGCATCAAACGTCAGAATGGGGAAAAAATTTGATCTAAGTGACTTTGACCGTGGAATGATTATGATTGCCAGACAGGGTTTGCATATCTCAGAAACTCCTGGGATTTTCACAAACAACAGTCTCCAGAGTTTGCAGAGAATGGTGTGAAAAACAAAAAAACATCCAGTGAGCAGCAGTTCTGAGATCAGAATGCCTTGTTAATGAGAGGTCAGAGGAGAATGGCCAGACTGGTCAAAGCTGACAGGAGGGAGACAGTAACCAGGCATTACAACAGTGATATGCAGAAGAACATCTCTGAACATACAGTACATCAAACATATAAGTGGAGAGGCTACAGCAGTAGAAGACTTAATAAGTCTAAAAAATAAGTCCTAATAAAGTGCTCACTGAGTGTATATTAGCACCATTGTATGGTGCATGTGCCATCATAAACCATCACAGCCACAATGATAATTGTTCACAAAAAAGAAAAAAGGAAATGAATAATAAAATAAATACTCCTGTGGTCAAAAGTCAACAATAAAATAATAAGAACAAAATCCACATGTTGAAATACTGAAATGAGACTACAATTTTACACGTTGTACCTTTAAGAAACTAAACACTCACTCTCTTTATCCATACAATCCAAATTCATATCGCGTACGTCTTTAGAAGGTTCATAAAACACCACCTTATGAGCTAAATGCATCAGTACCTTACCATTATCATTTGCAAATAGACAGTTTAAGCACGTCGATTTAAAACCAAGAGTACATTACGGAGAAGACATCTACATGCAGGAGATTTCATTCAAAGCCTATGAAATGAGGGAATGCACTGTACACAAGACACTCTCTAAGGCACTTGCTGTATAAGCTCCAAAGTTTGACACACTGCAGCACAATATTAAATCAAAAAGATTGGCATGCTTAACAAAACAGTCAAAGCAAAGAAAAAAATAAATCTAAATTCTAAAGGAGACAGGCAATTCAAAGCTATCAGAACACAAAAGGGTATGCATTCTTTTGAAATACACCAGATTTTTGAAAAGGGCTGTCTTATGCCGGAGCCTCTAGCCAAACGGCAGATATATTTAGTATATTTTGTGAAAAAATGACCTGCAGGACCAACTGAACTGGTTTCTCAATAGTGACATATCTTGAGAATTCACCACATACTTCAAGTAGAATTGAAAATATTGAGTGTTTCCCAATATATAATGTGAACAGAATTTTACCAAAAGATAGCCTTCACATAGATTAACTCTTTTTGCCAATTTACTGAGGCAGTTTGAAAATCCATTGTAACAAACAAAAAATTAACTTGCAGAAGCAGTGGAACACAAAATAATTTTCCAAAAACGGCTGTCTGAAAGACACACATTTGTGGTATGGTCGTGGAAATAGTTTTAGATGACCTTTGTGACCATAGACAGAATTGAACTAACTAGTGACATCATAAAACGATTTGTTTTAGACACAAAACTATGCTGCAGCAAACTATAATTCCTTCACAAAACCAGGGAGAAATACCATGATGAATGGCCTGTTTTAGTCTAGCCATTTAAACTTTACCTCACTGCAACCTCCTTCTCACTCACACATGCTCTCCCCTCTGCACTGTATAACAAACAACAGATGCCTTCCAAACTAACAGAGAGCACAGAGACCAAAACCATTCTGAAGCACAGCTAAATAAAGGAATGGGACATCCCAAGTAATTCACAAGTCAGCTGTTCCTAAGGCTATGAGTAATAATGAGCCATTTGGCTAATGTGTACTCTACATGTTACAAGCCAAATCATTTTGTGATCCAAGATAATTTGCCTAATTTTGTGATCCAAGATGCAAGATAATTTCCCCTAATTTTGTGATCCAGGATAAAAGATAATTTTCCTCCTTTCTCAGCATCTGCAAGTTTCACACTTGGACAGTTTTGGAAGTTCTCTCAGTCTACCAGTTTGAACACAAATGGAGACAACTTATTTGACTGGAAACATTTGATTTAGGCAACATTACATACTTTATTTGTTCAGCAGTTCAGCCATTTCTCTGACTCAGGAAAATGTACACTAATACAGTCAGACTGCAACATAAATAGCCAAGTAACCATATTTAATAGGCCAGTAGACCATAGTGCATTATGCATTTTATGATTAATCTATTATGAATCTATTCAGACAATTAAGGTTAATTAAATTCATTTTACTAGGGCACATTTCAATGATAAATTGTAAAGTGTAATTTATGCCCAACTAGTGGTTTAAACTCTAGTTGGGCATTAAAGTTTGTATGTTGTTCAGACTCTGAATGGAACAGCCAGTATAACAGTATAAACTATTCAAATAATTATTTCTGACAGAACCTACTTTCCAAATATTACATCACAGACACATTATATTATGATAGACTTATAACAACTTGCTGTCGTAGGATATTTGACATACTGTAAACCCCTGCTATAGTACGAAAATGTAAAAATTCAAGCGCATAAAATACAAAGTCACAATGAAACAGTCGTATCATTTTGAGGTTAATGAAAAATAATATATTGATTATCACCTTCTTTATAAGGCCTAACTGAGAATACATACATGTGAGATTTTCTTTACTTCATTTTGAATTAAATAAAAATATGAAGCACATGCCGTTATACACATACACAAATATAAACACAAGTTAATTTGTGAAGATAATAGGAATAGGATAGGATAATAGGAATAGGAAACGAAACAAGCATGTGGTAAATATAATCAGACATGAAACCTATACATTACATTGCTTTGGTTGACTGATACTGTACCAAAATACTGTAGCACCAATTACCATACTGAAGGAGCGATCCTGGGTGCATTATAGACACTTCTACTCAGATAATAAACATGTTCTCCGTAGCTGTTAACTGCATAGCGTACGCACAGTTGCCATTTTCTAAAGAAATGACTATCTTTTTAGCAGAAGTAAACAAGCTAAACAGAAATTATGGCCTCATTGCCAGCTCAAATCTGTCAGCATTAAAAAGAAAAAAAAAAGGTTGAGGAAACAGGAGCCAAGTGCTGATTGCATTATATCCAAATTTGTGTTATCGTGGGGTGCGTTATGCTGGGTTTTACTGTATCTCGTTGTGTAAAGGGGCCATTGGTGGTTGAGAATTCAGGGCATAAAGCAGAGTAATTGTCTGCAGGATCATGACAGGAGTACTAGTTGCAGCCTGTTTTACTACCTGGATTTTGCCTGCACCTGTTCGTTGATGAGCCTGCCAATCTTCCTGCCATTCTGCCCAATCAGTACCCAGAAAAGAGAGCTACAGAATGCACATTTGCATGTGATCAACCAGTTGACCAAAGTATTTGCTTTGACTGAGCAGCATGTTTGCTTTACCGAATATTTTCATTAAGGCAGTGCATCACTGGAATCGCAAGTCCCCTGTAATGTAAATATTTTCTAACAATATTTACCAAGTGCCGAGAAAACTTAGGGGAGATCGGGGTTCTGTTGTGACTTGTTTTGTCTTTTACCTGATTACAATAACAATATTTTATACCAAATATCTTCACTCTGTCTACTAAACTCGATTGGACATGTGAAAGCTACAGTAAACAGCTTTTTGTTGTAACAAGGTTTGATTTAGCTGACAGGTAATGATGTTCGTCTACCAATTATTTGGATGAGTGAGAGGCTGAGGCAAATGTCTCTCTCTGGTTACATTGAATTTGTAGATGGACGCGTTACCAGTCAGCTAAAGGCAAACTCTCCCATAGCCAAGGGCAATGACGTTCTTTTTGAATTTGAGGGTTCATCAGGGACCGTTTTTGCACTTCACTGTGCCTACGGGCGAACTTAGCCAAGCTAACCCCATTACACCAGCACCAATTACAGTCATACTTTCCCACCATAACACCCCCACCACTGTTTCACAGATGGGGGGGTGGGGGTGCTTTGGTTCTTAGCCTCCTTTGCTCTTGCCTTCACCTGATACAAGTCAATCTTGCTCTCATCTGTCCTCAAGACCTTTTCCAGAATTCTGCAGGGTATTTTAGATATAAAAAGGCACTTTAACATCAGATTTTTTGTTTCAAATCCAATGCAATGGAGCACCGAGCCAAAAGAACAGAAATTGTACCTCTGTCCAAATACTTACATGCTTTAAAGAACATGAACAGTTTTAAATATTGAAAAACTAAATTCTGTCAGGTACACTCTCCTGCAGTTTTATAAGAAAATCTGCAGGTAGATTGTACCAAATGTATTGGAGAATTTGCCACAGTTCTTCAGCAGAGTAGCTGTCTTGCTTGCTTCCTCCTATCCAGGTAATGCCAGACAGCCTCAATCAAGTTTTTATCTGAAAAGTGGTATATGACTTCATATGTTCCGTCAGAAGTGGCCTGTAGCGTAGTGGTTAAGGCAAATCACATGCATGGTTGGTGGTTCTAGTCCCGGTGTAGCCACAATAAGAACCGCACAGCCATTGGGCCCTTGAGCAAGGCCCTTAACCCTGCATTGCTCCAGGGGAGGATTGTCTCCTGCTTAGTCTAATCAGCTGTCCATCACTCTGGATAAGAGCGTCTGCCAATAATGTAATGAAATATGTTACTTCATTTAATGAAATGCAAAAATGGAATTTAACATTTTATTTTATGTGAAGTTTTGAGTGTGTGAGTGAGTGTTTGGACATCTCAAATTTGCTCTTTTGTACCAACACACTACTTCAGAAAACAGGCAAAAAAATATATACATATAAAAATATATAAGAACAAATGTATATTTAAAAGCATCTAGGGTGCCACAGTATACAGTATTAACTTAAAAATATAGTATAATCAATATAGAGATAAAGAGAAAATATACTAGATAATTAGCAAATTTCATATATTATTGTTGTTTTTAGCAGTGTAATAACATTTACAACTAAAAGCATTTTATGTCTTACCAGATGATATAATGCGAACAGGCAAAAGACAAAAGATATTGGTTCCACTTTACTGAGGTTGAATGCTCTGCGCAAGCATTCTAGCCTCAACTTCTAAGTTTTAGTTATGTTTTGTCACTTGTATCTAAATACTTATCATGGGTGTTTGCATGAAATGGGTTCCATGAGTGCAGGCAGGGCCCTACAGTATAAATTGGCTTAGGTGGGTGGGTTTAAGTCTATCAAGTTTCCTTGTGTTCCCACTGCAGCACTGCTGGGGCTGTTATTGATGTTCAGCTCATCTGAAATCTGTGGACACAATCTCATTGTTTTATCATCATCGTAACATCATCGTGTGTGGAAGGAAGGAAGCCGTGCACAGGCTTCAGCGTGAGTGGCAGTGCACTCTGTCTGGAAATCTGCAGAACAAGTGAATTATTTTCACTCTTTAATATTCATATACCACACGCTGTGATTATTCAGCATTGGTTTGTTGGAGCAAAAACATTTAATATAGAAAAGTACTTTAATTATTTGAGGCACTTATGAAGAGGTTACATACTGAAACAACACAATTGACTTTTTATTCTTTTTGATTTGGTAAAAAATAAACCACTTTAGACAATTGTCATGAAGCTATTAGACAAAATGCAGGTTGCACGACGGGATGCAAGACAAGATGGATGGATTGTGATCTCATGATTACAAATGAAGCTTAAAGTTAACTATTTTCTGCTTGTAGACATTAATAAATGCGGCACTTTTTGTGTATGAAAATAGAATACTTAAGTGCTAATTATATAATTGGTATTTAGCAGAGGCTAGAGCATGGAATTAATTCCAGTTCTCAGAACCCAAACTGTATCTGTAGTGAAGGAAAACTTTTAAGGTTGCCTGATACCCTAGAGCAGTAATATTACCATCATTTTTAAAAACTTGTTAACGATGTGAGAATCTTTTTTGAATAGGGCTTAAGGACATTTACCAATACAGTTGGTTATTAGTAATAAATGATAATTGATTGTTATATGCTGCAAAACACTACAATTGTTGTTGTTATAGGCTGTGTGGGTGACATTGGCTCCGCTGGTAAGAGTAGTTGTCTGGCAGTTGGAGGGTTACTGGTTCGATCCCCCGCCCGGGCTCTGTCGAAATCTCCCTGAGCAAGACATCTAACCCCTAACTGCTCCTGACGAGCTGGCCTTGGCAGCCAATCGCCGTTGGTGTGAGTGTGAATGGGTGAAGGAGAAGCATCAATTGTACAGCGCTTTGGATAAAGGCGCTATATAAATGCCAGCCAATTACCATTTATAGAGCACTACAATAAATAAATAAAATCGAAAGAGTAAAATGGCTCCAGAATTATAGGCACCCTTAATAAAAAATGCAGAAAAACTATAAAAATACATATAGGAAACGTATACGCTTTGATTTCAAAACATTTACTCTCATGTTTCAATGTATAAGTAATCTTATTTTTTTCTGAAAACCAAAATGATTGGCAGCCCTTGCAATTATTGTGAATAAAGCAATATTGACAATGCAATTTATTTAATCTAAATCTAAAAGAGCTAGATTGTGTCATTCCAGCACTTCCTGATTCACTAGAGGTAAAATGAGGTAACAAGTGTGCAGAATCCCTTTGTCACCAGCTTGGGAAAAGCTAAATAACTGTCAATTCAGAAGAGACAAATGGTAAGTGACCTTCACTGTCTGACAGTGGGTACAAAAAAATACATAAACTTACATACACTTAGCACTGTAAGGACAATAGTAAAAAAATGCTCTTTGGAAGGGTGACACAAAGACTACCCATACTGAGCACAATAAACAAAACTAGGCATCTGGAGTATGCCAAATCTCATAGGAATTATGACTGGAATAGAATGCTGTGATCAGATGAGACCAAAACTTTACATTATAGCCATACATTCATTAGCTCGGGAAGCAAGAGCAGTTGTCTGGCAGTCTTTTGCTGCCAGTGGTCCAGATGCACTCTTTAAGATCAATCACAATGAATTCAACAAAGGAATTCAACCAGGAAATTTTGGCAGAAAATCGGGTTGTCTCTGCTATGAAGCTGAGACTTGGTCGTATGTAGATTGCAGCAGGGGAATTACTCCAAACATACATCAAAATCCACACAGAAATAACTGAAAACAACATCCATGTTTTGCAATGGCCATATCAGTCTCCAGACTTAAATCCCAACAAAAATCTGTGGTCTGAATTGAAGAGGGGGCGTCCATAAGCACAAATCCAAAAATATCAATGATTCTGAAAAGTTGCGCATGGAGGAAGAGTCAAAAATCCCTCCATATGTGTTCTATAATTTAACAAATTATAGGAAAAGACTCATAGCTGTAGTTTTGCTAGGGACATTTGCACAAAGAATAAAACCTGGGCTGCCAATTTTATATTATTTATTTCAAGACTGTAAGATGGTTATATGTGGTTGATTCAATCATTAATAACACACGCTACTTTAAACATGTAACTTATGTCAATAACTGTATTTTTTTTTTTTTTTTTACACTATTTCCATATCAAGGGTGTTAATAATAACTAACAATAATTACAATTCATCTGATTTCATCTCAACACCACAACTGTATGAGTCTACCGAGTACAAGTCAACAACATGGCAAAGTAGCCATGTTCCAAGTGAGAACAGCATTTGCTGAAATTAATACTATTAATTTCCTGGGTAGTCTGTAAGTGTGGATTTCTTTTCTCTTGTGCATCCATTAAAGAGAAAGGTCAGGAAGTGGAATATTCTGTGCCTTTTTTCTTGAATTTACTCACAGATAGTGACCTTTTCCTCAACCACAAAAGAAGTTAATTGCCGGTTCCCACTCGATGGCAACAATGTGAGTTTCCACGTTGTCAATGTGATTGTGGGCTAAAGCACCAGGCGGCTAAAGTACTGGGAGATTAGTGACAGGGGGTTATAGCCTGAGAGCAGTGCCGCTTTAATTAGCCTCAGATTTAGAAGGGGTGGGCAGAGTGGGAATCTGACATTTCCAGACATTTACACAAATCCAGCGATGGGGATGAAGTGCATGTTTGGAACGGGCTGTGCTAGTGTTTTTCACCCACAAATGCACACTGAGGAGACATAGGATGGTGGCATCATTTTCAGCTATCCAGGGTTTGCATAAGGAATTAGAAATTTGTTGTTTGAAATGTAAATAGGAAGGGTTGATTTTAATCGTTAACTGGTCAAAACTGTAAAGGTGTCAGTTGTTTTTGTCTGCGTGGTATTTCTATGTGCGTAATGCTGAACTAAATTTGTCGTTTTTATTGTTATGTCTTTTATCTTCGTGAAACAGAAAATGTACAAACCATATACTATTTTGCCATAAATACTTTTTACTGCCAACCCAGACAGCACACTGAGAAATCCAACGTATTTTATGCACCCTTTCTGTCTGTGGGAGGTGGTAGCGTTGTAGCGTGGATATAGTTTGCCCTTTTCCTCTGCTATAGCAACAGATCATTGGGTCGAAAGTATACGAACAAACATTGCATCAAGAATCAATCAAAACAGAGAGTTTGCACAAGCATACAAAAAAAATCACTTGCAACGTTTTTCCTTTTTGTTCTATGCTCTGGAAAGGTCTGGAAATCAATATTTTTTTTCGCAATATTTATTTATTTGCCCTCGATCGGAAATGTTTTGCTTGATAATTTTCACACAAATCTGATTCTATGGAATGTGGCGTAGCCGCTATCTTAGTAATGGCCAAACTACCTCCAGGCACCATCGCGACTACTACCCACATACAGAGCACGCCATCTACACAAGTGCGTCTGTTTGGCAGCCTGGGAAGGTTTGCTATTGCAGACAGACAATGTTCATTATCGTTACTTTTGGCCTGGCTGTCAGAAGATACAGGAAGCAGAGGATCAATGAAAAAGGTTGCTGGGAAATAATTTCAAGAAGGCCATAATAACAAAATATTAAGAAAATAAAAGGAAACAATTTCTGTATTTTTGTGTTGAGTACATTTAAAATGACACCATATTGCCTATAAAACAAAGAAGAGCTGCAAAATTTAGGCACCAATGTGATTTAGGAGCAAAGGGGATGGAACTGGATGGCTGGGGAGAAGGAGGGTGCTTCTTCTGTTTATTCAGTCTACTCATTATTTTCTGTATATTTTCTACTGCAGATAGCAAATATAGCATGTGTTACCAAAGCTAGCTTTGAATATTTTTTGCAATCTTTATTATTTAGTTGGAAAGCAGGAAGGTAGAAAATACATTTTCAAAATGGTTATAGAAAGAGCAATCTTTAATGGACTTCTATAAATATCCCATAATTAGGTCATTAACTTGTAGAGGGCACTGGCTTAGATTTAATTCTAGTCATGTAGAAGTGTGTTACTGTTCCAAAAAGTGAATAGCATCCCAGAATGAAGGTTGTTTATTGACCGACTGGTAAATGGCAGCAACTTTCTCTTGATCACACATAAGGAAACATGGGCCAATTACCCAATGTATTATTTAAGAAATAATGCAGATAACTGTATACTACAAAAGACTTTGCAAAATAACTTGCTTAGCAGTCTTGCTTGCTGCATAGTCTGCTTTTCTTAACCAACTAATTTCATAGATCCTAATTAAATAATAATAATAATAATAATAATAATAATAATAATAATAATAATAATAATCATCATCATCATCATCATTATGACTGGTGTTGTACATTCAGTTGTTACATACTGCTTCATAAACCTATAGCCATGTTTGATTATATAATTATATCAGATTTTAGATTCGAGATTCAACACCCCCATACAGAACCTCCATATTTTCGAACAGTGCAAACACGCAGTCAACAGGATGTGGTTCATCCTCCCAGCTCATGCTCTCAATATTACATGCAAATAGGATGTTCTGCACAATAGCCTCTCACTTAATCCCAGTGTAGCCAGGGTATTGATAGTGGAAGGCCTGAGGATCACAGGGAGTTTCTCCAGCTCTGCTTGAGTGCACACTTCCTTCCTGTTTCTCCTTTTTGTTTCTCCTTACAAGGAGCACATTGATATGTAAAACAGGAAAGTGCCGGGAATGTAATCGTTGGACTCCCCTGTTTAACTGCAAGAAACGGACAGAGGAGCTTATATCTGCAACAAATATATAAATAAATGAAATAAATTATTTAAAAAATGATAGAGAAAAAACTCTCCAGCAGCTCATCATCCTAATGCGTCTATTGATCTGCTGCTGAGTGGGTCCCACTTGACAATGCGCACAAGAATATTCAAAGCGGCTAATCGCTGGAGATAACTCCAGGGACCTTTTGAAAAACCATAGGGGCAACTTTCAGGCCTCTCTGTAATCCGCCCGTATGTAAACACATTAAGGTATTACAAATGACATGCTCATTAGATAGGCCTGGATTTCACAATGTACTGCATGCTCCATACTGTATACAGCCGTGATCTGGGAAAGCGTCAGGGTTAACTGTTGTGCTCTATTCCAATATACTTTTATAAATTTTGAATTTGGAACCCCCAAAGAAGAACTATGGTACCCCCTCACTGTAAAGCAGGTTCAGAGTCTTGGATGAACAGCACTACATAAATGATCAGCACTACATAAATATATACGTCAATCATTATTAGTATCACAAAATATTTCACTGAGTATTCAATGTTCCTTAGCAACACCATTTGATAATCTCACTGGTTGTCATAGGAACACAAATTAAGAAGGATCAGAGTCCTGGAAGGCAAAGATGCTCAGATGTTGGGTAGGTTGTGGAGCTCAGAAGGGTAAAGGATTGGGTTCTAGCAGATGGAGAAAAGATTTACTGAATCAAGCACACGATGAGAAAAGAAATATGGATGCAGACATGTGCACAGTCCATTGACTGAGTGCTATGACAATGTTTCCTGCCCCAGGAACTGCAGCCTTTTAAAAAATATATGCTGTGGGCTAATAAAAATGGAGATAAAAGGCTGCATATAATAAATAACATGGATAATGGTCTATATTTTATGTTCAAACATACAAGAAAACTATATGCTTTCATTTCAATACATTTACTCTCACGTTTCAATGTTTTTTATTTAGTAATCTATTTTCTTCTGAAAACCACAGGTGCCAAAATTATCAGCACCCTTAAATCAAACAAAGTGAAATTGGCAATACAATTTGACTTTAATTTAGTTAATCTCAGTCTAAAAGAACTATATTGTCAGTCCATGACTTCCTGTTTCCCTAGAGAATAAAAATGAGGTAACAAGTATGAAAAATCCTCTTGTCAACCATCAGCATGGGAAAAGCCAAAGAACTGTTGATTCAGAAGACACGGGTGGTAACTGAGCATCACAACTCAGTTGTTAACCTGCCAGGAAGAGGATGCAAGTGCATATTATCCACACTGACGGTAAGGAAGATGGTGAGGGAGTACACAAGTAACCCATGCACTGCAGTTTAAGAATTGCAGTGATCGGTTGTGTCTTTGGGTCACCAAGTATAAAAAAAAATTATAATAACATGGCACCTCCATACCAACTCTTTGGACAGGTGGCATGGAGACAGCCCATACTGAGCACAATGAATAAAACCAAGTATCTTGAGTTCATTGGAATTAATATGGCAGTGGGTCATTGCAATGAATTCAACAAAGTACCAGGAAATTGTAGCAGAAAATCGTGGTTGCCTCGATGGAAGTTGAGACTTGGTCGTAGGTAGATTGTGCAGCAGAACAATGACTTCATCAAAATCCACACAGAAATGGTTAAATAAAAACAACAACCATTGAATCATTAATAAAGCACACAGCTTTACACCTGTGTGAAAATAATGATTATGTCAATAACTGTATTATTTTTTATTTGACAGCATTTTTTCTGCATATTTATCAAGGGTGCCAATAATTCCTGAGCCCACTGTATACATCACCCCCATTGAAACATTATGACAGCGTGTTTTGTGGTATAAAAAAAATTTCCATTCTTAATGATAAATCATCCTTTCGCACAAATATCTGCAATGTAAAAACATGAACATATAAAGATGCAATCATTTTATTTCTGAATTCATGGTTTTTCATGTTTTGTATAGCAGTGTTTCATTTTCACATGATTAGTTAGAAATGGCTGCTCAGACACACATGAGTCTGCTCTAACTCATCTTAATAACTGGTGTTGAGAAAAGAAACATGACCCAGATGTTAACTATAAAATTAGAAAGCTATTAATAGCGATATGTGCCTTGGCATATGTGCTTGACCTACCATGACTACATTAATATGCTCACAGAATAATATTCCATATTGAAACACTGCCTTTCCATTAATTCCAGGCATGGTGAGAAGGCAAAATAAAGAATAGCCTCATTAATCAATATTTTTGTGAATCCCTGTGTAAATTTACGTATGTGTGATCGGAACCAAACGAACAAAGTCTGGCAGATTTTTCAAACACGGATAGACACAGCTTTTTTCTGTATCCACGTGTGTCTGTTCATAAATACCAATCAATCGTAGACAAAAAGAACAGGACTTATGATTAGCATAAATGCTGTGTAGGAATAATAAAAGCACAGAACACGCTTTGCAACCGTGTGCTTTCATTTCCGCAAACAATATGAACAGCTGAGAGCACGTATGAAGTCCATTTGGATCCTACTACAGAAGTGACATCTGAAAACTTTAATAAATCCCACATTATTTGCACGAATGCATTTCCGAATGATTTACGGACAAATTTGTTTGGCTCAAGTTTGATAAATGAGGCCCAATGTGTTTTGCATGGAAATGTCATAAGTTTGACTACAGCACCCTCTCATACATACATTATAAAGAAGTCAATCTTTCTTACATTTCCGCAAGTTACATTTGTTTGAAGGTATGTTGTGTAAAACTGTGATTGCAACCACAAGCAAAGAAGGTCCCAAAACAACACAGTATTCTGGAATAATGAGAGCAATTAGCATTATTCTGACAAAACCCCTTTGTTTGATAGGAACATACTACTGTACAGGCAATCTAAAACCTCATAAGCTCCTTTGAAAGGGAATTTTGGAATTGCATTCAAAATACAAAGCATTTTAGAAAAATGTACCTGTTTAGAATTTCCTCTATGGATTTGGTGCCAGATGAAGAAAGTTGTACAGTATATGCATTCAATGTGAATACCTGATACTGCAATGTAATATAAAAGAAAGAGACGTAGAAGGAAATCTCAAATATTTCTATACAAAAGGAATGGCAAAACATAACATTTGGAGGATGGGGAGGACTCAAATATGTGACTGTGAATCTATTCAATGCACAGAGCAAACACAACAAATATATTTAGTCATTTTCTGATAACTTGTATTTAAAACATTGGAGTAAAATAATTTAATAAGGACGGCACACTTACGGAACTATAACTCACTACTTTACAATTTACAAGGTATGACGTGTGAAATATGTCATGAAAAAAATAAATATAAAATACATTCTTATTTTTGATTTCTGATATAGTTCAGGGAATGCAAAAACTGGTAATGAGTAAAAGCAAACTGGCAGTGAATACATTTTTTCTTCAAGCATTGCACTATTATATTTTCTGTGTGTAATTTCTGATGTTCCAGCAATCCAGTAAAATCCTCTATACTTTTGACAAACACTTGGAGAAATACACTACCACTAAGAATCACAGTCCTGAATCGTTTCATATTTCCTAAAAAGTTACTAATAGCCACCCACTTTTAGGAAACCATCATAAGAATAAGTAAGTTAAAGTTGGGGTGCATTACAGTTATCTACTTTTATCTTATTTCATGCTTCGTGCTAGATAAGAAGTATCAAAATGGTATACTTCTTGCAGCTTTAAAAGTATTACACATTCAGGTCCGCAGTTTTAATTTGCCATGGAAGCTTTAGTCATTATCATTTAATGCAGACTGTATACTTAGGTGTCTTACCCTCAGTTTATGACAATGTAATGTGATAATGTCATCTCATTAAACTTTTTCAGCGATACGTCTCTCTCTCTCAGCTAACTCTCTCTCTTTTCTTCCCTCTTCCTTTTTATAGTTCACACTGAAAATAATACAATTATATGGCAGGAAAAGACTAAAAGCAGGCCTATGAATCAGCTACCTGTACTTACTCTGCCCAAGCACTATATATCCATACTGTAGCAAGCCCCATTCCAGACGAGACAAGCTGCCGAGCTTAATTCTCTTCACCCTTTATCATGCAATCCACTGCTGGTAGTTTTATTTTTAAATAATCATGCAATAATATTGCAACTTTTTTTTACATTTTGGCATTTCATTTGCTATATAAACAGCAAATTGAAAGCAAATAAATAGTCCATACTACGTAACAGTGGTGCATAGAAAAATTGGCACATGCACAAAACTAAAAAGCAGCAATTCTATTCTGAATGATATGGTTGGAAAAATGCTTGTCTTTGAACACAATTAATAATGTCTTTTTACCTGACTCATAGCATGCAAACAGAAGATGTTACTTAGCACTAGGAACTAAATCCTATCAAATGCCTCTCAAAACCATTGTTAGCCAGTGGATTTAGGAGAGAAGCAGACAGATTACTGGACCAAGACAGACTCCACAGTTGATTCAACACCTTTTTTAAACTTATCAGATGCAGTGACTTGCCCTCCACATTTATTCCTGCCTGGTCACAAGCCATGATTATGCACAGGTTTCCCAAAAGCTTTAAAAAAAGGCCTGAAATGAACATGGAAGGGCATTTGAAAATGAGGGAGGGAGGGGGCGGTAAAATCCAGAATCCGTACATTGCGGTGTGTGTGTACACTCATGTTTTAACAGTAAACATGCTTTCTCTACGCTAAATCCAAGGCTGGGCTCTCAAGAAGAGTTTCTGTAACGTGCGCCTGTCTTGCTACCTGCATCCGGGAGGCTTTGTAGACCGAGATGGCGGGGGCGTGCCCAAAGAAAAGCTCAAATGAGTATCCATAATGACTTGGCCCCTTTCCCCAAGAAGGAGGGAGCAGCTGCTGCTGTGATAAATCGCATTATCTAGAACTGGGAAAACCTGAAGTGAAATGCTTACCTGTAGTTGTGGGAAGGGAGACGGGAGAAAGGAGGCATGCCACTGAATTATTATGAGACACAATACACAGGGCCATAGTCATTGCAGCTCTCTCTTTGGGGAGGTTGAGGACCTCAATATAACATCCAGTAGACAATTCCACTGCCACTCTGGTGAACCTGGGAAAATGTTTAAACTCCATATGGTTTTTCTATTCCCACATGAAAACCCTGAAAGTACTGGTGTCAGACTACCTCCAAAATTGGCCTCAGGTCTTAGTGATTGATTAAACTACTGCAAACCTCTTAATCAGACAGCCTTGACCTCGGTATTTCTGCCAAATCTATTAGGTAATGCATCCTCTGTCACACGGCTGGTAGACTTTTTTTCAATTTGGAAGACATGTAACTGGACACAAGAAACAATATTTTTCCACCTATGAAGACATCAAACATCGTGCTGTGCTCTTTCTGTATACTGATTGCATTCTCACATTTGTAAAGCTGGAGAAAAACCTGGTGTCACTTTCACTGAAGCTGCGTGGGATTGTTCCCCACCTATTGTCCCTCTGATTGTATATGGTAGTGATATCACTGCCTGATAACATTGTTATTAATATGCGAAGGACAAAAGCAGTTCCATGGATAGTACAAACCAGAACCAACCCAGCCCAAATGAGACACCTTTTATTTTGTAATTTGGACAATGTGACAATGTGGAGAGCAGCGCTGCTGTTATATGGCATTTGCAGCAAATGAAAATAAAATGAAAATCAGCCTTGATGGCTGGTAAACAGCTGTTTCTGTAAAATGGTGCTGTAAAATATGTATACACACGTAAATACTACAAAATAAAGGCTGACCACAGAACATTGCCCTTGACCAAGGCACTGGCCTCAGAACTGGAGTTGGTCCCTGGGTGCTGCAGTGATTTACCAGGGTTCAATAAAGTATACTTTATTGTCTACTTTTATCTCATATTCATATTTTGATCTCAAATACAAATCCCCTTAAGTATCAATCCAAAAATTGTTTAGCGTATACAATATTGAGTCAATGTCAATGTCAATGTGTTCTTAAATTGCTCCTCTATGTGTTGTTTTACACTGGTAGTGCCTCCACATATTCAAATTTGATGACGCACACACATCATTTTGCATGTTGAATGTGTTTAAAATCCCAAAAGAATCTTTAAAATTAGGTTTTATATGTTGCGCTATGTTGTGGCATAGAATAGGTCTCCAGGCCGTCTTCTTGGAGACAGTCTTCTTCTAAGAGTCTTCTTTCTCCAAAATATGCTTCCCCTGGATTCTCTTCTAAGACAGGGGTCACCAACCCTGTTCCTGGAGATCTACCATCCTGAAGGTTTTCACTTCAACCCTAATTTTGCACACCTGATTCTATTAATTAGCACCTCAATGAGATCTGAAGCTTTGTTTGGGTTGAAGTGAAAACCTACATTACGGTAGATCTCCAGGAACAGGGTTGGTGACCACAGTTCAAATAAGACAAATAAGCAATCAATGTGCTCTGTGTTTGAAATGCAACTCTGGTATTTGGAGCGTTAAAACAAACCTTTGTGACCACCAGATACCACAGATGCCACACACATCCACCTAAACTTAGAAATTAAGGATAGCCAGTTTAAGTATTGTATATAGCAGAAATAATACATTTTAGTCTAGCCTTATAATGCTTTTGGAGGGCACTGTAAATGGCTGGACAATCATCCCTAAATGCCTTTTCAAGAAGCCCAGCACCACTAATGTAGATATTGAGATGCAGGCCAGTATAACTGAAGTCCTGGAGACAGAGGAGGAGAATAATGAGGACAATGATGAAAAGACAGATGAGGAGAATGATGAGGTGAATGCTGCCACCCCAGGGTTGCTGAAGAAAATTTAACAGCTGTGTTGCTTCAGACGCGATGAGAAGGACCAATTCCCTTGGCTTTGATGTGAAACGGTGGGTATGGGGCTGTTTTGTTTGATGTTTATTTGAAAGACAACATATAAATTAATGTAGGGATTATTCGTTAGAAGTCATTTGCTGATGTATTCTATTTTGGAGATTTGACATACAGAGATATGCCTGATGGTTTCATATTGGAGTGTAAGCTTATTAGGTGCAAATGTTTGTTTTCAAAGCATTTCAAGCAGGTAATTTTTATCTGTATTTACATTAACTTAAAAAAAAATCAATGACAGCAAACTAAATGGACACACTTGCCACTACCAGAGTTGGCCTTAGCTATAATAGTGCTTCAATATCAGCTAAAATTGGTCGTAAATACGGCAGGGAGATGGCCAACTGCAATAGATTGCTTTTAAAACTCTGAGCAAAATTAATCTCATTTCCAAATAAGATACCAAATATTTGGTGATAGACTTGATGCAGTAATTGTTATTTAAGGGCATTGACTTTTTGCTTTTATTTACTTTTAAGTTTACTGTTTACTTGTGTTTTTGCTGCTGAAAATGTGGGCACAAAAACATGGTAAAGCACACATAAATACCACAAAACAGAAGTTTATTGTCTCTACTTTTGTCTTACTCTATATTCTTTTGGTCTGAAATCCAAATGCCTTACTGTAAGTATACAGCAAACATAGCAGAAAATGTCACTCTCCTGCTTCCATACTTTTGGAGGGCACTGTATAGGAGAACTGGTGCAGTGTTGAGCTTCTTGAGCAGCGTGAGTGATGAATGATGTGACATTTTGGGTAGTGGATGAAAGTGCAAAAAAAGAGAAGGAGGCTGTGATGTCCTCCTTTGAGAGAGATAAAGGCTGGCTTGTCATTACTGCTGACTCCTGGGTCTTGGGAAAAGCACTTAAGCGCATCTTCTGCAGGTCATTATTCAAACTCGCAGTCGGCATGTTGATCACAGGAAAGCTAAAGCAATGCGCCTGAAGCCCCATGGGTGTACCATGGTTGTCCAAGGTCAACCTGTCACACGCTACAGAGAGGGTAGCATCACAGCCCTATCTAGCCAATGGCCAATATCTCCTCGTTAATCTGTTATCACATTGCCCCATACCCGCATGACCCTCAGGATTTCCTGAAGGAAAGCATTTGGATGGGAGAACCAGCTCCAGACTGATTTCAGTGCTGTAGACCAGTGATGGAGAGTAAGGTTTTATAAAACCCAGAATGGAAGGAGCAATCATGTACTCACTGAGTTGTACCAACAATTTGCTGTGGAGAGCAATAACTCTGGATAATAGTCAGTGACTGACAGCTCATTGAAGCTCCACCCATCACTACTATATACTACACTTCCCCATGATGGTTTAACAGTTTGGACTGCACTCACTGATATCCATGAAATTATCTTAGGGGACAGAATTTGGAAGCTGACAATGGCAGTTATTAGCAGTAATGCATGTTTAAATTCAATGAGTAGCTGTTAATAAGAAACTCCTGAATGGCAGCCCGCAATAATCCTCTTTTCCATATTAACAATTAAAGTGAGACATGGGAATGCTGTTCAGTAGATGGCTGAGAGTCCCTGAGCGTATAATTACTTCTTTTTTAATTGCCTTGAAATTCATTTAATGAGAGGTTGTGTGCTAGAACCTGAAATATGGGGAAAAGCTTGAAACATTACCTTACTAGTATCAACTCAGAAAACCTTTGGTTTGATAAAACTTATTTAATTTAATTTACTCATTTAAATGTGTGTGTGTGTGTGTGTGTGTGTGTGTGTGTGTGTGTGTGTGTGTGTGTGTACAGTGGGCTCCGGAATTATTGGGACCCTTGTTAAATATGTACTGTGATGTTCAAACATATAGGAAAATGATATACTTTTATTTCAATACATGTATTCTCAGGCTTCAATATTTTGTATAAAGTAATAAAAAATTGTCTGAAAAGAAAAAAAAACCCAAAATGATTACAGCCATCAGTATTTTCCAATATGGTTAGAGAACACCTTTGGAGGGATTTTTGACCATTCTTTCATGCAGAACTTTTCAGAATCATTTATATTCCTGGCGTTTATGGACCCTCCTCTTTTACATTACATTACATTACATTATTGGCATTTGGCAGACGCTCTTATCCAGAGCGACGTCAGTCTTCAGTTCAGTTAAGACCACAGTTTTTTGATGGGAGACTCAGATGGCCATTGCAGAAGATTGATATTCTTTTCACTGAACTATTTCTGTGTGGATTTTGCAATGTATGTTTGGAGTCATTGTCCTGCTGGCCAAGTCTCAGCTTCCTAGTAGAGACAACCAGCTTTTCTGCCAAAAGGTACTTTGTTGAATTCCTTGTGCCATTGGTTTGAAATAGAGACCCTGGACCACCGGTAGCAAAACTCCAAAACATGGAGTTGTTGATGGTCTGTATGACCAAAATGTTCAATTTTGGCCTCATCTGACTAGAGTACTCTCTTCCAGTCATCAAGATGCTTGGTTTTGTTTATTGTGCTCAGTAAGGACTGTCTTCATGCCACCCTTCAAAATAGTTTGTTGGTATGAAGGTTCCATATGGGTTATTTTTGAGACTTGGTGACCCACCAGGTGATGTAATAAATCTCTGCAATTCTGGAACTGTGATCCTTGGGATGTGATGTCCTCTCACCAACTTCCTTATCATCCTTACCTTCCTTACTTGATGGATGACAATGGGATTTTGCATGCTTGTTACCATATGTATACTCTAGTGAAACAGGAAGCAATACAATGACACAATATAGTCCCTGCAGACTGCAGTGAACTAAATGAGCCCTTTGACCAGTACAGTCACACAGGTGTTACAGTGCTAGAGTGGTCCCTGAAGCGCACAGTCAGATTACACACAAGATTAGAATGTGTACTTATGAATTACGCAACAATTAAACCATGTTCTTTCTAAGACTAAATTCAGCTATTTTCCACAGAAACACTGCACCATATAATTCGGTATTTATGTCCTCAATGTGAGCATTTATTAGTTTATGCAGACATCCACATGCTGAGGAGGGATGTCACAAAACAAGATGATTCCTTAGTTAGGTGGATAAGTTCTCCATGGAGAAAAGCTGGAGCAGCTGTTTTTAGTTCAGTTCATGTACCAGTTTTTGAAGGGTTCCGTGCTTCATGATTCACCCCCCTGAAGTAGCAAAAGTTGAGTCGGAATAAAGTTAGCTAGCTAGCATTAGACTGTTAAAGCTGTCACAATGAGCAGACTATGGCCTGATGCAATGCAGAATATAAAATGTTCTACAGTAATAACGATTGTATTAGAATGTATCGCATCACCAGTGCTCAAAATAGACATAATAAATAGTAAATAGTATAATAATCTTGTTCTTCTACCTTCAACCAAAGATCGTAATGTGATCATAGAGATGTTGCACTTCCTCCCAACATAACCATTAATAATTTCCAGTTAGATCTCTAGGGAGATTGTCCAAAACAAGTGAGTCACATTAACATCTTTGGTTTGATCAGATGATATTATTTGGCTGTAAACTGTACATTTCTTTTAGCATATTGTGTTCAGTGCAAGCGTCATAAAAGTATGTTACAAACATCATGGGTAACCACTACCATGTCTGCTAGAAGTGGAATACATTATTTGTAACACATATTTGAAAACATGCAAATAATATCACAAATAAATACATTTTCACCACTGGAACTGACATTAGCTGATAAACAGAATGGACAGTACAGGTAGCTAACAATTCTGACTCATAGCTGCTACACAAAGAGCCATCTATATCCATTGCAGGCCAAAATGAAGTTTTTTTTAATATAAGCAGCAGCTGCTAAACACACAGTGCAATGTCGTGTGGTTACATGGTGTAGGATGAAGATGGCCGGTATCTGCTGATGTGGGGGAAGTTTGGCAGTTTCCCCAATAATGGCTAAGGCTATTATTGTTATTATTAGCTAGTGTAATGTAAGAGTCAAATTCTAGAACAACTGTTGCAGCCAGAAAAAAAACTCACACTGTGCGGCTCTTGGAATTATTACTTGCATGTGAAAGTGTTATGTAAAATTGTATTGCCAATTTCACTTTGTTTGCTTTTATTTACAATATTTGTTAGACGTGCCAATCATTTTGATGACCTAATTTGAAAAATGCATGAGAGCAAATGTATTGAAATAAAAGTATAAAGTTATCCCATGTGATTGAACGTAACATATGTGACCCGGCTGCAGATACATGTCTCGCACGCTACAAATTCATGATGGATATCATACTTTATCAGTCTCAGTGATGACAAGTCGCAGTATAACTATAATTATAACCGATTACTGTTTAATGAAGAGATACCACCGTTGGTGTTCCTCCTTGTATGGTATGGCCTCTGTTAACTGGTCAGTATGATATGGCATAGCTGTTTTGGGTTTGTGCTTTTTTAATGTAAGCAGGAATTCTAAAAGTATGTGTGGGTATTCAGTGTTTGTCAGGTGGAGTGTATACACTGTACATATACACACCCAGTAATATTTGCAACAATAATTTAGAGAAGGATCATGTTCAGATGTTTACTTATTTACTCTACTTAATGCTGCAGACCTTCTGGATAATAATTTAAAAATGTATAAACACAGTACCTGATTTACACTTCCAAGACTGCATTAATCAATGAACATTAATAATCTTCAGTAATAATGTTATAGAGGACACTTTTGGATGTTGATGACATAGAGCTTTGGCACGGCAATCCAAGTGGAAACTGATTTAAAAGCACAGAGGGTGAGAGAGGCAACTTTTAGAGGCATAAACTCACTGCCAAAGCTTCCTCACTTCCTTCACCATATAAAATATATCCAGTCCTTCACCATATAAAATATATCCAGTCAGCAACACTAGGGCAAATTCTCAGGACAATTCATAGAAGAGAGAATGAAGTATAAATAGAAGTGATATTCCTTAATAATAAAAAAAACATCCCAGAAGGCAAAAAGAAGCAATCCCAACCAAAAAGTAGGCCATAATCAAAAACTAACAAGACTGATTTCCCCAGGGTACCATTTCTACCCATTAGTAGCAATCCACTAGGTTTAGCCATCAGTACATGTCCCAAACTAGTAATTTGCATCACACCATGCAAAATGCAAAAAATAAAATGGGTGTATGAACAAAGAGCCCCCCCTGCCCCCACCCAGTCCTTACATTAACACATAGTTTGTAGTTGGATGAGACACTGCCGTCTTCTTCGGTTATCTTTTAAAGCCATTGAAATCTTGCCTCACCACAACCACTAAGCAATAGCCCACCTCCTGATACAGTACATATATCACAATGTCTGCATTTATTTTGTGTGATTTATTCTTAAACAAATATTGAACTATATTACAACAATGTCATTCATTGAGTCCACTCCCCCTATTCCAAGTCAGCATAATTAACTATAAAAGATACAAGAAAAGAAACCTGCAGATGAGGGCCAGAGAATTGAAAGCTATTGTAAGGATGAAAGTTTCACAGGACGCTGTGAGCAGAAGACTAATACTCCTTTCACACAGAAGCAACAACCCAGGAAGTCCCGTGTTTGCTATTGGTGTAAAAGGGTGAGCCCATGTTAACTCTGATCCCAACCTGGGAATCACGTGGGACAGAATTACTCAACCCAGGATTCAATCGAGGAACCTCATTGGTTATGACTGGAGACATGTTAGTATGACCGCTACTACGCTTGGTACATGCTTGTTTTAAATCGTGTTTTCATTTTAAATCAGTTGTGTCATTCTTTATTCAAGAAAATTGTTTTGCAACATATGGTTTCCCTACCTTTATAGCATTAGGCCACTTGCATTTCTAATATAGGCCTAAGTTTCAAGAACAGTTCATTAACTCCTCCAAAACTACTACCTAAAAAATTTACTAAACAAGAAATATTTATAACTTTGTTCTGTACAATCAACTGTCTGTCGTGACAATCTGTAATTGTCATTTCACAAATAATGATGTTCTGGACCAATTTCATGTTTTGTTGTAGACTATAATGGTCTGGGTTGGGAAACTAGATCGCCATGTCAGGGAAACTGCAGGGAAACTGCAGCCTGCAGCTGTGTATCAATCAAGACGTACCCAAAGTAATTAAAAAATAATAATTTTCCAGCCAATCTGGAAGGCTAGGTTGCGCACTCAACGTTGTTGTTAAAATAAAGAACACAATAAAACTTTGTAAGTACAATCTTTTTTTTTGTTTATATGCTGAGTGCGAGGGTAAATATGAGCATTTTTTCCCATGAATGTGCTGCTAATATTTGTTTGCTGCGAAATTTGTCAAAACATTATAAAATGATTGCTTATAAAGATGCTAGATTTAGCACATACGTGCACACATGCTGTCTCTTTGTTTGACTATGTACAATAATTCTCTTTAAAAACCGTAATTTTAACACCCATGCACGACACTTATATATATTTCCCATCTGGCAACTCAGGTTGGGTCTCTCCCTCAAAAGGAACTGCATCCTGTGGTTATCAATGTTTTACTCAGGCAAGAAAAACTCTTTCTATGTTTTATAAATGCTATGCAAAATACAACAAGCAGCAACTAGATCAGGCATTAGCTTAATGTCAAGTCATTGCTTTTGCAGAACTGGGATAGTCTCGGGTCTGATGTGAACCAAAGGAACCGGGACTTTCCCGGGACCATCATGTTCTGTGAATGGGTCGAACACTGGATCATCCCGTGTTCAATATCCTGTGTAGATCATGGATTTTGTGTAAGAAAGGGGGATAAGAGAGGCAAATTATCAGCACCAAGAACAGAAAGGCAAGATTGTAATTAAGGCCATTCCGTCAGAAATCAATAACTTTCTGACCATTTTAGATTTGAATGATTTTTCTTAATACATGCATATGAGAGTGTTAAAATGTGGTTTCATTAAGCAAAGATACCCTTAAATTGGAGCCATGGGCTCTGAAAGTTTACCCATATTGGACCCACCAACATATCTTCTAAACATAAAAGTATGCTTCTCTTATTATTAGAAATATTTTCCCATCCATCCATCCATTATCTGAACCCGCTTATCCTGATCAGGGTCGCAGGGGGGCTGGAGCCTATCCCAGCATACATTGGGCGAAAGGCAGGAATACACCCTGGACAGGTCGCCAGTCCATCGCAGGGCACACGCACCATTCACTCACACCTACGGGCAATTTAGACTCTCCAATCAGCCTAACCTGCATGTCTTTGGACTGTGGGAGGAAACCGGAGTACCCGGAGGAAACCCACGCAGACACGGGGAGAACATGCAAACTCCGCACAGAGAGGCCCCGGCCGACGGGGATTCGAACCCAGGACCTCCTTGCTGTGAGGCGGCAGTGCTACCCACTGCACCATCCGTGCCGCCTTAGAAATATTTTGATATTCATAATTTCAATACTTTTGATACAAAATTAATACAATATGCTAATTACTTGATGTTTTGTCCTTACCTTTTTTTGCAAAACATTTTCTTTTTTTCATTGACCGTTTTTACAATTGTTAACAAGCATCTTCACATCTTTACAAGCATCAGTACTCTATGTGTACCAAATGGTAAATGTTTTTCATGCTTTGACAGAAAATGTATAAAGTGAACACAGTTTTCACAAATCTTGAATTAATTTCTCACTCAAGCTCAACCACCAAATAAACTGTATATTTCTACAGTGCAATGTGCAAATGTTTGCACAGACTATTTCAACTGATGACCTCAAGTTCAAAACATATAGGTCAAAATTCAAGTGAAACAAAAGTGTTGATTGAAGTTGATGCAGATTGTGCTTCTAATTGTGAATTGGTTATTGAATAGAACAATCACAAGTGATTCAGTTGGAGGCCTGCCCAGGTGTTGGGGGAACTTCAATTTCATCTTTGGAATGATTTTGTTCAAGACGAAAGAGGAAGACAAATGGCTGGACGATGGAGGGGGAGAGGGAGAGGAGCACAAATTTCTGGTGCCATTCAGCATAGAGAATGGATGCTGGATTCCTGGAAAAACAGTATCAGTGCACGATTGCCAGGAATGGATCAGGTAGGTTCTTTCCCCAGTGCATGGTGTGATGTTTGACGATTTAAAAGCACAGAGGGTGAGAGAGGCGACTTTCAGAGGCATAAACTGATCATTTTTCTTTCACTGTAAACATCAATTGTACTGTATTAGAGTATTGGTTTCTCATTTTCATTTGTAATGGCTATACAGGTACGCCTATAAAACTTTTAATGCAGCATTTCTATGACTTGGTGCAAATACAAATATGAAGGATGTGAACAAGTATTGAACATGTCATCAAATATGTAATTTGCCCCAATACTTGTGCTGACATTAAATAGGGGTACTACACTCATGGAATGGCATTCTTGTAATATAGTTAAATATATGGTACAGTGCAGTGCATAAGTAAGTAATCTGAGATAAAGTCATCAGATTTGGTACTTAGTTGAAAATCCTTTGCTTTTGATGGCTGCCTGAAGTCCCACAGATATCTGTGACCCTCAGCTATCACCAGATGCTGGGTATTTTCCCTGGTCATGCTCTGCCAGGCCTGTACTATAGCCATCTTCAATTCCTGTGGGTTTCTGGGGAGTTTTCCCTTCTGTCTCTTCTTCAGCAAGTAAAATGCATGTTCAATTGCATTCAGGATAGGTGATTGACCAATCAAGAACATTCCACCTTTTTGCCTTGTTTTAGCAGTGTGTTTGGGGTCATTGGTCTGCTGCAAGTTGAAGCATTATCCAATGAGTTCTGAGGTTCTTGATCTGTTTGGCAGTTGAACATGATGTTTTCCTCACAATTGAAAGTGTTCTTTGGTCATCTGCTACAGTAGTCTTCAATGATCTACCAGGTTATTCGCTACTGCTGAGCTCACCAGCGCGTTCTTGTTTCCTAGCAATGTAAAGTATATGATTTATTCTGATCTGTCCACATTTAACTTTTCCGGCATTTACACTTATTTGGTCCTCATGTTGAGAGACAAGAGCAACATCCTAAGTGATAGCCAGCATGGATTTCACAAGGGATTTCATGACTGACAAACCTTTTGTTAAAAAATTCATGTGCAAAACTTAGAATTCCGAGGTCTAATTCAAATAGAATAAACTATACAGTCATGAAATTATAAAAAGCACTTATGTCTCTGAATTATCAACAGAACGAGTGGTCTTGTGTTGGGATCCATTGGATTGAAATTCAAAAAAGTATTGCGTCCTTCCAAAGATAATTTCATAGGCTATTATGTCTGAAAATACATTAAAAGATATAAATAGAAATCCTGTCTTCTTTCCATGAATGTTACAGATGCATTTGTTCATCCCCACCACCCTATGCTGCTGTGGATGTGCCTAGCCTACAGCCAAGGACCCATCATTCATTTGAGCTATAGGCTATATTGGGCCATAAAAAATGCCTGCTTTCAAAAGTTCTTTCACAATTCTACCATATAGAATCTTTAAAGTGTCTATCCAAAGTGTTGGTGGATCTGTTAGTCACAAAAGTTGGTCTTCACACACTATTACTAGTTCAATTTTAAACAAGTGCTTTATTTTTCTTAAAAGGCAATCCAGCGGTAGAATTAAAACTGCCTAGACAACCAACAATTATTGTCTAAGACAATAATATTGAGCAACATATCATACCTAATTTTAAAAATGCTTTTAGAATTTTCGACAGTTGCTTCCGCATTCAGCATGCAGTGTTGTGTGTGCATCAGACCTTGGGCAAATCTCTAGCACATTACACATCATCAAATTTGATTATTTGGCTGGAATGTTGCACCAGCTTGTTTAAAATAGGATACAAAAGAGAGATGCACAAATGCAAAACCATATTGCAACAACAAATTGTGTGAAAGTATCTGTATCTTATTTTTGATTTGATTATGGATTAACACTTTAAAGATCCTTTAGTCTGTGCTTAAGGACAGCCCTTTTTATTTAAAACATCCTCTAACAAGAGCAAACCTGGCCACAAATGGACATTTCAGTAAGCCAAGAAGTTTTGGAAAGGCTGTCAGTCCCCAGACTTCAGTGTAATTGGGGAGATCTAATTTCAGAGAGCATGTAGTGCATGCTCAGTACAGTACTAAAATAATGTTCCAATAACCTCAACAATCTAGCGGTATTCACATGTAGCGCATGTAAACCTTTGTCCCAATGACAGCACCACTGCACTGCAGTGATAGAAAAGATTAATTGGAGTTTCTTACAAGCACCCCCAATACCCCTTGGGTTTTCTCTTGTGGTCAGAGAGCATAAGGTAAACCATCAATGTCAATCAGCAGGACATGCATTTCTCTACTTCCGTCCAAAACACAGGCAAGCCAAAATTATAGGCTGTGTATGTTTGTGTGTGTATGCTTTGTGTTCATGAGTCATATTATGAGCAGAGAAAAAAGGCACAGTAAATTTAGAAACATTTTTTTAACTGGTCTAGGACTATCAAATATAAATATAAATTACTACAAAGTTGATAGTCCCCAGTTGCTAACTAAATCGGCTTCCAAATGAAACACATTCCCATTAACTGCTTCAGTTCTCTCTCTCTCTCTCTCTCTCTCTCTCTCTCTCTCTCTCTCTCTCTCTCTCTCTCTCTCTCTCTCTCTCTCTCTCTCTCTCTCTCTCTCTCTCTCTCTCTCTCTCTCTCTCTCTCTCTCTCTCTCTCTCTCTCTCTCTCAGGAGAGTGCTGCAGCAAAAGCCTGCATTAGTAGAGAAACAATGTACAGACTGAGAATTTATGCTACCATACTGACTGGATCTCATGCGAAAAATACTTGAAATTACTGAAGTATTATGCAACTGAATGATTCAGAATTCATACTGTAAATTGAAAATGCGTTACTCATATTTCAAAGGAAATGCCTTTTTTTTGTTCCAAATGTGTAATACATTTTTAGTAAGTTATACCCGTGTGGCAGCCTCTGGTGTATTCAGTCTCACATTGTCCTATCAATATCTCTGCCAACGACTGCCAGAAGATTTGGTACCACTGGGGGCTCTAGGCTGTAAATCTGGGACAGCAGTTGTGTGGGCTCTCCAGACAAATGGCGTGAGCTTTGCTTTATAACCGTATTGCGTGTCTCAAATTTCAGGCTCAACCACATATTAAGAAAATGTGCTCCTGTCCTTGGACTTCTCTGAGACAGCAGCAAGAGTAAGAAAGGTCCAGTCGTCTACCGTAGCATCGCATAGGTTAGGAACATTAACGTAGCGGATAAGGAGCTGAAATGTTCCAATGTGATGCCGAGGGAGGACATTTCTAGCTAGTGCAAAAACATCATGGCAATGCTTTACAATACTGCCATAAGGCTATTTATTTATTCTTTATGCATGCATTCATTCATTCATTTTACAAACCAGAACCTTACCTTAATGTATGTTTCAGCTAATAGGTCCAGATAACTCTATACTTTTCTCTGAAAAAAAAAAACTCTTTCTTAACATTTGTGCCCAGAAAAAGTCACAAGAACCAAATGTTCTCACAACTGACACTGACCCAAAGTCCTTGTTTTAATGTATTTGTTTGTCAGAATTGCTCCAGGAAATGTGCTGATGGATTCATAAATGGAAAAATGAGAAAAGGCCATGCAATTAACCAATGACAGCTGTGTCTTTCCTGAAAATAAAAAGGAAATTATGAAACCCTTTGAACCATGTTTTACTTCAACTCTCCATGTATTTACATTTCAAGTTTTCTGCTTTTAAAGGGGATTAAATATGAGAACAACCTTAAGAAAGAACAAACAGAACAAACCAACAACCATATTACTTTGCTTTACATTACACATAATGGCAAATCAGTCACAGCTTCAATATCCTTTATTGGCTGCTATAGGCTATAAGAAGGCATATCTGAGAAAGTGGGCCACTACAATCTCCCCCTGGATATGTGTCACAATCCCCCCATTTTTTTTCAAAGCACTAAAATTCCATGTCCTTCCATTTCCTGTTTCAAAAGCAGCTGCAAGCAATTCAGAGAGAGAGAGAGAAAGAGAGCGAGAGAGAGAGAGAGAGAGAGGGAGAGTGAGAGAGGGAGAGAGGGGAGGAGATGGGGGCTCATTTGGATTACATTCAATTATTAGGAAGACAGCTTATTAGTCTTTTATTTCAATGAGAACAAGACCAGAGCAGCAATAAGACTTCTTATTACGTCACAAACATTGGAATGTTACAGCATTTTGAGCATTTAACCCCATGATAACTTGAGTAACATGGCTGCAATCAGAAGGGGGCATCCCTCTAATCTCAGCTATCATGTTCTGACAACTGCCAGTCGATCACTTCAAAGCATACCTGCCATTGCATGTGAAGTACTGGCATGGTCCTTAATATGTGAGCTAATCTGCGGGAATCACTGGGGATACTGTTTTGAGCCTACTCACACTGACTATTTTAGTCCATGGCAGGAAAAATCATCCAAGGTGACAGTTTTTTTTTTTACAATTGCGAAGTTAACTTTTTAAAAACTCTTCATACAGCTCTCTGCACCAACACGCAGCTGGGCGCAACAGTCCATTTCATGCCCAAAATGCAGTAAAACGTCTTAAAAAAGAATTCTACCAAACGCCAACACTACTTTGTCAACCATACAGTAGCACACTGAGCTAAAAAACACAAACAACATTTCAGTGGATGCGCTATTTTATGTCAATCTTTGAAGTAGTATATAATTTTGTGCTCTCCAGTTTCTGTTTTGTTATTGTAATTAGTTTAAGCATTATATAGTTTTTGTTGAGTTTTATTTCATTTTTTTACAAACATTTCACTACAAAATGCCTTCACTGTATAGAATGTACCACAGTATTTGACATAATGAGACATAATGGAAATAAAGAGTCACATGTTGCAGTCATCAATTACAAATGAGAATGACAGAAAGAAAGATTCCACTGCTGTAATACAGCAAAATGTATGTAGTTTACAGTGGTGGGAAATCTTGGTATAGTAATGCTGGTTTTAGTGTAACCGGTCTACTTCATTTGGCCACATATTCTCATCAACATCACACCTTATGTCCTCTCTTTCTACACGGAGGAAAGACATCCTTGCATGACTGACCCATTCCTGGCAAACTGATACATCCATGTATCCTGTATCCATCCTCTTATGTTGGATAGTACCACACATTTATACTCCTCTCAATCTCCACCTCCACTGTCTAACAATTTTGTCTACCTCTGTCACCCACTTCTCTATTTCTTCCTCAGTCCAACAAAATCAAAATTTCCCATTTTTATCGATGGACCTGAAATTGAAATTCCCTCAACTCCTGGGCAGGTCTCCAACTGAATCAGTATCTCTGTATAATCATTCTAAAAACTTTTAGGGTTTGGAGTGCATTTTAATATAGTATTTGTGACAGGGAAAACTGCTATCCAATTGAATTTTAGCCTATATGTTCGGTTTTTAACTTGAGTCAGTTCATGTAATGTGCAAACATTTGCAAACTGGGCTATGGAGATAATCCTTGAGTGAGAAATGAATTCGAGATTTTTGAAAACTGTGTTAATTGGATGCATTTGTCAAAGAAATTTTTAAAAATGACAAATTTGGTCCACATAGAGTGCTGTTGAGCTGTGTGAATAGTTTTGAAGAAGTTAACTCTGCTTGTTAGCAATTAAAAAAAAAAAAAAGTCCCATGATGCACATTGCATGTACCATACTTTTTTCCTAAAGGGCAAGTCCAAAGAAAAAACACATGCTGCTTGCAGCCATATATAGTAAAATAAAATCAATTCTAGTTCATCCAGTTATGGCCTCTAATATATTTTACAGACCCATGCTGTAAAAGGGCTTTTATTTCAAAGTTTGGAACTGTGGAACAAGAAACATTGCTATTGCTAAGCAACTGATCTTAAAATTGCAACATGCAATACAATATGCTCTTGACCTTTCAGTTGATACAGTGGCTATGTTTCCATTCGAGGTACTAGATTTTACTCCGGAATGCCAATATGGAAAAACAGTGCACAAACAGAAAGATCTTTAGATGGGATTAGACAGTCAGATTAGTTCATTCTGCGTAATAGGATAAGTCGAGGCTCAACATGCTCAATGCATACAAATCTGAATTACTTAACATCAAATCTGCGTGATGGTGAAATAGATAATGACACTTAAATTAGTGGCAATTATGGAAATATGTTTTAACAAATAATCTTCCATTTGCTTTTCCAATGGAGGATGCTGAACAGATGAAACAGCAGCAGGATAGGTGACACATGAAGCTGGAGCCAGTATTTTCATATGAAATATTTGGTAACACTTCACTTGAACCTGACATAACACTGTCATACAGTACACATAACATACCAGCAGTCTCAAACTGGCATAACAGATTATGTCAGGTTACGCAAAAAACACCTTGTTAATGAGAGAGGTCAGAGGATGGTCAGGATGGTCAAACTGGTTCAAGCCGACAACAGTATCTGAAATAACCACGCTTTACAACAGTGTTATACAGAAGACCATCTCTGAACACGTAACACCTCAAGCTTTGAAGTGGATGGGATACAGCAGCAGAAGACCAATAAGTCCAAGTCTTATAAATACCTAATGAAGTGAGTGAATGAGTGTATATATACAGTACATGTTTGTAGCCAAGATAACTTACATGAAATAAATACATACAATAAAACTGTCATGAAGTAGGAATTATAAATGGAGTCACAAAATGGTTTTGCATAGTTGGCCACTATCTTAGGCTATAGCCACTAATCATAAGATATATGGGACCATCCATTTGGTCAAAACATACTGGCATTTTCTCATTTTTACATTTTTATGTAAAGCTTTATCATGTCCATTCTGTTTGTGCACTCACATACAGTAGGTATGTACCAGTTAAACAGTATCTTGGACATTCAGAGAAGTACTGACTCAAAAAACCAAAAATACACTCAGTTCATTATGTCTTCTGCTGCTGTAGCCTATCCACTTAAGAGGTTTGATGTGTTGTGTGTTTAGAGATGCTCTTATGGATACCACTGTTGTAATGCTTGGGTATTTGTGTTGCTGTCTCCTTCCTATTAGCTTCGACCAGTCTGGCCCCTCTCCTCTGACCTCTCCTATTATCAATGCCTTTCTGCCCTCAGGACTGCTGCTGGATTTTTTTTGTTTTTCCCACCATTCTCCGCAAACTCTAGAGACAGTTGTGCATGAAAATCCCCGGAGATGAGCAGTTTCTGAGATACTCAAACCACCCTTTCTGGCACTAACAATTATTCCAAGGTCAAAGTCACTTAAATCACATTTGGTCTGAAAACAGCTGAACCTCTTGACCATGTCTGCATGCTTTTATGCATTTAGTTGCTGCCACATGATTGGCTAATTTAATGTTTGCATTAACAAGCTAGTGTACAGAATACCTAATAGAGTGTCGATGAAGAGCAAAACATTTTGCTTAATTAGTCGACAGAACTCTTACGGGTGGTAAACTGTGTGTGTCAGTAAAATAAATGCTTTTAAGGAAAAGAAGGTGCAGTGTAAAGGGCTGTGTGTGTGTTCACATGGCCAGTAAGCCTCTATGATTGTAGCTGAGAAAAAGCCTAGTTTATTTTCAATTGCACCAATTAATTAAATACGATTTCTTTGTTTATTTCCTTTTTTCAGAGTGTATGCAAAGTAATCCTTATAAGCTCCTTTGAAAAGGACAGAGCATGTATTTCAAATTGAGGGAAAAACGCATACAAAAGCATACAAAAAAATCAAATGGAATTGAGTCATTGACACTGACAACATAGTGAAGCATGGTCTTATGACAAACAATGACAAAACAGAGCAATTCAATTTCCATAAACAGCTTGAAGGAGCCTATAACAATGCACACATAAAGGACTGCACATATATTCTAAATATCGTCCTTAATCTGTCATAAATTTGGTCTAGGACTGGAATGCCTACTGTATCTCCATCCTTGTGTAAAGTATCACTAATAAAAGTTGTGCAAATGTTGCATTACTAAATGATACAGTATAGACAGGTGACTGTTGGCACATTTGATTGAAAATGAACAAAGAAGACTGTATAAAATAAGGCTGGTGAGCTATATTGTGTAGTCAAAAAAATAAGAAAGTCACATTCTTTTTTGCAAATACAATGGCTCAAATAAATGACTCATTTTATTTTACAAAAAAATAGCTGTCAAAATTATTTTTGCTGGAGGTCATGATTTTATTTACCTTACAAGAGCCCTAGGACCCATAGAAGCTAAATAACCACATAGAATCAAGGCTCAACCATACGTAGATATGGCTGATATCCTTTTCAACATAAGCAGTTGTCTTTTGATTTCAAAGCCACTATTGGTGTGGCCAGAAAGCTACTTTTGGGCTGTAACACAATGCAATTGTAGTGTTATCCTTGTGAAGGGAGGGTGTGCAAAGAACTGAAAACAGGGGTTAACAAATTTTAATAATTTTTTTTCATTTTTGTGAGCATACAAAATAGCTCATTACCAATGTTATTTTACATATACTATTAGACCATTTTTTATGAAGGCGACCAATGATTAGGGAGTTCTTTGTACATAATTACAATAAACTAATTAATCTGCTCCTCGTTGAACATGTAAAAAGTTTCTGTATATGAGGAGGAAAAATGAAATGAAAAAGCATAATTATCCGGAATAACCTGACTTCAACTTATTGACATTTAATGGCTAATTATATCATGTTAATCTTCAGACCAATCAAAAGAATTAAGGAACCATTCCTGTGTTTTTTGGGGAAATGGAAATGGTACACAGGCATAATTCGCTGTTCCTCTTACATCTTCCTGTGCAGTTTATCATGGACGGGTGAAGCAGAGCTCATTCTGTTGCAGCGAATTCCCAATGAGAGTGATATTACCCCATGGATGAGTAACTACTTAACACTACGTGCTTTCATTTATGCTAGCCATTTCCAAGGGCAAAATCATTTTAATTTAGAATCAAATTGACATTCAGCGAAAAAACAAATGAATTCTACAATCTAGGAAATTTCTGAAGGCAAAAAACAAAATTTTGTTTAAAATATACTTACATAATCCGCATTAAATTTTTACACAACACTTCAATGAATAGGACCACACAGTGGATGCTGCGTACTGTGCTGCCTGCATTATCTTACACTGATAAGATCAGTGAACCATGTCACATGACCTCACAAATGCTGGATAAATTATGGTCAAAAGATGATTCACTAGTGTCTGATATCTGTGGACTAGACTTGACTGGCAAAGGTCTGACAGCAGAATTTTCAGACGACAGGAGAATCTGAAAAGTATTCTGAGGTTGCTAAGGGTCTTGACATGCACTTTTTTTTCTCTATCTCAATACCGTAATTGCTGTTGTTTGAAATCTTAGGATACTCTTGGTAATTTCACTGTATGCTTGTTGAAGGTATTTTGCTGGTTTAAAAGCATGGAAACCTATGCCCACCAATCCAGCATGACAGACAGAAATCACTGTGGAATAAACTCCAATATCACAGTCCTTTTTCCATATAAATTTGACAATAATGAAAAGTCTCCCAGAACCTCTACCTTGGGAGAGATTGACAGGAGTGAATAATATCTTTCAAACAGAACACAGTCTCCATACCATATCGGTTCACATCTGCAGTGCTAATCTTTAAAATAAAAAATGACACTTTGCTAATAATAACTGCGTGAAATCTCACCCGCGCACAGGTTCAGCAGAAGAAAATGAGCGGCTTAAGAGAGGCAGCGGTGGTTTTATTTATGGAATGACAGTGGGGAGATGTGAGGAGAAACGCTGCCTCTCTCAATCACTTGCAGCCTACAGAGATGGGGCCTGTTTTGCTGGACATTAGTATTGATTCTAATAATGGGGAAGGTGGTACACCACATAGCAAGACATGTCTCTCTCTCTCTCTCTCTCTCTCTCTCTCTTTCTCTCTGGCTGTCTCTCCATGCTTTCCTTTGTTTGGCTGATTAAAATATTGAATTAAGTTTTTATTTTAACTTTTTCTGCTCAGAGGGAGATACAGTATACAACAATATAATGCTGTTCAATTCCAACCTACCTCCCACTTCTCTCTGCTACCTGTTAATGGCTTTCTCTAATTTCTAAAAGCATTTGTGAACTATAATTTTTCTTTTACTTTTTTTTCTTTTCATTTATTTTAATTTTTATAGGCCTACAAAAAAATTGAAACAAATAATAGTGATTGCTGTTATTAAAATAGTTTGAGGGACAACTCAATTCAAATAAATGTCAGAGTAGGTACATTTGAAAATACGTGTACAATGCAGTATTTCAGCTTCTCTTTCCTGACATGTTATCATGTCAAATCTTACACTTCATTACTTGAAATGTCCCTGTTGTGCTACTAATGGTGCTCTTAGTGTTTATTGCACTTTGCAAACAGCTTTATGAAAGGTTTTTACAGCCCATTAGAACATAATGAGCTTAATTATGTGAATTTGGTTATTTTCGAAATGACCAAATTCAAATTATCGCCAATGGAGAGTCGTGGCACATGCTCCAGAACCAAGGATGTAATTGAACTGGAAAAGTGTTGATAGTCAGGGCTGTGGTACCATGTGGAAGCAAGGTGGAGTCCTAAGACCTCAGAATTTTCTGATCTTATGGACAACGGTCCACACGTGGACCACTGGCAGTCATTGGCTTGCACATGACTTGTGCACTTGGGGTTTATATTGATTGTTATCATGACCAGCTGTCATACAAACATGTCCCGGATTCTCCTGAAAGGCAGAAGGCTTTGGGCTCATTCCGATCGCTTATTTTATCTGCCCTTGTCTCCTCAGTCTTCCATTGACCTGGAAATCGATCATGGTCTGCCATGTTTAAGGACATTCCAACCCATGAAATGTTCACTGATGGAGCCAGGCATGAGATGCTATGTATGAAGGCACCTAAAGGATTCTTGAACAAGGAAACATAAGCGCAATGCTTTGAAGAAGTATTTTTTACAGCATGTGACACATAAATGATTAACCTCTCCCCATCTGTAATTGAGATGGCTTCAAGCTCACACTTGACAGAGCAAGGACATTCCATTTGTCTAATGAATGTTTCCATAATGCATCTATGCTCACAACCTTTCCTCTCTCCCTTTCCTTGCCTCCTGTGATGGATGCTAGGAGCAAGGAAAGGAAGCAAGGAGGTAAAAAATATTGGAAAGAGCCTTTGGACTCGGTTAATATTTGAATAAGAGACATCTTTATCCTGGAAAAAAAGGTGCCACGAGAATGGTTTTGGTGGACCAGCAGTCTTCCGACTGAACCAAGGGACATACTGTTATTTAGGAGACACCATCTTCTGCATGAGACATTAAACCAAGGTCCTGACTCACTGTGGTCATTAAAAATCCCATGGTACCGATTGCAAGAAGTAAGGAGTTCACTGTGTTTCTTGGCAAAATCCCAACCTGGCCCACTGAACATGGCCAACTAATCATTCTTCCGTTTAATTGGCTTAAAAATCCCCTACCTGTCCACCTCCCCATCTGATGTGTGGTGACTTTTCTGTTGTGAAATGACTGCCGTGTGTTGTTAAGGTAATCCACAATGATGATGCATAGCTTTATTTAAGTCAATGCCAGGGATTTCATAATGAACATTACCCAGATTCCAGGAAGGAAAGGGCAGAGAGTAACATGAAAATACCAATGAAACATTTTGTTTAATTAAGAGTACTCGAATAATAATTTATTTTCTAGAATATTTATAGCTACATTCTTTAATTATGACACACTGTCACTGTGTTTCATGGCTCCTCCAAGACTGACTGAAGATCAGTAATAATTTGTATATTTTATTTGTTTCATCGTGACAACTCGAAAATAAAATCACAAAATGACTGTGTGGTAGGCATGAAATGACAAAAGAGAAATGTATGTATAATTGGACTAATGTAGACCTGCTGCCAATTTAATGAGCTGGTTCTTTTTTTCAACTGATGTTTTTTTTTTTTTTTGTAAAAAACGTAAATGGTGTATGTATAATGGGGTAAATGTGCTGCAAGTTTTGAACTGCGGTTCCATCTGACCGCACTCCACAAGAATAAATGTGATTAGCCCACCAAGATAAACACCTAAGGCCCCTATTTACCATTATTGAATCTCCTGGGGCCGACATCTCCTTCTGTAGAGGAAATCCATGTACTCACTGATGTCACTTTTCTTTACTACATGTGCAAGCGGTTTTGTGTGTGTGCCTCAAACAGATGTTCTGGTGTTTGTGCTTGTGTGTGCACGTGTGCGTGCATTTGCCTGTGTTCATGCTTACAGTAGTGTGCAAAAATGTGGGCAACCCTGGTCAAAAAGCCATTTACAATTAATATCTAAGTGAACAGAAGCGAACCTGTGCCCAGTTGCATAAAACACCTTAAGTGTAATTTCCCCTTAAGGTTTCCCTTAAGTTTCCCTTAAATTTAAGAGAGTTGCACAACAAACCCTTAAGTGTCTCTTAAGGCTTTCCTAAAGTGAAATGTCAGAAACCCTCAAAAACACCCTTAAGTATTGCATTTTCCATATGTTTGAACATAAAATATATAGTGCCCTCCATAATGTTGGGACAAAGACCTATCATTCATTTATTTGCACAATTTTAGATTAGTAATAAAAAAAAGATATCTCATGTGGTTAAAGTGCACATTGTAAGATTTCCCAAGGTCCCGAGGTCCAAGGTATGAAATGAGCCTCAAACCACTGTGCTGCTGCCAAATATGCAGTAGATACTTTTTTTCATTGTTAGGAAAAATTGTTAGGAGAAGCTACTATTTTGGCGGCATGGATGGTGCAGTGGGTAGTCCTGGGTTCAAATTCCCTGTCGGCCGGGGCCTCTCTGTGTGGAGTTTGCATGTTCTCTCCGTGTCTGTTCCTCCAGGTACTCCGGTTTCCTCCCACAGTCCAAAGACATGCAGGTTAGGCTGATTGGACAGTCTAAATTGCCCATAGATATGAGTGTGTGAGTGAATGGGGTGTGTGCCCTGCGATGGACTGGCAACCTGTCCAGGGTGTATTCCTGCCTTTCGCCCAATGTATGCTGGGATAGGCTCCAGCCCCCCTGTGACCCTGTTCAGGATAAGCGGGTTAGGATAATGAATGAATGAGTGAATGTACCTCATTGGACCCTTGATGCCTTAAAGCCATTTAGCCAACAAATGTGTTCCATACTGCAGCAGTGTAATTTACAGCTGAATATAGTCCAAGACCACAATTTCCATAGAGACCATTAAAATGCAAAGAGTTTTAGTATCGCTTTTAGTACAACCTGAAAATAAGATATCCAGATTCTGATGATGTTTATAGGTCACAGAAATCAGGAAGTCATGGCAGGCAAAGGATATGAAACAAAATACTGAATATGACTACATTCATTTAAATAATATTGATGTGCCCCAAACATTATGGTGCCCTGAAATAGGTGGACAATGTATGAACACTGCTATAATTTCTACATGCTGAAAATGTATAAAATGGCTTTTATTCAAATCTGACGATGTGCACTTTAACTACATGTGATTTTCTTTTATTACAAATCTCAAATTGTGTAGTCCAGATAAATAAATAATGGGTCTTTGTCCCAAACATTATGTAGGGCACTGTAGATCATTACATTGCCATTTTTTCCAAGGGTGCCGATAATTCTGGAGCCCGCTGTATCTGTGTGTATTAAGCATCGGGCAAAAGATAGGTCATGTGTCTACTCTTATGGTCCCGTGAATGTGCTACAGCCATCCAAAAGAAAAAACTTTTTTAATCTGCTGCAATACTAAAAAATGTTCTGTCCATCACTATGAACATGAAGTATTTGAGATTTTAAATATTTAAATCCACAATCTGTCAGCATTATGAAGTTAACCATACCGATGACACCAGCATCTCATTTGTCACCCTGCTTTCCATTTCACATGCTCTCGCATGTCACACAGCCTTGACCCACTTCCCTCCACTCCTGTCAGACAAGGCTTTGTGGTTTGCCACTGTTCATTTTTTTAACAGATTGCTTGGGCTTGTGTTACCGGAATCCACGTCAAACATGCACAATTCAAAGGATAAATTATGCTCTGAAGTGTGTCGCTATCTCTGAAATGTGACATTGACACTCCAATGTCACACAAGATGGAGGTGTAGTGAGGCAGGAACTCTCCAAAAACAGTATGTACATGCATATGTCATTTGTATTTAGTAATCATAAAATCGTGTTTGTGTGTACTCATACACGCATACACACTGTATAAAGAGAGACAGAGTAATAACCGTGCTAATGGCATGCGTGATAGACAAGTTGTGCTATCAGTGGTTCCATATAACAGGAAATGCCTAAACCCTGGCCATCTGGGATTATGAACTTCATAGAGATAACAGATCAGACTGCTAGAAAACCAGCACTCCAAATTATAATAATGATGCTAAAAAAATTTTATTTATTCTGTATAAAAAATATACAGATATAAAACAATAACATTATAGACTACAAATGATCACCTTACAATGTATAAGGAATAAATGAATATTAATGAAGAATGTCATAAAGTCCTTGATGGTAATGACCCATATGCAGGTCAGTGGAATTCACTCAGATGTATCCCATTTACAGGGGTTTCCTGACATGTCTTTATACTGCCAGCTTTCAGTAAGCTGCTTAAAAGGCTGACCCGAGGGGAAGCTGTTAGCTCCGATGTAACAGGCCTCATCTCTGCTAATTTACCCCAAAACCATTAATGCCACTCGGTGCCCTAAAAGATATCACATATGTCCTAAAACTCAAAGTGAGAAATCAAATTATTTCATGTAGACCAAAAAAGAACGTCCTGCAGAAAATGTCTGCCGCTGCGTCTCCCAGCCTCTCGCTGCTGCATTCCACGCGCTAAATAATCAAAACGTGGGAAGAGGGGTCGGCTCATCAAAGGGCCCTGCTGCAGGGGCAGTAAGGACAGGTCGGGAAGCGCAGCGTTTCAAAGGTGGCTTTCCTTTCATCCTTCTGACAGCCGAATGAGGTTATTCTGTCAAAAAAACAGGGGCTGTTTGTCAAACACCTGCAACTGCAAAAAAATGGCCAAGGAGTGGTGCACACCTTCTGTGGTCTCTTCGTAGAGCTAAAGAAGAAACCAGAACCAAACCTTAGCTGGACGGATCTGTAACACTATGCATGGTACACATGTAATGATGTTTGATTGATTGTTCCAAAAACGGACTGGGATATAATGACACATTGATAAATAATAAGACTTAATGAATTATCTGTGTTCGGCAATATCACGGGGATACATTGCTCTAATTATCTTAAAGATATCACGGTACAAATCAGACAAATGACAGAGTAAATGGTGCATTAACACCCAGCCTAGTTTGCAAGCCAGATCAATTCAAAATCCAAGTAGTCATTCATGTTTTCTTGGTATTTTGCACACATCTATAATCAGGTTTAATGTTAACACAGTCACAGGAAATGACAAAAGTTACAATCTAATCTGTGTGACAGAAAATGTATTACAATCCTATGGCATGTCTGTAGAATGGTATCACTGCCACTGATTATTATCTCACCCGTATTGCTTAAACATATTTATATATTTAATTCAACTCCACATGAAAAATATTCCAATCCTTATATGGTCCATATTTTTGTTGTATCTATATTTTTTAATCTGAGCTACCTTTGAGCTACATCTGACATTTGTATTCAAGCTCTTCACATTTACCAGATTTGAAAGTTGACAGGAAATTGGTTTAATCTTATAAACCTGGTGATCAAAGATGTCTTTATGTCACCTCCACAAAGATAAACTGCTCACTTATCATTTCTGGCTGGACGCTTTTTAGTTTGTAAAAAATAAAATAAATGTAGCAATACTAATATACAACAGGAATAAGGTGTTGGTGTTCTAATGATTTAGCTACATTTCCAGGCCTGAGATTCATAAATCAAAATAATGATTCATTATAATCAAATTTAAAAGGTATTTCCGTATTTATGAATACCTTATTAGCAAAGATCTCTGGACCTCTATTGGACCCATAGGTGCTGCCAATGCCGATTGTGGTGGTTTCATTCCGAGCAGATCAGCTCAGTCTCCATTTTGAGTGAGAAGCGGGATACCGACCGGCTGTGATGGTCAAGTGTAGCCAGCTTGTTGTGACAGGGGTCCAGTAGGACCGTCCACTAGTAGTGTAGTGACATGTCAGATTAAGGGGACCACAGTGTAACGATTATACCCTCCATGAAGCAGGCATGATGTCACAAGGAAAGAGCCTGGTAGCATCCCACTGCATCATCATTAAGTCCTCTAGATCTTTTAGAAATCTGCTAAAGTCCCTGTTCTAAGGGGCTACTCAGTATCCAGCAAGTCCCACCCACCATTTGCATATGCCCCCCATTTCCCATGAATATTTGCATGTGCATGTGTGTGCATTATCAACATGACATAAGGTTAGAAAATGCTGCTTACTGCCAGACAAATATCTGACATGACATCTTTTCTGGTAATCTTTCCCTGTATTCTTAAATAATTCTCCAGTTACAAACAAATGTGTGCTTGAACTTCTGACCCTACAGGCTTCTGTACTCAAAAACTGGTATAAAAAATGCAATGGAAGAAGGTGTCTTTGACAGTACTGCCTCTTTTTCCTGGTATCGGAATCGCAGAAAGCTATAAATGTTACCTCCTGTCCGCTCAGCTCGATTATGCGCCATAATGTACATTGTTGAGTCCTGCTCTGAGTGATGTCTTTTCTGCCATCTTATCTCCCCTCTCTACGAATAATGAATAAAAACCCATTTACCTCTCTTTAAATGGAAAATAATCAAAACCACCACCCAACACATGCTGTGAATTACGCTGTATCCTCTCCGTGCCTCATCCTTTATTCACTGGCCATACTGTAGTCTCACTGACTGGTATAAATCTGATGTGAAACGACAATTGCAGAGGTGCAGACACCCTGTGATCTGAGAGGAAACTGCTTCAGCATTTTAACTATCCATCCTTTATCCTCTGTAACATTTTATCTTCGCTAAAGGAGTTTGCATTATGTACTTGAAATGTCTTTCTAAAACTTGTGCATTGTGATTCATTTTCCGTATACAGCTGTATAAGCTTAACTGTAAATTAATTAAAGCCATTATAAGATTACATTTTGGGCATTCCTTATCTTAAGATTATATGATAGCTAATTATGTCAGGGTTTCATCATGGCCAAGTAATGGTTGTGTCAAGAGCACAAAAGATGTCATCTTGGGATTACGAGACAACATGATGTGTTATCTCAGGGTTTTGACAGAAAAAAAAAACATAATTCATCCTATGCTTTGAGTTTACTCGCTATGTTATCATTATTACTGACCTTTCTAGCCACTGAAGAGCTACTCTTTCAGTCAGAATCTTCCTTTATTGTATGATCTGTTTTCAAATCCATCATTGTGTAGCAAACTAAAGAAACTAACTATCTTGTTTGGATAGCCTCTCCCTCAAGGAAATGAATGAACTAATAAATAAATCATTTTCCTCCTTATGAACAGAAAGCATGGAAAACTATTCACTTTCCATCCAAGGTTCGAGGTCAGGGGAAGACTCATCACATGTAGCACCACAGGGTAACTTGTGAGTGCCTGCAATGAGGTACTGCAGCTGACTGAAATCCCTGGCTGAGGCTAGAGCCATTTGTGTGATTATCGATATATATACTAATTTCAATTGAAAATACTGGCTGTAGAATGGCTAAACTTGCTGAATAGCCTATAATAATGATAATAATATCCATAATCATAAGAAGAATGGCAGCAAAATCTCATGTAATGCAAACGTTTTATTAAAATAAATTAGGTATTTAGCCTACATTTTGCCCCACAAGTACTCCATTTGTTTTGGTTTTGCTGATTTAGGTGAAACTTACTCATGCATAGAAAAGAAGGGACATAATGTCTCCAATGCATTGATTCTACCAGAAATAAATATCATCGGAGCAGAATAAAGAAACGTAACAAATGAATCAAAGTTAATTCAAAACACAACTTTCATTAGTCTACTGCCCATCATATGCTACTGTACAAGTCAAGAAAGAAGATTTATAGCCTAGTCTAATCAGACAATGACATTGCATCTATCAAATGCTGTCAGTTAAAATGGGGTGGAGTAAGTGTGTTGTGCAGGTGGAGGCGGAGTGTCACATCACCTTTGTGAGGTAGCCAATTGCATGACTATTACATACTTCTGAAAGGTAATCCTTTGGATTTTGTTTTCCAAGAGTCAAACTTACATTACATTTCATTTATCAGAACCTTTTATCCAAAGCAACATACAAAACCATGCATGTCAAGGTCATGCAATAAACAACAGAACACGCCAGATAAGCTCCAGTTCATAAAGGACTGGTTGTTAGGACATGAACGTATATCTAGTACACAAGATAGATAAATCAAGTCTGTGACTAGCATACCAAGACAACTGCAATTTGAGAAATTACAGTACCAAAAATACAAATTTAAAAGTCCTAGGTTAAGGTAAACAATACAAGGGATATAGGGGTAAAGATAGACATATGAAAATCAAGTGACAGTAGGTTAGGGGTCTCCTGCAGAGGAGTTAAGGTACAGTGTGAAGAGATGAGTTTTCAGAAAATGTGCAGCGAGTGAGCAGTTCTTATGGGGAGGTTATTCCACCACTGGAGAGCTAGAGTGGAGAAACTTGTCCAGAGGGACAAGCGAGAGCCATGCACACGGCTGGCAGGATGAGCTGGTGTGTAGGGCTGAATTATGTCCTGTAGATAGGGAGGGCCTGTCTTGTTGGCTCCAGCATAAGCCAGAGTCAGAACTTTGAATCTGACCCTAGCAGCAACTGGGGGCTATTCTTGTTTCAGGGAGCATCTTGGATTTCCAAAATGCAGAAAAGACTAGGTCCCCCCACCCTTGTTTTGCCACTCACATGTAAGGAACTGTTGTCACTAAAACAATGGCATCTTAAAATATATCTAGAACTGTGAGTTTTAACACTTTCAAAAGGTTTATCATGTTACCATCATGAGTGAAAATTGCACACTTGAAAAAAAGAAAAGAAAAGAAAATTGCACAGTTGAGTCACTAACCACAATATTTAACACATTTTTTGTAACCAATTTTCCTTCCTGATGGAGCTGAATCAGGAGCGAAATTAGCGGGGGTGCCATGGTTGCAGCGCACCCATATGAGCAGCCACAGGGAGCCCCCTCATACCCAAGCAGATACACTAACATCAGTCTAATTCATGAAAAACAGTATTTAATGAACATTGACAAGTGACATTGTAGTGTTTGCATTAAGAAACAAATATATGTTTCTCGGCATCAATGTCTCATCATGCTCAATTTCTCATCATGTACCCATACGTATGTATGACAGGCTAGCTTCAATCCTGTACTAAGTGAAATGTTAAAGGAGATAAAGTATACTCTATTTAGCCCTAACCATTTTACTACAGTAGGCTGCAAAAATGTGGGCCTGAAGCCCTTTGGAACAATGGACGAAACCGAAATTAAACTTTTTGGCCACCACCGATGAAGGTATGTTCGAAGAAAAAAGGGTGAAGACTTTGTTGAGTATAACACCTTGCCAACTGTGAAGCATGGTGGTGGATCTATTATGATTTGGGGTTGTGTGGCAACTGGGGACTCAGGAAATATTGTGCGAGTGGAAGAAGAATGGATTCCACCAAATATCAAGAAATTCTAGAGGCTAATATTGAAAGGTCAGTCCAGACACTAAAGTTGAAGAGAGGTTGGGTATTCCAGCAAGACAATGATCCAAAGCATACCTCAAAATAAACCATGAAGTACTTCCAGGAAAGACGGTTAAAGGTTTTAGAATGGCTACCGCAGTCTCCAGACTTGACTATTATTGAAAATCTGTGGAGTGATCTCAAACATGCCGTACATGCAAGGGAGCCGAATAATATTTCTGAGCTGGAGATGTTCTGCCAGGAAGAATGGGGAAAAATTCCAAATGTGAGAACTGAAGGACTCTTTGCCGGCTAGAGGAAGCATTTACAAGCTGTTTTGTTGCCCGAGGAGGAGTAAGAAAGGGTTCCCAAACTTTTGCACAGGGCCCTTTTCCTTTTTTTATTATTTCAAAACTGTAAAAAATGTAAATAAAAAGTAAACTTGCCTTAAAATTTGAAGAAATGTGCCATGTTTAATGTTGTACCATTTGGGGGTCAGGTTTGCATCTGTTCACTTAGATATTAATTGCAAAAGACAGGGGGCCCCACATTTTTGCACACTATTGTATGTACAGCAATAGTTCATAATAACAATATTTTTATATAACTATATTTAAAATATATAACTATATGTTTATTATTTGAAAATCTTGAATATTTACTCAAATAAAATGTTTACTGGTTTATTCCGAGTTCCACTACCTCAGGGACAGTTAAGCAATGTATTTACAATAAGTATCTATAGACAATGTGTGCAAGAGCATCTTATTTTATATTCTGTTGCTTTCTTGTTTGTTTTCTTTTTGTTTTGTTTGTCCTTAAATAACTTTCTAATATGTGTTCCTTAAACTTCAGCAATTTGTCAAAACACTTAGTAATTTAAAATAAATGCACAAAAATGTTATGTGAACGCATGCTGTCATTCTTTTGAATAATGCAAAAATAAAACTTTAGTATATGTGCAATGTTTCATTTTTTGTATTAAATTACAAATGGCTATACACCAGACAATGAGCTTTTGCTTACATTGTATCTCTTGACACAGACTAGTTTGACTTGGAGTGAAAAAGATTGGACTTTTTTTGCTTTGTCAGCCTACACAGCAACTTTACACCACTATTGTCAAGAAACCAATTTAAAATCCAAAGGAGTTGGGATCATTTACATTTTAAGTGCTAACAACTTAAAGATTGAATTCCTTCAAATGGTTTTGCTCTCTCCAAGAATATGCCCATGCATGTATATAGAAAAATGATTATTGAAAGTTGCAATCTTCTCCATTGCAATCACCATTCTATATCAAAACCTCTCAAGAACATGTCAGTACAATGGTACAATTGCAGTTTCTTTAAAACTGGCTCCCTGTTTTAAATATTTTTCCCTACCCTGTTAAATTCTAAATAAAATTAATCTCCCACCAAACAGGCCATTTTCAGTGGTGGTGGGTCATCCACACATCATTTTACTAACGCAGTTTGTGGAACTGTATTGACTGAGGACAGGGAAATGACAGCCGCATCCTCTGTAGTCAATGATACAAGGTGAAACCAGGAATGCTGGGATGTGTAGCTAGTGTACAGATCATAAATCCAGCCACCTCGCCTTTACAACCGCCATCATAATGGCAGCCTTGTCCTTTGGGAAGAGTGAAGATCAGGGGTGGTTTGCGTGAATGTAAGGGATGTTTTCAGACAAGGTCAGAGAAATGCTGTCAGGGGAAATCTGGACTCCGTCATCACTGCTTTCTTGTCACATCGAGCATGCCACAAGAATACTACGGAATGGCCACATATTTTTCTCATATTTATATATTATTTTGTTTCTTATGTTTAGTATCTGTATGTCATTAGCTGTGACACATAAAGCTGGTCATATCCATGTTAACTAAGGCCCTAGCCAAAGCTGACCTTTCCTGGTAATGGTGAGTCTCTGGAGTTTGCCCTCAGCAACACATAGGAGCAGATAACACACAGTAGCCTTTGCATCTCTTGCTCCTCAGTCTACTATATATGAGAAAAGAGATCTCAAGGGTGTGAGAGAGAGGGTGCATGAGAGAGAGAGAGAGAGAGAGAGAGAGGGAGGGAGAGGGGGAGAGAGTGAGAGTGAGAGTGAGAGAGATTAAAACAGGCACCCTTTTGTAAAACATTATGTTTGATGTTCAAGATGTTTTTCTATTCTATAATTGTTCTCTGACACAGAATCAGAATAAATCATGTGAGCATCCATGCTGACAATGCCATTCTATGATAATATGTAGATGTGACATCCTGGGGAGATTACCTTCTTTTGTTAATCTTGTTAATCTCAGTTTTGAAAAAAAAAAAAAACTGCATGGACATTAATTCAGAATAGAGAGCCTGTCATCTTTTCAATGCCAAAAACTACTGAAGTAGAAGGAGTACAGATGAAGAGATGTATTTTTTCATATATCCTAGTCGGTAGCTATTTCCAGCATCCATGTAGAATATACAGGATTTATTGTATTCCTATTTTCCGTGCATCTGATTAAAATAATTAAATATCGAGGAAACCCTTTTTTTCATGGTTTTTATCAAATATGGTAACAAGGTTCTTGCTTTAGTGAACTTCAGGACGAAAGAAGAGTCAGTAAATCACTTGCAAGCTCATCAGCCAAAGATCACTCAAGAAATCAATAGAACAGATGAAGGACCAGCTTAAAAAAATACCCAAAGGTAAGAAAAAGAACAGTTTTCAAATTTGCTCAATAGCAAAGGTCAATAGGGGTGGTACGCCAGTGCTGGCAAGCAATTGCGTTTGCCTTACAACAAGGCAACCTCCATTGCAACATGCCACATGTTACTTCAGTTTTAAACCATCTGTGTTCTTACACAATGACCTTCTGAGTGTGAATCTGACCTTTCAGCCACAGAATGGATTAGCTGTATCTGGTTCAGCAAACTCTATATGATCAGTGATGCATAGCCAGTAATTGAGGTATCACAAACTTACTGTTTGTGACCACACATCGAAATAATGCCATTTAGTCTTTGCATTTTGACGCAGCAACGTGGCAAGAAAAATATGAGACATGATGAGACAAGAGTAAAAATCTGAGACATGATGAGACAAGAGTAAAAATCTGCCTTGTATACACTCACCTCACTTTATTAGGTATTTATTGGACTTATTTTTTAGGCTTCTACTGCTGTAGCCTATCCACTTACGAGTTATAATGCGTTGCGTGTTCAGAAATGCTCTTCGCCATACCACTATTGTAATGTGCGGTTATTTGAGTTACTGTCACCTTCCTGTCAGCTTCAACCAGTCTGGCCCTTCTCCTCTGACCTCTCTCATTAACAACAGATTTTCGCCCACAGAACTGCTGCTCACTGGATGTTTTTTGTTTTTTCAGACCATTGTCTGCAAACTCTAGAGACTGTGTGTGGGAAAATCCCAGGAGATATGCATTTTCTGAGATACTCAATCCACCCTGTCTGGCACCAACAATCATTCCACGGTCACTTAGATCACATTTCTTCCCCATTCTGACATTTGGTCTGAAAAACAGCTGAACCTCTTGACCATGTCTGCATTCTTTTATGCATTTAGTTGCTGCCACGTGATTGGCTGATTAAATATTTGCATTAACCAGCTGGTTAACAGGTCTACTAAATAAACTGCTGACTTAGACTGTATAGTCAAGCTGATATAACTGCCGCCAATGACAACAAGGCTGGCTGCGGTTCTATATAAACTGGCGACAATCTGCCATGATATTAATTTCCATGTTTCATATTTGTGTGGGTACTGCCAAGGACATGCATGCATCACTTCAGAAATACTTTTTTGGATGACTTTTCAATCAAAGTCTCCGAGAGCAGCACCATGGCAGCCCTATGACAGCATGAAACGGTTTAATGAAGGTACTGCATGCAGCGCTGTTCCATTTCATAACATTTCAAACGTGCACTTTTAAAAAGGGCTCCACTTTTAAAAATCACTTTCCACCCATGGCATATATTTAAAGTGGCTGGTAATAAGTCAAGTTCTTTTGCCTTTTTAAAATCCAGCAGGAAGGAAAGGCACTGTAGAATTAACACTAGAGGGGTCTTGACAATTGATTCCCTGTCCTCACAGAGCCAACCCAAGCCACTCCCATGTGTTACATCCTGCCATACAGAACTTGGATCACAAATTCCAGAACAGTCTGCTGGCACATTACTACTGTAGCAGTGCCACTATTGCTTGACTTTGCATTCAGTATTAACGGCATATAAATCGGATGTCTATTTGAATCAATTATTCTGTGACACTTGTCTTGCTGCAATGACAATTTCTGCAATTGCCCGAATTCATGAGTATTCTATGATAATTTTATTAGTATTTTTGGTGGCTAGGCACTATGCCCTCGTTATTTAAACATAATTCAAAACATCAAAACGTGGCTGTGATGAAACAAAGATTCATGTGAAGTCAAAGTTTCAGTCCATCAAAATTTATGGTAGAGATATTTGCAGGTGCAATTTATGTTGTAGAACAAAATGTGAAACACGCCACCAACATATTTTCTGAAAAATCAAAAACCGTATGGGAAAAAAAGCATTGGAAATCTGAAGAGGGAACTAATGGCTCAAAACTCACATCCGGGTCTTTTCTACAAACTGTAACACTCTAAGGGTGCTTTGATGGACGTGCACAGTTGGCAGTGAAAACACAATTGCGTTTTTCAAATGCAAATTTTCGCTGCGTTGAGTGCCACAGAAATATGGGTCTGTTGAGGTCCGTTGTGTCAGGGTGAGCTGCATCAGATATCTACATATCATCTAATCTCAGCGATACTATCTGGGTGAATAGATAGTACTCATTCATTGCTTTCATTTTTGGGCGAACCGCTCTTTTAATGCCATGTAATGATTGATTCTTCCATTTTGGCACTCGAAAAATGAACAGAGAAAGGCATTTTCGTTTGAAATCAGTGTATCCTCCTGGATAACCTGCCAAATATCTTGTGGCGTCAGGTAAAATGTTTAGGTAAACAGGATCGCAAGAAATAAATGTCTGTTCTTCAGCAAGGCAGCTAATAGGAAGGTTGTGAAAAATGTTGTCTACATCAATAATGTGACAGTCTGTAAATGAAAACTAAAAGTAAAGGCGCCGAGTATCTAAACATTTCTAAAATCGAAATGTACATCTAAAATCTCTAAACCTCTTAAAGACAGCTACAAAATACTATGAGATGGTGTTATGTCACAATTAAGTTACATGAATGATACAGTTCATTATGTTTGGAAATACTGACTTTGGCCACATATTTCTAATGAGTAGGAAATTAATTTTTAACAACTACAGCACATGTAAAATGCACTTAGTTTGTGTTAGAGTTCAGTGGACACAGCCACAATATGACACACATTTAGCAAAGTTTACGTTGCAGTTCTTCAAACAGAAAATTCCCACTCCAAAAGATGGTTGTAATGATTTGACTGTAGAGTACAAAAGCACTGAATTTTGTTAAAATATTATATTAATTTTAGAGATGCACGGGTTTCTTCAGTGATATTATCTTTTTTTGGTACTCATTATTTGCTCATTGCATTTATTTGAATGGATTGCTGAATATACAAGTAGTGGTAAATAAAGTCACATTGCTGATTATGCCACTGAATGTATAAATCTGTCTGCCTCTCACAACGTACTCGTCCCAGGCCCTGTTTGACGACAGCAACTCCCCATTGGCCAGCCCTCCCTGCCTGAGCCACCAGGCCACTTCCACTCACTGAGATTGGCACTACTCGGCCGGTCCTCAACCTCCAATATACTCCAATATACTGTAGTACACCCATGCCTCACTCCCCTCAAATGTCTCCATGGGTCCCTCCCTCTCTCTCTCACTATATATATATATATATATATATATACTCACCGAGCACTTTATTAGGAACATTTTTACTTTATTGCGCCTACGTATTCATACGATTATCTAATCAGCCAATGGTGTGGCAGCAGTCCAATGGATACAATCATGTAGATACAGGTCAGGAGCTTCAGTTAATGTTCACATTAACCATCAGAATGGGGAATAAAATGTGATCTCAGTGACTTTGACCATGGAATGATTGTTGGTGGCAGACAGGGTGGTTGATTTTCACACACACTAGTCTCTAGAATTTGCAAAGAATGGTGCAAAAATAATAATAACCACACATTACAGGAGTGGTATGCAGAAGAGCATCTCTGAACACACAACGTATCATAACTCTAAGTGGATAAGCTACAGCAGTAGAAGTAAAAAATAAGTCTAAAAATACCTAATAAAGTGCTCACTGAGTATGTATGTGTATATATATATATATATATATATATATATATATATGCAAGCACATTCATTCATCATTCATAACTGTATGGTAATGACTACCATGGGACCTACACTGTCTGTACATTTTCTGTTAAGCACTTCATGCTCCATCACAGATGTCCCTCTATAAGTCCTAACCAAACCTTTAAAGATTGTTTCAATGATTCTCTTTACAGGTTGTAATAATTTTGCTTTTGTAATTTATACATTTGGTAGTAATATTTTACATTTGTACAATATAAATGGCACACCTTCAGTGTCCCTTGTAAAGTTACTGTCCGGGAGTACAGTACGTAATGAACATCATTAGTTTTAATTTCTAAAATTGGAGTCCAACTAAAAGCAATGGACACTGTTGAAACAGAAGAACGGTAAAACATATCATGTGCAGAACACTTTGATCTACAGCATACATGACACTGGCCACAGCTATAGCCCGATAGGAAGTATCAGGGCTACTGGAAGCAAATAAATCTTCCAACCAGCAAACAAAAGCTGGTTGAGGGGTGCGAATTGATAGATGCACTTAACATAATGCATAATACACTTGACCACCAAGGGAAAATATTAGAGAAGCTAAAATAACCGATCCTTCTATACAAGTGATTGAATGTACTGTATCTTGAATGCCCTTCAATGAACGAAGCAAAGTACGACAGGTCAGAAGAACACAATGCTGTTTTTAACTGGTAAATTATTTCTTCCAATGTGAGCTAAGTTAGAAAACCACCACCAAGTATATTGCCCGAGTAGCCTACTGAATTGGATTTGGAGCGACAGGGCCCCTCTACCAGACCACTCTACGAGACAAGAATACGAATAGAGACCAAAAAAGCTCTCGGCACAAACCCGTGGAAAATCTTTAACAAAATGCTTAATGACCACGCTTCATTAAAATACAAACGGCTCCATACTGATATCACAGGATAACGTTGCGAGTCTTGGTCCTTTCAACGCATTTCTATTTGTATGTATTTATTTTTATTTTATTTTCTTATTTATTTCATTTATATATATATATATATTTGTTTTCTTTCTTTTTTTCTTTTTTTTTTCTTTTGGGGGGGGAGCATTCATGATAAACTTATTTTTGCCATTGTCGTTCTGCTCGGCGTGCCATCATTAATAACTGGTGGTTATTTTCTGCCCAATACATGAAAAGCTTAAATTCGAAAACCGTCATGTGGCAAAAGATAGCCTATAGGATTCTCATTGATGGTGATGTGAACAATTTCTCTTTAATGTTTTAGCTCAACAGGCACAATTGCGTATTCACAAAATCACCATGACAACTCCGAGGCTGACATTTTTCTCCCCTCTTTCCTTTGCAATTCAATTCTTCCTTTTAATTCTCCCACCCCCTCTCTCTAAATGACAATGTAACCGCTCGGATCCCGGGACAGCGCCGACTTCTCGATTTTTTTAAACAGAATGATGGTTGCAAACCATACTATTAGGAGGAAATTCATTTGAAGCTTGTCTGAATGCATGGATCAAGTCTGAGTCTTCCATCAATTGTTATCGAAATAAATTGGCAACATTATTATATAAGCTTTATAGGCTCATGCACAAGTATTTACATATTACTAAAGAGAACGTTGATTTACAACAAGTGTTTATCTACATTGCGATCATGCTTATGCGTAGCACTTCATATGTCATAAGTGGAAAGGTAGGGCTATCAATCGAGCATGTACATGACCATAATTTTAATTATCCTTGTAAAGATTTTAGCAGTGCAGTCATTGCTAGATTGTGGCGCTGAGCACCCGCGCCAGGGAAGGGAAAAAACGCTTCTATGATCCTACATTTTAGGATTTACTTATTCGAAGTGATTAATGGAGACGGTAAACTTGCAATGATTTCGGAATGCGGACAATAGGCTATTTGTTATTGTTGTTGTTGTTATTATTAGTATTATTATGATTATTAATATTATTATTATTATTACCGTTCATACTAATACTGCTACTAGCACAGTACTAGCCTACTACTCGAATACTACTAATAATAATAATAAGAGGAGGAATACGAAGAAGAATTTTAAAAAAATTCATTAGGTTAATAAGAAGAATACATAATTTCCTGCCGATTCCATATTTGAAATTGTACAAAACCACCCATCAGATTAAAATTGCGCAGCGTTATAAGGAAAGTAGCAGGTTTTTATTAACTTAGTATCAGAACCGTCACGTTGTCGCTACAGTTTACTGTAAACCGAAACATCAGTTATCTCTAAATCCTTCTTAGGTCAAGGACAATACAGTCTCTACAGGTTTAACCAACAGCAGTATTAGGAAGCCGCACACTTTTCTCACGATTTAGCGACTGTTGCGGGGATCATTTTAAGACACCGTATTGGAGCCTTCGCTTCATGCGAGGACTAAACAGCTAATCACTGCAATGCCCCTGTGGACCATGCTTCTGTTGGAAGACATACGAAATCTGCGACCCAACGGCGATTTTCAAGTGATCCGTTTGAGGATTTGTAAGGGGAAAGCCATCTATCGTTTTATTTATTTATTTATTTATTTATTTATTTTTCTATCCATCCCAGAGGCGAAGAAGAGCGAGTCCTATTTTACCGGCAAAGGGAGACAAAACGGTGAAGACAGGCACCGCGTAGCAATATTATAAAGCTAACTTTGAAGAACACAGTATTCCTTTAACTCTCCACATTTTGGCGCTGCTTAAAAATGGACCAACATCAAACTAACCCACAGCTGGTACATGTACCTACTAGTTTAATTATGAACATTCTACTGACAGTAGCCTGTCTCAAGTCAATGCTTGCTTTATCACGAATTAGCCTACTGGAAAATAAAATCGACGTAGGCAAGATTAATTTGATGAATAGCTATTTCTACGTCAATGTTTCAACTGACATCATGGCTGATCTAATTTTCACCGAATATTTCATACCCGATATCTAAACTGTAATGTCATCACAGACATGGGACTTACCTGCCTTGGCGAAGTATCAAATCCCCCATTCCTGGTCTTTTCCTTTAAAGCCACGTTATTGTTTTAGTAATGTTATATCGTATTTTCTCCCCCTTGGATTCCCTTTAACTGATTGCGCTGCCTTTTCGTGTGATGTTGTCTATGAAAATATCCTTTAATATTCTTACTCCATTCACATTTTCACGTTTTTCCTTCGATTTTATCCCCGGATACTATCATCCGTTTCGATGCTCGTATCTTGCCCATTCGTGAGATCTCTTCATGTGTACGCGCAGCGCAGACACGACTGTTACTATCGGGAGCGCCGAAGGAGACGCGCGTTCCTAGGCAACCAAGGGTACAAGCAGTTACACTTGCAGTCTGTATTGAAGAACTTGAGCGAGGAATTCTTCTGCTGACGGTTTTAAGCAGAAATAATACATTTCACTGTTGATTTCTGTCCACTTTTACAGACAAATATCACTATAACAGTTTAATTTAATGAACTACTCCACATCATACTGCAAGGATAGGCTATCCAATGAATCAAGTTTTGTTTAAAAAAAAAAAAAAAAAATGTAATGAGGGGGCGACAATAGGCTATAGGCTAGCCATTCGGATGGTTTTTAAGAGACTTGTGGGCCATAAGAGTCGTGTTAAAACTACCCAGTATGCTATTCGTGTTTACACATGCATGTTACTGACAGACTAAGCCAATTATTTCGTTATGAAAAGGCATTGTGTGTTTATTTGGTTATAGCGGGCAAATTAGGTTTTATTTCATTCAGTGGGTGTCTTTTTCCAGTAGACTATTTTATAGGCCATCACATTTCAGCGGTCACCATCTCAAATGAACATAGGCTATAATCATTTGGAACGTCAAGGACATTGGATCTCCGCGCCAGCAAGGATATAAACGGAGATTATTTTTACACTTAATATGCGCGAATTCCCTATAGCAAGATATCACTTTCACGTTCCTTCGGGTTCTAAATAAACTGGTAAAAATGTTCAAATGTAGAGTACAACCTACATATTATTCATATTTTGATGTTTCATCTATTTTCAAAGAAAATGTATCAATAGCCTATCACCCAAAGGCCATTTAAATGTTTTATATCCAAAGCCAAATTAAACGGGGATTTATGTATATTCGACGTTTGTCATTAATTGCATTAATCTCAACGTTTATTATTTTTTCCTCTGTTATTTCCACAGGTAAATCATAGTTTTTGTATGTATCCCAGAAGTAGTTCAAGTCAAATAAAAATCGAATTAAAACTTTACACTCAATTAATACATTAATGGTACTCTCACAGGTATTCAAATGCATGACTCGCATAATTATTTACATCTTACCACGCATATTTCTGTGAAATTGGATTTCAAATATGAAAAAGGTTTATTAAAAACACTAAATTGCTGTGAAGCAAACATTTTGTCCCAGTGCATGAACTGATTTATTCAGGGTTTACAGGAATTTAATTTAACATTCAATTTGATTCTGAATTAATGTTTTTGTTGTCTTTTCCAGCTTGTCTTTCTACAAAGAAAATACATTTTTCATATTTCCACTTGGTGAACTGTGAGATAGTTTGATAGGCCTACAAACAGAGCCATCTCATGCATTACAGTAGTCTTTTGCTCAATATGCATTTTCATGATAGGCCTATAGTACAGGTGATTTCAACGTTTTCTGACCACCCTTAAACACATAACTGAAAAAAGTGCCCTAAAAGGTCGCCAACTGGAATGTGTGCTTTTCTCCCTTGGGAATGTACATAATGAATCAAATAATTCAGGCTATGAAGCTATGAAATGTGTTGATGAAGTCGTATGTACAGTAACACTTTACTTTGCGTTTTTACATGACTATGAAATTAACCAGCATAATGTGGGGATTAGGGTTAGGGGGATATATTAATGGGGGTTAAGACTTATAGTTAGGTTAAGTGTTAGGGGTTAGGGTTCGATGATTACAGGTGGGATTAGTGGTTATGAATAGAGTATCCTTGGGGACAGTTTTGCAAGTGCAATTAGTAGTTACACAAATAATTGGTACACAGTCATAAAAGATAAATCATATAAAGTGTCATCAATCAGAATTGTTTGGTATCTTATACAATAATAAAACAATAATACATATTTCTCTTAGCCTGTTATCTAATTAATCTTTCCATCTAGCATATATTATCTAACAGGTTATCTGCATAGTTGTGTTATGTTAAATGCTTATGTTATGTTTTCATCATCATAAATAATAATTATTAAGAAAATAGCAAAAAAAAAAAAACTAACCTTTACACGAAGTAGTGAAGCACAAGTGTCAGTTTCTGTATGTTTCTGTGCCACAATAAATACGTTCCTGACAATGGCACAGCAAAAATCAAAAGTTCCAATGGAATTCCCATAGAAAATGAATGGGGGGCAATATAGGCCCCCATTCTAGGTTTAAAGGTTTTATGATTTTAAATATTTTCCCAAATCAATATATCCTCATTGCATATCCCTTTCCCCTTCCAGACCCCCCTGTTGAAAGGATCTAGAGGCCTGTACATTAATGGTATGTTCACATAAATCCCTGAAATTCAAATGGAACATCAGTTACTCTTCATTAAGCTATGTCTTCCAGTTTGGTGCCAGATGTTAAAACTAATCACGTGGATGGAAATGCAGACGACAACAGCAGTTCAAAAGGTTTCCATTTGGATTCAGGGGAGCAGATAAGGTATGGAGTGCTTTTTAATAGTTTTCTATAGGGTTTCTGTCTGCTTAGTGGAGTATGTATGTCCATGAGCAAACTTTACTTTTTGTATATCCCCAAGGGTTTAGAGTGGGGTCTACAGATGTGTAAACCTTTAACTTCTAAGAATATGTTCATATGTCTATTCTGAAATGTTACCTTAGAACTGAAATAGCAGTCTACAAGATCCATGACCAGAAAAAGAAAGGTTATTGGTGTTCAATTATGCTATAAAATGATATGTCAGGCAACACATAGGCTTGCCCATTCAGAAATAGAAGAAGGGTGAGAATTCACACCTTTTTGTTACTGCATCTAAGGAAGGCAACTGTTGATTTTCTATGGTTGTTGATAGGCTACAGCAAAGAGTAGGCCCTAATTTAGTCTAATAGAAATGTCATTTAATTTAAATGATGAATTATGCATAATTTTTTATAGAGGTGTTAAGTCCTTAATTATTTCACCACATTTCTGAGTCGATGCTTAATTCATTAACTCAAGCTAATATTATATATATTTTTAAATCTTACATTTCTTTCTCAAGGAAAAAAAACTAAACAAAATCTGTTCATATGTTAGGGCAACAGTGACAACTTACTTCAGCAAGGAAGCCAATATCCACATTACAATCAACTTGTTGAAAATAGGTTGTTGAGACAATCCTCCTTGTCATTATCATTGGTCTGTTTTGTTGCGTGTTCTGGGTTTCATTACTAAATGTGATTTTATTAGTGTCTTCACCTCCAATTCCCTAATGCAGCATATACTGTACGTTAAACAAATGTGTTAAAATATGTGTAATGCATTGACAATTTGGGATGGCATTGCAACATATGAATTTATTGGGGGGTTTTCTGAATGAAAAAAATCATTGACATCACTTCAGGCACATGAAGGTTGAAGGTAGCCCTCAAAAGGGAGCAGGCTGAATTTGAAATAAGGATGTGATTTGACAGCGAGGGGGGGAAACATTTCAACCACAAGCCGCATACTCAATCATGTTCTGGAGGGAAAAGGAAAAAAAGGAAAAATGTTAAATCTGCACCTCATATTTACAGGCTTTTTTTGAAAGACATTTTGATGTAGACTCTCTGAGCGGAAATAGTTTTAGTGCGCTTTTATTCTGTTTTCACTAGTGCTTTGCCAACACTCCATATGTGTAGCTGCAACAGTCTTGTTTGTAACAGTATGTACACTGAATGGAAAGAATAACTGCACTATTGATAAGAAAATGATTGTTCATTGCAGTTGCAGATAAAGCAATAGTTGAAATTACATGCTGCTGTCAGTAAAAGGCATGGCAATCTGTTCACTATCACTCTATTTATGCTGAAGTGATACTTGACTCACAATATAGTTGATGGCAATGGGCAAAAAAAAGCTCTGCTGCTATGTTCGGATTTACATATTTATTGTTTGGAAGTCCGCAGGGAGTTTTACAGAATGCTAATCGCATAGTTGGCTCCAGAAGATGGGTAGACGTCATTGTTCCACCGCTCCGGGCGGCGTTTGATTGGTTGGATGTCAAACGCCGCCCTGTCACCCCTGGTTGGTGGAGGCGGGCGATGTGGCTCCATGTCAATATGGCAGAGACCGTCGTGGTCGCAGGCAGCTGGATGTGAATGGATGGCTATGGGACGTGGCGTGGGAGATAAAAACGCAAATTGAATCATTGAGCAGGAATGCCCTGGCGCCCCCTGTATGTCTTTCATGTGCACAGGAGACCGGGAGCCGCTTTATCCTCGGGGAGTCTAGACTGTCGTTTGGGGGCAAAGCAGCCTTTGCAGTGTGTGCGCGGCAGTTTGTTTATTATTTATCACTGTGGAAGTCAAAGGCATACCCTCAACAAAAGGCACCCTGTTTGTTCCCGCGACGGAATGTACCATCTCTCCCAGCCATTCCAATTATTTTCAAACACGAGTAGGACTGGGTCCACAGTTGGAAATGGATTTTGAGGTTTCGAATTTGAGTGTTTTCCGCTCTATCCCACCATTTTCGACTTTCAATTTTGGCTTGAGCCATTATCTTAAAATCTGCTACATAATTGCACCACCTTTTAATGGAAAATTACACCATGCTATTTCACCTCGCTTGTGGGACTGGGCAAAGACTCTGAAGGTGTAAGTTCATAGTGTGGCATTGAAGCTCCTCCAGTTGAGCATTTTCCCTTGAAGGATTCACTTAATCCAGTGCATTTCAATTGAAACGTATCCCTCCCTTTCATAAGCAGCTCTTTCAAAGGGAGGGGGGAAGGTCTCTGAAACAAGCTCGTCTTTGATCCTCTAATGAGTAGAAGGACAGTGCAATAAAGCAGATCATCCCTCCAGATGTGTATAACGTATCACATTCCAGCATTTCACACGCAAAGGGTCTGGTGTGCTTCACCAAAGAAGATGGACTGCGTGCTGCACATAATGCTCTTCCCTGCCTCTTGTAAAGAAAGGAATTAGAGCATTATATCTCCTGTGTTTTTGCTCCCGTTTCCTCTGAATGTGTTTAATGAGGGCTACGCGTTTGACACAACCAGGCCTCTTTACAGAGAGAGCTAATTAGCAGGTTTCCTCCTGTCAGCGCCAGCAGCAGATGGGATCCCAGGCCGCGCCCGCCAATGTCAGCGAATAGGCCTTCACAGGTGGAGGGGGAGAAAACACAGCACGCCCTCTCCAAACACACCACTGTTTGCGTCCTCAAGGAAATCTAAAGGCATACTCTGAGGCCGAAGCCTTTTAAAAAAATATTGTATTTTATATTTAGGTTTCTGCAAGATAAATTCATAGCTATCATATGAGCATTGCATGTCTGGCTTGAGCTTTCCATCTTAAAGAATCTTTAAATAATGTACAGCTTTTGATTCAGCCATTTAACTCTGCTGTTGTCAGACTGAGTCATGTATTGTAGCAGAATCGTTCAAAAGATTCTGCATTAAAAATTACTGATGTGATCAGATGTACAGTGTTTGACGCTCTCTGGAAAGTGGATTTCTGCCACTAGAAAAACAATGCAAATTCAGATATTGATGGATGAGGTACTTTTTCCCCTTGACTGGTAAATAACTTTCTTATACACACGCTCATTCAATGTTACTCCCCCACCAGACAAAGAAAATAAATTATTAAATAGGTTTGTGGTTAATAAGAAAAGCCATATGTTTACTAAATGAGTAAAGAGGAACGCCCTAGTAATGGAGATATAATTTGCTGGGGTTGTGAAGTAATTGGATTTTCAGTCAAGGATGATTGACATTTTAATATCTTCCAATTTACAATTAGAGAGTTATTTACTTTTTGTTTAAGGTACTTTATCCAGACAAGCGACATACACATTTGAGCAGATATTATACTATATTAGCCTTGATGAATGAGAGACACAGGGTAAGTGAATGAAGCAACTTTCATAAAAAATATTCTCCATACAAACATTACGAATGAGCAACACAGAAGCATATCTCAATATATACTTATCTAGTGAGCCAGTCGAAAATGAAGGTGAACATAAAGGAACGGTATGAGCAATGATTATTCAAACACAAAGCAATGTATTTCATTCAATACAATTTTCTTGAAATATGAAACCCATAAGAAAAAAAAATGCTTATATAATTTGAAAGGTTTTCTGTGGCCCTTGTGTATTTACCACAATGATTTACAAACAAGGTGAAGATCACTATGCTCAAGCAGCATTAAGGATTACAATGTTATATGCTACTTACCTCATTGCCTTTCTTGTTCATTCACTTCCTGCTTGGTTCACGTAGCTGAACGGTTTTTACTGCTATTATTTAGAAAAGGTTTGCAGGCCTTCACATTTCAAGTCATGGGATAATCTGTCAACTGCCCATTTCTCATAATATACATGGAAAGCCTGGCATGATGCCGAAGGTGTCCATTAGGGGGAGCCAGTAGTCAGTTTAGGAGGTGAAAACTACAGTAGATGGGTGGAGTACTTACTTTGAAGTTGATTTTGAACCACAACAAGATCCGTACATTCCTGAAAATTTTTTACATGTAGTTTCAAAGCCAAAATAAACCCACCAAACACCCATCCGACCCTCACCCAAAGGCAAATATGTGGCTGTACTGTGTATCACAAATAACACCTCGGGCCGTTTTTGGTTTGTTTGTTTGTTTGTTTGTTTGTTTTTATTCAAGTCAATATTGTGTAACATTATAGTCGGCAAATTTGTATTGATGCTTTGATTAATTTTTGAAGCCCCACCGCATTACTTGTAAATCATCAAGGATGTATTTGTGAACAACAACAAAAACTGCATTGTACATGGTGGCAACTCTTAATTAGGCCTAAAATGTCATGTTCCTGGACGTATGCACAAAACATATGCATAATCATCTCCTAATGTTACTCCTCTTGCTCCCCTCAGCCACACAATTATATAAAAGTGTTTTATATTTTCATATTAATCATTAATTAATTTCATTAATTAATATCAGTCATATTAATTAGCATTATTCAGAGTGTGTGAATAGTTGGTTTGATGTTAATAGCTGGATCTCTGGACTTTCTCTGGTCATTTCCAGAACACTCTCTCATTCACACTTTCCCAGAGACCTTGTTTTTTGGTTTGTTAAAAAACAAATTTATGATCTATGTCAATATTTGCATTACATATACATAAATTATGTCCTTGCAGTAACCATCCCCCCAAAAAATAAACCGCCAAAAATTCTTAAGATGCCAATTAAGAATATTCACACAGCTATCTAATCAATTTTTATATACTCTTAGGCATACCCTGCATTTCATTTTCAATTAATCTAGACATTTAATGATGTGATGGGAATTTCTTTTTCCTTTGACTTCCAGTGAAACATGGTGAACATATGATTAAGGTTAAGCTCAGCCATTATCAGATGTATGCAGACAAATTTAGGTTCATAACAGTTTTTTACATGGGTTTAACTTTTTAAGATTTGCATGGCCATTTTTTCCCGTCATTGGAGAATCGGCCATATACAGTATATATTTTTGTAGGTAAGTGAGATGCATAATTTGCATGTAATTTGCATAGCACACTTGGAAAAACTATGAAAACTTGTCTTTCTCCCCATGATGGACTGAAACAATTTAATGCACCACCCTATCAATGCATTTTCTTCATGGCCTATCGAAAACAGTTTTCAAGCCTTTCCCACTGCAGACCTATTGGTAAATAAAATTTAAGTAAAAAAAAAAACCACTCAGTCCATGATTTCTGCCTCTTTTTCAGTTTTACAGGATTTTCAGAAAGTATTGTATACTGTGACTGTTCCTTGACTTATATTTTTTTAGCCAATATCTTCTGTGACAGATAGCCAGCCTTTTTCATAACTGCCATAATTCTGGTGGCACACTGCATGAACTCTCAATAAAAAACTGCACATTTCCTTTCATCTCACTGGCCCTCCTCATGTCATTTCCCCCATGTCATTAGGATTCAGTTAAGGTGTTCTGTAAACATAGTGTCTCAGAAACATTTGGTAGCGTTCCCTCTGGCTATTTACAGTACCTACTGTGTGTGCCGGTTAAAAGGCCCGCATGTCTCAGCTTTCTCTCCCTGGTCTTAGTATCAAAACGCCCACAAAATGCTCGCAAAGAGCAGTGACATAGGAAAAGAAGTCCCTAACCCTGCCCCCAGAGCAACCCACAGCCCAATGTCAGCTCTCTTGGTGGTGGTTGAGGTGAGTTTCACCCTCATCACTGTAAAGCACTTTGAGTGTCTAGAAAACCGCAATATAAATTCCTCTATTATTTATTTTTTCACACAGAATTGTTTCAGATCTTTAGACAAAATATTAGAAAAATTGGAACAAGTGGTTGTTGAAATACAGCGTATCAGTGGGAAAGGTTACAAAGCCATTTCTACGGCTCTGGAACACCCAACCATAGTGAGAGTCATCATCTCCAAATGGAGAACAATTAGAGCACTGCTAAATCTTCCCAGGAGTGGCTGGTCTAGTCATTTCTCAAAGGGCACAGTGACAACTAATCCAAGAAGTAACACATGACAGTAAGAAAGAGACAGAGCAAATAAGGGATTCATGAGAGCTGCAAGGTGGAAACCGCTGCAAACCAAGAGAAACATCAATGCTCATCTCACAGTTGCAAAAAAGCACCTGGATGATCAGCAAGCCTTTTGGGATAATGTTGATCAGAAGTCATTATGTTTGGCGTAAAACAAATACACCCAATACTCCACTGAGCTGTGGAAGCAACTGCTCGGAGCTGTGGTCACTGAATGTACTGGCAGCAACCCAAGGACCCGTTAGTGGTCTCCAGCGGTGAGGGAGGCTGTGAAGCTGAAGAAGGAGAATTTCCGGGGTCTGGCTGGCATGGAGAACTCCTGATTGAGCCAGCAGTTTGGAGGGGCCATGGGGAAGGACTTTTGGATGGCCCCAAAGTTGTTCTGAAAAACAATTTGGCACCTCAGGAGTGGAAAGCAGGACAGTGTCCAGGCTGTTCTCAGCAAGGATGATGAAACTCTGGGGACCGGAACCCATCTCTGTGGCAGAAGTTTCTGGGGTAGTCAGATAGCACCTCAGTGGCAGAGCATGGATGAGATCTGTCCAGAAATGCTGAAGGCTCTGGATGCTGTTGGAGTGCTGTGATGGTGGTGGTGGTCCCCATCTTTAAGAAAAGGTACTGATTCCCTGATAATTGATGTGTTCCAATTATCAGGGAATCAAGCTCCTCAGCCTCCATGGGAAAGTCTATGCCAAGATATTTGAGGGGGCATGTGAATTTGCTAAAGTAGTCTCTACGTGTTTTGTGGACATGGAGAAGCCTTAGGACCATATTTGCTGGAGGTGCTGTGGAAGTATGGGGTGCCGGGGTGGCTACTGCAAGGCATTCTCTGCATTAATTCAAGCTCATTCAATGTGGGTGTCAGACTCCACCAAGGAGCCTCCGCTCCTGTTCCTGTTATTCATGGACAGGAACTCAAGGCACATCAGAGGTATGAGTGTGTCTGCTTTGGGGACATAGGGATGGCATCTCTCTTGTTTGCAGTTGATGCTGTCCTTTGGCCTCATCATACTGTGACCTTCGACGGACATTAAAATGATTTGCATCTAAGTGTGATGCAGTTGGGATGAGGATAAGCCCCTCCAAGTCTGTGGCTATAGTTATAGCCTCTGTAGTTCTGTTTGTGGAGTCTCCTGCGGGCAGCAGTCATGGGCACATCCACACCTGCCTCCTGAAGAGTGGTTCTGATCTGTGGAACAGGTGTTTGGAGTTTTTCTTCATTATGGTGAGAATTCTTTGTTCATCATTGTAGAGGTCTTCCTTGGCCTAACTGGTCCTTTGTGATAACTGAGCTCACCACTGCTCTCTTCGTAATGATGTTCTAAATATTTGATTTTGATAAGCCTAAGGTTAGGTTTGACTTTTTTCTTATTCAACAGCATAATGGCTTCATTCATGTTTATTGGCACTCTGATCCTCCTGTTGTCAAATGTCAATAACAGACTCAAAAGACAATGAAGAATCAAGACTAGACCAACCTCACACCTGATCACCATGTAATGAGGATTTTGAACACTGTGTGCAAAGATGACATCATCAGACCAGCTGCCATGTTTTTACAGTGAAAGTTCATATTTGTGTAAGGACTGTATGGACATATACAGTCATATACAGACTTATACAGACATAAGGATATATATATATATATATATATATATATATATATATATATATATATATATATATATATACATTATGGAATGTACCCATCTTCAGTTCTTAGGCAATCAAGTTAATCTAATGGAAAATAGTGGAATATTAAAATATCTAAATTAATGGACACGTAAACCCACTGGAGACATTAACACATTAGGACACGTTTAGTAAGGTAGAATGTCTCGACAAATGAACACATTACTGAGCAAACAATTTAATGAACAATTCCTACACAGGAGCTGCAATTAAACGGATCTGCCGCTGCGCTCATTAAAGCTGGCAGTTTGTTAAGTGTTTTTTTACACCATGCAGTGTTGTTTGTCGATACAAAGGGACATATCAGATCGGAACCATCCGGGAACAGGATCTCTAATTGAAAAACAACACATTTTATACGACTTGGTGATCACACAGTTGGTAGATCCAGGCCAGATTTTTATCCATGGCACTAAAACCCACTTGTTCAGTTGGTTTCTAATGAGGACAGCTGAACTACTGCCAGCCATTTACAATTTATGTTTGTATTTATATTGCATTGTTATGTATTATTTTAACATAATATCAAATACACTGTCATTATATTTGTTTTCATCCGATATCAGTAATATATCATCCAAAAGAAGAATGCCATATTGAGAAATTAAATTGGTATCTTCTGTAGCATTGTCCATCTGCAGGTAGGTGCAGTGGTAATGGCAGCCCTTTTGTGATGTTATCAGAAGCCAAACCTACGATACTTTGTTCCAGAAACACGTGTGAAATCTCCTTGCTTCTTCTTTCCGGTTTTTATGTTTTACTTTTAGCACAGTTTGATACATCCCACAGAGTGAATTTGGTGGTTTAATCCAAGCTAATTAGATCATTTTAATTCTCTTTTTATTCAAATTGTTTCAAGATAACTGTAGTACTGTATATTCTATCATGAGAGATTCTGGCCACACTCTCTGGACTAGAGACAGGGGAGATTGACTAGCTGGGATGGCATTGTCTGGCTCATGTTCAAGGTTATCAGGAATATTTCGCCCGGAGGAAATCTGGCACGATTGCTCTCTGTGATTTAATTTGTTGTAGAAAATGAGCTTGAAATGTGAGTGTATTTACAGATGGGGAGGAGAGGCAACAGTGAGTGTTTACCGGACCACATCCTAAGTGAGAGAAAATAAATAGTATGGTGTAGTTTTATACATTTGTTCATTCATTTTATTGCTTGCATGCTTCATAAAAATACAAAATACAAAGGCAAGCTGTATTTCAAGACATATTAACTATAAGGTTCAGCTATGACAGACATTTCCTTCTCAGTGTTGTGTGCTCATTACGATCTCATTACGATTTGCACCATTGCTGGAGTGTCTTGGTTTAAAATGGGAACCTAGCAATCTCATACAATGTAAGCAAGCTCCACTGTGCTTTAGGAAACGTTACACCTTGGTTTTATTTTCAGAACACTTAGGAGTACAGGAAATATTTTTTTAGATAGATTTTACATCACTGGTCCAAGGAGAAACTGGGTATATTAGCAATAACTGAAATACCCTGGTGTGCTGTTGTGCGACCCCTACTGAAGAAATCTAATTTGGTCTATTCAATTCTTGACAATTATAAATACATTTCCAATGTAATGTTTCTCAACAGAATATTTGAGAAACTGTTTTATTATATCGATGATATCCAACTGTATATTTCTGCCATGCCCAATGTTTCTTGCCCTGTTGACAGACTAACTAGCTGTATCATAGACGTGAATTCTTGGATGGAGCATAACTCCCTTCAGTTAAAGAAGAACAAAACTGAAATATTGGAATTTGGAGCCAAGGCACCCCAAGTGAATATAATGAGAAAATTGAACTCACAGATCAGAACTAAAAACCTTAGCCTAAAAAGCTGAAAACGCATGGTTTTATCTTTGACAGTGATCTGAACCTTGAACCACATATCCAGAAAAGGTGACAAAAACTGCCTTTTACCATTTAAGAAACAGACCTGATCTCACTCTAGTTGACGCAGAGAAACTAAAAACTTTTATTATGAGCAGGCCTTGACTATTGTAACACACTATTCTCTGGGCTTCCTAAACAAGCAATATGACTGTTGCAAATCATTCAGAATGCTGCTTCTGAGTCTTAACTATAACCAGGAAGAGAATACACATTACTCCTGTTTTAAAGGACCTACACTGGTTACCCATTCATTTTCAATCGCTATTAAGATTCTTTTATTCATTTTTAAATCTGTCCATGGACTTTATATCTTACTAACTGGCTCCCTAAATATGTTCCTAGCAGAGCCCTTAGATCCTATGACTTCTTTTAATAATTCCTAAATCAAGGGTGTCTGATACATGTATCGATGGGGGTGGGTCTGGGATGATAGACTTTACAGTTGAGCTTTCTGGGGTTGCAATGGGCCTAAGTCAACAAAATACAGGTGAAGGAAGGTGCCCACTTACTTGCTTACCCACTGTTACTGTTGTGTTTTTAGTGTGTAATGTGTATTGTGTTTGTTTGTTTGTGCATCAGACCTGTGTTTTGGATTCAAATGCTTTTCTTTACTCTATTGGTCTTGCCTGGTGCATTTCCGCCTTCAAGTAGGAGCCGATGGATGGAGTTTATAACTTTTTGGATCCTTGTTTAGGGATTTGTTCCGATACACAAGGATCCTTTTATTTGTTCCAATACACTGGGATTCTTTCATTTGTTCCAATACACCAGACAAGCTTAGTCAAATTCAGAAAATAATTTTAATCCAAAACGAATTCCATTGGAACCAAGGTCTGTCCAATGTAATGCAAAATGATCAATTTATTTATCAATTTATTTATTTTTGCTATCTATGCCACAGTTTTTTATTTGAGTTATTTTTTTTATTGATTTTAATTGATTACTGACTCCTATTGTTGATTCATTTGTATACATTTTTGCTTTTTAGATATTTTTACAATGTAAAGCCAAAAATATTGATTGCCAGATTTAGTGACTTTTCTGACTCACAGGTAAGACAGAATTCCATGGAGGATCTTGCCTGTGGCATATTGTTGTACACATAATCAAAATAAGTGTTGTCTGTTTGTATGATAATTTTCACTTAACAGACCTAAACTTACGAGCGCAGTCTATCCAGCAGTAGTTCCACAGTAGTTCAAGCATAGTTTAGCGGATGCCACAGTCAAACTGGAGCCAAAGGTGAGTTTACTATCAAGATAAGTTATTTCCACACATTGTTCTATATTTGACCCTAGGCAAAATGAAGAGATAAATAAATTACAACACACTTGAAGCAGCAATGAGATCATTTTCCCTTAAAAGTGCTCCCCTGTATCACACCATGCTGTACTCTAAAAGCAAATATGAACTGAAGAGCCAAACAGCACAGCTGCTGGAACCCTTTTGTATTTGTTCTGTTTTATATTAGTGGTCCAAGCAGCAGAGCTGCTGGAACCCTATTGTTTTAGTACAGTTTTTTCTTTCATAATTATTCTTCCATAAAACTATGGTTAGAATAGGTGACAAAAAACGTGAATCGTCCAAATTTGAAACAAAATATTCTCATGAAGCATAAGTTTGATCAAGGTGGCGTTTTGAACAATAACACTTGGTCAACCATCTAAGCAAATTGTGAAGGAAAAGTGTCTGTGGAAAGATGGTGAAATCACAGCTATTCATAATGAACATATATACAATGTCAGACATGGTATTTGCTGTTAAATGAAGGGCACGTCATCCTGGAAATGACAAATAAGACAAACATTTCGATACCTTAAGAAACATGTCCGCTATAAAAAAAAATGGTATACTTAGCATTGTTGGCAATTGTTTCATCAGAACAATACTGAAATATGGAATAATCATATTCTTCTGAAGCATTGGTCTGATCAACATGCAAATCGTGACATGAACACTTTGTACTAACTACATTGTGATGGAAAGGTCTTGAAAAGCAAATCATATTTCAATATTTTTTTTTAAATACATGAAAGTTGGCATACAATGTTAAGTCAGTACTTTAATTCTTGGTCTGCTAAATTCCGGACTTGGTTTGTGCATTGTTGCATAGCTGCAATGCCTGTTTGGCCCCCAGAATTGCTGCTTTGCCGCTATATTTGATTATAATTATGTTCTTCTGGACTTGTCTGATGTTATACAGCAGGTGCTTCTGGCTTAACCAATGACCTCTGGACCCCACTGCTAGCACCATTTGCTGTTGACAGAGAGAGGTGGGATTGTGAACGCTAACGAGGGTCATCAGAAGGGTTGGACTGGCACAGCACTGATGGGTTTTATTCGGCTCAGCGCTGAAAAACCTTGCAGCCACTAATGCTATTCACAGCCAAGGGACAAACAAAACTGTATTTGCAAAAATGGAAAAATACTATGCAAAGCATGATTGATGTCAGTCTCCACCATCCATTCTACATGAGTTTTGTTTTTGAACCCCTTGATGAAAATGAAAGGATTTCATATTGCTCACCTACAATTTATCCCCCCAGGTTAAACAAACTTAAACATTTCATGGCGATGTATTGAAACGGCATAAAAACCTTTGTTTCCAGTGAAAGGTTGCCTTCTCTTCTAACATATTGTGCCTGGAGCGCACAATAAATGAAGCAGCAATGAGCAGATCACCAGTGGAGTCAACAGTACAGCATGTTGTGACAGCAATAGCTTTCCGCAGGAAATGCTGCTTCAGAAACATCAATCCGAATTCACCATTGAAAAATCCAACTGATTCCTTCAATATTTCATGTAATACTGATTAGTGCTGTTAGTATGCTATAAACTCAGAAATATTTGAAGGAAATTTTTTGTAACGGGATAAACCCCTTGAGAGGTATCCTCTCATTTTCAAGTGGGTCCCAAAATGCATATGCATTTGCATATGAATGCAAGGTCAATGGAGATCTATATCCTTATTTTTAAATAGGCTAATCTCATTTTGTGCAAGTGTAATCCTTTGTTTAAAATGATATATAATCAGATATATATATTTGTTTAAAATTATATTATAATCAGGATCTTTTTTTTCAACAGTTACAACTATTTTGGTCCCTTCCAAACTCTTGGAATGGAATAGTGCTATGTGTGAATAGCTTTAGCCATTTTTCAAAGATATTGAAGGTTTTTATCTATGGAAATGGCCGAGCAGTGAAACATTGAGCAGGGTTGTCATATGTGCAGCGCTGCCATTAAGAGGGGACAACCCAGTATGTTGTCCTGGGCCCAGGCCTGGAGGGGGTCCTAGGAGGACCCTCCAGTGGACCACTGACATCTGAAATATTTGATTGAAATAATATCTTGTCTAATTTATTCCCATGCTGTAAAAGGTCAATATTGGGTTTAGCCTTTGCCTATTTTGGTTTAATCTGCAATGCAATCTCATTAAGAGTTTCCATACCAATGGCAAAATTTTGTTCACATGCAAAGCTGCTGTATATACTCTTTTTGGTTACATGGTGGAACATGTTTTCACATAAATCAGGAGCACAGAAACAAAAGGAAAATGGAAAAATGGGGATTATAGGAACAAAGAGGATGAGTAGGGTGATGTAGGCATAGGCGACTGTACATTAGCTGATCCTCACCCACAGTAGCTAGCTACAATACATTACATTATTGGCACTTGGCAGATGCTCTTATCCACGCTACGCTACAGGCCACCCCAGCTATCTATTTAGCTATCTATTTAGATCAATGTTTGGTTATACATTAAATAATTAACATTGCCTATCAGTAACAGCCCATTCCAGCGTTCTTCTCATTTTCGGGCCACACTGCAGCTACAAACATTTTCAGGAATAAACCATTCGGTCATGAAAGTATTTTCTTTAAAAGGAGGTAATCTACAGTTATGCAAGAATTTTCTAAATCGCATCAAGTGGATATGCTCAGAATTCAAAATTCCATAAATGTATGGAAGGCATCAGCTGCAGTCAGAATTCTAATCAGAAACTGCAGAGAAAGAACTTAGCTTTATTTCGGTAGTGAAAAATTTAAGGTAAGTTAAAGGGAAGTTTTGTAAGTTATGCAAATACAAAATGGTAGCCTAAAGTTAATAATGTTATGCCAAATGGTAAGAAGTAACAGCACGCATATGGATAAAAAAATCTAAAGTGAAGTGGGCTACGAGCCCAATTCAAGCGCTGTTTTTGGAATCAAAGTGCAGCTTTACATGTTTGCTTTGGTAATTTATTCGTTTTATGCTGTTTAGTAAATTGAATAACACCACACATAGTGGAATCGGACAGCTCTGATGAAAGATTGCTGATAGCGTGGATGCCTTAGGTTGATTATTTTGCTCAAAAGGCCTGAAGTAACAAGTTTGACTTGGGAAGGGGGCCCACTGGTAATGCATTTGCACAGGGCCCAGAATTTTATGCTACTGAGGTCCACATTGCTGAAGTCCTACAATGTTGTTGTTGCTGATGCTGTTGTTATTATTATTAATAACAATTTATAATTAGGGATGGAAGCACATATGCAATTTTTAAATACAATGAAAAAACAACATACTTTAATTATAGTGTTTCCTTGTTGGAAGTATTGGTTCAAATGAGCAAAATTAATTAGCAAAGTTGTACTGATACTTGAAATGACTACCAAACATAAAAGGTTTGATGTGAATAACATACTCTTTCAGCATTCTCAGGAGTGTCAGAGACCTACAAGGAGAATAAATGATTAGACACTTTTGCAGCAGGGGTCATTTCAATCCCTACTGCTGATAAGCATCACACCTCAAACTAAATTAGATACTTCTTGTTTTTTAATTCTTCCTTTCTTTTTTAACCACATCCAATCTGCCCCCTTGTGGCTGAGTCACTGACGTCTCCAATTATTGTTGCATTCATATTTCTATCGTACAAAAAACTGTGACATAATAAAACTAAAGAAAACTCCACTTTGAGAACAGCAGTCTTATCAGTTTCTTATGGTGCGTTCCATTTGTACTGGGAAGTCGGAATTTCCGAGTTCCCAGTCGGACATTTCAACTGGAACGCCCCCTGAGGTGGGATTTCCGACTGGGAAAGTCGGAAGGATCGAGTAACCCCGAGTTAGAAATCCGAGATGGCTGCTCCGTGCGTCAACGGTTAATAAAATCTCTCGTAATGTATTATTTAGCACTTCTGTTTTGTTTTTGTGTAATTAAATAAGTGGTGTACGTAGTACTGTCCAACGTCTATCTGTGGACATGTTACTACGGTGTTTGTATGTATAGAATACCGTGTAATGTGGTGTTTTCAACTGGTATCGCTAACAATGGCTACAACGATAGCAACAATAGCACTGGAGGCGTCCATCTTGGTTATCCGAGTTGTCTAGAATACCGTGTAATGTGGTGTTTTCAACTGGTATCGCTAACAATGGCTACAACGATAGCAACAATTGCACTGGAGGCGTCCATCTTGGTTATCCGAGTTGTTTACTGGAATGCGGTCAACTCGGGTGTGACGTCATTCCCAGCTCCGACTTCCGACTTCCGAGGTAAATGGAACGCGCCATAAGTTGCAATGCAGGGCAATAAAACAGCAGGCTCCCCCATGCAACACTAACGGTTTACAACCCTGACCTAGTGACAGACTCAGACAATAAAAGGCGACAATCCTTGATACCATTTCTTTACGTCACAAAATTATGTTCCAATAAGAACAAGAATATACAATTCAGAAGTTGCGTGAATAAACCTAAGAGAGTCTCCCATCTTTCATAACTCACTTTTCCGGTTTGATAGAAATAAAAGTTAGTTTTGGAAATAATTAGAAACAGACATATTTAAGGAACGAAATATCCCACCTGGTTATGAAGCTTTGACTAACGTTGAAGTTTATTGGGTAATCTGTTCAGCCATTTTCGAGATAAATAGTGCAAAACATGGCACGCTTCTTGTATTGGATTATCTACCCTTTCCAATGAGGTATAATGTGTATATTCAGGCGATGGACAGTTGATTAGACTATGCAGGAGACAGTCCTCCCCTGGAGCAATGCAGGGTTAAGGGCTACAACAGCTGTGTGGAGCAGAATTTGAGAATTCTGTTTGAGAATTGTTTTGCTTGTAAACAGTAATTCTAAACACATTTTCTTTCCTCACTTTCTTTCTGGATATTAGTTACTGACGGGTGTCTCAAATTTAAGCCTATTTATTCGGGATGCTCCCATTTTTTTTTCATTAGCTATCCATTGTTTGTGGTCAGTCACATTGCATGATTTTGGCAGATGCAGAAGTCTGCAAATTTCGTCTTCGACGGTAACATCATGGCAAAAATCACACAGTGTAAACCCAGCTTCAGGACACGAGATAATCACATGCAGTGCAGTCATCCCTCTGCAAGAGGTTGATACAGACTTCTCTACAGTCAATTATCACATTTCCCTCCCCAGTAATCTAAATCTGTTAGTAATTAATTAAGACAGTGATTGACAGCAATGCTTCAAATGTCACATGCTGCTTTCAGTGCATAGAACCACAGAAGTGTTGCTATTATTATTATTAGTATAATTATTATAATAATAATAATAATAATAATAATAATAATAATAATAATAATAATAATAATAATAATTATTATTATTATTATTATTATTATTATTTTATTTTATTTTTTTTATTCCTTGAATTTATATATCGTTTGTCATACTCAAGGTACTTCACAGCAAGTGGGACGCTCGCCTCAACCACCACCGATGCACAGCACCACCTGGGTGATGCAATGGCAGCCATTTTGCACCAGAAAACCCATCACACATCACCTGAGGTGGAGAGGGAGAGAACAATTATGGAATGGAAAATAAATAAACACGAAGATTCCATCTCACTGTTTATTTCTAGATGTTTTTTCCTGTGAATGCCTGTCTATTGTTGTGTTTGTATCTGTATGGATCTATTGTAAAATGCAAAAAAAAATTAACAACTGTTGGTGTGCAGTGAACCAGGGGATTATTTTTGAACCCCTTGGTTTTTTTTTGTGTTTGACATTCTGTCCATGTCACATTCCTTCCTCTTCCTGGTGATTTATGTCAAGTAACTGCTTTCATGAGGGCCACAGTTGATTACTAATTGTGCAATTAGTCAGGTGATTGTAGCAATCCAATGCCTACAGTACACCATGGGGATTTAGATGGTAATGCATGTTGAAATAATTTTGGGTCACATGACCTAGATAAACTTGTGTCCCTAGTCATGATGCATAAATCCCAAGTAATGGTGCCAGTGACCTCTGTGATGTGAATGTACATAGAGGATTGGGCTATAAAATGTGGATAATAACATGATTAAGAATCACATATTAAAATGGTACCATGGGAAGGAATAGAAAAAAACAACAACATTCTTATAGACTACAGTTGTGTATGACCAAAACCTTTGTTTCTGAAGTGTGTTTGCATATTATTCAGTTATGTATACAGACTAATGCATATGTGTTAAATATTGATGTATGCAGTGACCATTTTGTGCAATGCAGCTTTAATTGTGCTGCAATGCAGGATAACTGGCACTGTCTGATGAAAACACACACACACAGAAATAAGTACATTGTAGTGACACCGACCACACTAGAGGCCAACGTTTGTCCAGTTCAACTTATAGATAAGCATGCATGTTAATGAATGACAAGGAATTTTACCTTGTCTTATGTCCATTCACAGTGGCAGCAAAGTGGACCTAAGTGCAGAGACAACTCGGGAGACACAGGTGGATAAAACACTGGAGGCTTTACTTTAACACGTGAAGCCAAATAACAAGAATAACAAACATGAGATGAACATGAGAGGTCACAGAGAACAAGAGGAAACTTGAGAGGCTGGAAGAGCAGGAAAACTCAAAGACGAAAAAAACATACAACAGGAATAAGGACCTTGCTGTAAATACACAAGTGAAAAATGAGCTCAAAAAATAAACAATGACAACCCAGCAGGTTGATCAGATGACCTCTCGTGCAGTGTTTCTCAACTCCAGTCCACTTGCCAGAAGGTTTTAATTATAACCAGGAACTCACATTACTGTACTACCATTATATAGCTATAGCCTCCAACCTGATTTAATGACTGAACCAATCAAACAACCAAAACTGGTGGTTGTTTGATGGACCACCTGGCTATGATACCCGGTTTGAGTCTGGAGACATGGAACATGGAGTGGATGTGCAAGAACGGAGAATGAATGGGTTGATGTGGCATTGGATCATGAAAAAGGCAATGAATCAACTGAAACTAGAGGAGTGAGCCCACAGGAGAACCTGAGACTAGACAGAGGGGACGAACAGACAGTTACAAGGATAAGCACTGAGGTCAGGCATGGTGAGGCCATGGTTTCTTTGGGTTCTTTGACCCTAGGCGACAGGACTAGTACAAACTGCAGGGCATTTTGCTTCCTGAATGGACATTAGATTATGAATGGTTACTGATCGCTCTAATCAATGTCACCACTCCTGAAGAAGTAGCTTGATAGCCAGTCCTTATTGTCAATGCCATAATGACTTTTGGCTGCACTAAACCACTAGTAGAATAAGGCACAGGGGTGTCACTTAATGTATTTGGAGGTGTGCTGTGAGAATATTGCTGCTAATCCAATGTTGAAGGCATCAGCCTTGACAACAAAAAGCAGGGATGGGTCAGGATGCATCAACACCAGCGTCGATGTAAGCCTGTGGTTGAGTTCAGAAAATGCTGTTTCTGCTTCAGAAAATCAGGGAAACTGGGGATGAGACTTTCAGGTGAGAGCAGTCAAATGGGCTGCTAGGAAACTGAACATATGAAGCAGTGATGAGTTCACAAATCTCAAGAAACAAGCAATGACACAAGAGGAACAAGGAGCTAACAAACAGCTAATACAATAATTGAAAGCAATTAACAAGACAAGGGAACTGAAACACTAGGTTAAGGGATCAGGCAGCCACTGGTGGTTGTCTGGTAGGATTGTGACATTACATGTAGCATGTACATTATTTGTTATTCATTATTTTCAAGGCAATTGGTTTCTTTGACTTGGAACATATGTACAGTGGAAACACAAACATACACGCACACATACACATACACACACAATGGCTCATTCCTGAGCTGTAACATTCATTTTTGTCTTTCCTTAGTGACTAGTTGGTGGCAAGAAGTCATTTGGCAATGCTTTTTTTGGGCGCTTTCCAAAACCATATAATGTCATGGTTTGGGAATCTTTGGCAGATGTATTATGTCACATTGGCTTGGGATTTTGAAAACAGTCTGCTAATCCTGGTTGGAGCATCTGGTAGGGGCCATTCTCAGTTTAAATGGAATGATGGCACTGTAAGCTGAGGTCTTACCCTGAAGCTGTCCTGATAATTGGAAGCCTTTTATGTTTGTTTCTTTTTACCCACACCATTGACTACAAGTGCATTTTAGAACCATTTAATGCACTGCGTAATGACTGTCAGTCACAGACCAGAAGCTGTTCAGGCTGCTGTTCAGTTCCTTTTCCCTATTTTTTCATCAACAGTGTGCCTTGCAAGACATTTTATGAAATTTGATAATGATGCCCTTCATTAATACTTTACTGTGTGGCTGAATCTTTTAATCACGCAAACTCAATGGGACTTTGTGACTGAGCACTGTCATTCATATCTTGATTTCCAAGCTTTGTAAAATGTACAATGAAGACTGTAGTATACCCTCTGGTGGTACATAGAGTCCTGCATAAACTACAAAGAATAAAGCAGCATCCTGCATTGTGGGAAACAGACCAACAGCGTTATTATGTTTCACTTTATGGCAGTACATATCCCGGCTTGCTCCTCCAGCCAAGAGGTTACTTGACACCAATAAACAGGCTACCTGTTCCTGGCTGTCACTTTCTGTAATGCCAGCATAAAATTATGCTCATTAACATTTCAGTTGCATATCAGTCAATCACTCAGTCAAGTTTGCCTGAATATGGCACTCCTCACAAAGGGTTTGTCATATCCTCACAAAGCACATTACTGAGTAACAATAGACATTACAGATATGACATGACATGGAAGGAAAAAGTGAGAGCAGGCATTCAATTACAAAACAAAACAAACCACATGCCAATCAAATTTCCACAATAATAATTCATAATTATTCGATATGGCGCTCTAAACAAACTGCCAGCGTTTCACCTAGATTGGCTTCAGTGACTTCTGTTCAATTTACACTGGTTCTTAATGTATTACCTTACTAATATATATTATGTAGTTCGGTATCATTAAGATTAAGAAGGAGACATTTTCAATAAACATCAATTAGCATCAGTAACCAACATCGATGTGGGTTCTGATGCAGGGAGAGATAATGCCCTGGCCCGCGAGCACACAGAACTGCAGTACTGGCGTTCCCTCTCAATGCCAGGTCCCGTCCCAGGAGGGCTGTTGTGGGACAGGATCGATATGGGTGTGCTCCTCTTAGCTTTGCTTATGTGTGATTGTTCCACATGTCACACCGGGAGCATGGACCAACTGTGAATCATTTTTAGAGTAGGAAAATCAGCCTCCCAGTAATCTGAGGGAGATACTATATGCCTGATTGAAAGAGACAAAAGGGTGATGATGATACAAAGTTTCATCAGACCATCATTGAAATTTTCATGAATATTGCTAAGGGCAGTTAAAGAAATGTAATTAATATGTTGAATTCTGAAAGCGGAATATTATGAGTATCACAATTTATACACACTGGTTATACTATAAAAAGAGATATCCACTATCCACTCTTGAAAAAAAATCAGTGAAGATGCAGTACAATTAATCTGCAGGGTATTACTGCATATTCAAAAGACAATGAGGGAGCATCATGAAATTGATTTTCTTCTGCAAGTACTCAGTAGGGCATTGGAAGCTACTGCTATGTGATGGTAGTGCAGTAATGTGACAGTTTCTGTGCCCATTTATTACAATGATGCACAAAATTGAACACTAAAATGTACATAATTTAATTGTGGTGTGCAAGCATCTCTATTTAGAGGAATGTTGTTTGTTTGTGGCAGCTTAATAATTTTCCAGTCGAATCCAACAAAATACCACATTATGTAAGTTTTCCACCCACATTTTCCAACATGTTTTAACACATCTGTTTTGAGAGTGCATATACATTTCTTCATTTTTTTTGCTTTCGTAGCTCCCAAGACCAGTGCTTTTACACAGTCCTCTGTTCTTTTTCTCTGTCCTGCCAGTGATGATTTCGAAACCAGAGCCTTCAGGTGACTGGTTTAATTCACCTTCTGTTATGGAAAAACGAGCGTTAATTAATTGCAACATTAAATGAGTAATATTTATATTAAAATTAAAGGGGGGTAGCATTGATGATTGTGTTACACCCATAGAGTACATCCCATTAACACTGTCTGTGCATGTGCATTTATCACCATCAAATACTGACATCAGAGATCCCACAGAGCAGGCGATATTAAAGTGGTCGCTCAGTTTAATTTCCACTTGATTCCTTCAGGTTCCCCATGAGCAGATGCCAGAGAGTCTCCCACCTGTGAGCTCTCCATCTGTTCCCTGTGACACACTGCAGTCAGGGAAGGGCGACAGAGGAAAATACGATACATATATAATGCTTTTGAAATTTCCGGCCTAACAATGTGTTAAAAAAAACCTGTTAGGTGTCTGCTAGGAAGACAGCCCGCTGACTTGAAATCTAAAGAGGAAGACTCGTCCTTGTGAATTATTGCCTATCCATATTCTCTCATCCACACTTAAACTTTCATTACTCCACTAAATCTGTTGCATAACTCAAATGTGAACAATTAAACCATGGTGCTGTTAGAGCACTGGTCAAAACAGATGGCTTGATGGAGTGTGTTTATTTGGATCACTTAACCATGTGGAAATGCGTATACACGCCAATATTTTACTTAATGTTCTGTATCGGTGGTAATCAAGGTGGCCTATAAGCATTAGCAAATGGATGAATATTATGTCTGAGTCCTGAAATATTAAACACTGTGCAAAATTAAATGTGTTTAGAATTCACCCTGGCTAAATAATGAGTGTACACGTATAACAGGTGGCCTGAGTGTCAGTGTAGGTTTGTGAGGGACTCCCAAATTAAGTGCATGGGGATAATGCAGTGATAATCTACGCAGTGGAGAAAAACATGGGCAGCGTGGGCAAGCAATCTGACTGTCACACTGAGAAAATTATATGCAGAATATATTAAAAAACGATGACTTACGAGCCTTCGGAAATGCTATCTTTTATGAGTGTAAGTGGGATGGAGGGGCATTTTATCCTCTTGCCATGAAATCACAAGTCAGTTCTCACCTTCTCTAATGCCCTCTGATGCCTTTCAAGAGATTCAGGAGAGATGAATCACAGAATCAGAGAGAGAAGGCAAGAGAACTGAATGGCTAATAATCAGTGATGAAGTGAAGTGGACATATTTTTTTACCTTCATTCACTTGTAAATAATGCATCAGAATCAATTTTCTTTCTCTAATGGACCTGTTTTTTTATTTAACCAGGTGACACCAGGTTGTAACTCAGTGCAGTAAGACAAAGTGATCTTTAAGAAAGGGTGCAAATATTGAAATTATAGAGATTCTGGACTGTGAAACACACAACCTGGTTTTCTTTTGCACATATGGGCATCGAGTACTATTTTACGCAGTCCTCTACGTGAAAATCCCAGGAGATCAGCAGTTTTTGAGATACTCAAACCACCCTGTCTGGCATCAGCAATCATTCCATGGTCAAAGTCACTAAGCTGGTTATGACTAAGCTCACATTTTTTCCATATTCTGATGGCAGATGTGACCTTTCACTGGAGCTCCTGACCCGCTTTTATGCATTGCACTGCTGCCACACAATTGGCTGATTAGATCATCGCATGAATGTTCCTAATAAAGTGGTCAAGTGTATATGGACTTAACAACTATTATGCAACTTATTCTCTGAGAGGCTACCAGTTCTCTATGATACAAATGACTATATCCTCATGAAAGTGTTCCCCAAATCATATTGAGACTTCTGAGTCTGAATACCCAGAGGTAATGAAATCACTTCTGTCTCAGCTCCCCTGAGAGTTCTCACATTGCATCTATGTGATGGAGTCTGCACAGCATCAAACATGGAGTATGATCCATAAAGCCGGATGGAAATGTAAAATTTATATCAGATAAGCGCGTCTATGCAAATGGTCTGCTTGCATTCTGTTCAACAGTGGTGAGTATCTTTAGATCTGCCCTGTTAATTTTTCCTGGATTGGGAACATTCATCCGACTGAGTCATGTACTGCATCTACTGCCAGCAACATTGACAGTGGTAAAGGAGACATGTCTCTACACTGAATGTAATTTGCAGAATGAAAAGTTGAAATTGCATATCAATGTGAATATCTAGCGCAACATTTTAAAGAGCTTTTTTTTGTCGTTTTCTCAGACATTTCAGCAATTTGGAATGTCTAATTATCTTCGACGGTGCCAACATGCATGCATTACCCTCAGTGTCGATTCAGGAGAGTGTAGACTTGGGCAGCTCTCATCTGAAACACATGGTGTCTGCAGGTGCTTCTATTCACACTGCAGACAGCAGCCACTGTAAGCTTGCATATAGTTGAGTAGGAGGAAGACCTTTCATAACCAGCTTTGACAAGCAATCCGTGGGTGCCGGATCAACCAGGGTCACGAGAGGGGGATGAAGACAATCACCAAATGGGCATCGCCCCTTGGAGTTACCAGCCACATTCAGGACTGACACAGTCTGGATTCGATCCGAGACTGTGGGGGCTCCTCCCTGCACCACAGCGTGGAGCCTTCATGGAATAGGCCCCGGCAGAGAAAAAAATAGTTTTTTTTCCCCATAATACAAGTTTCTTAGATGAAAAAAATGTTGCAGTGAGACCTTTTTTAAAATTTTATTTGTATTAAATGTCCCTTATTGTGTAGGTTTCAGCATAGTAGAATATATGGTTCTTGAGATGAAGACTCGTGGGGTAAAAAATGAATTGCCGGCTTTTAGGAGGATATTATTATAGCTTGATAGTGTGATTCAGTGCCAATATAATAACTAATCAAAAAATACGACCCATACTATATAAATCTATGTTTCCTGTAAATATGTGAAAGTGGATATGCTATCTTGGAGTGTGCGGTCTTATCAGAGAAGACTGGACTATCATGGATTGGATTGGCATAAATAGTAATAATAATAAATAAGTAAATAAAAAAGAATATATATATATATATATCTATATATATATATATATATATATGTATATATATATATATATATATATATATGCCTTTTACTGCTGTTATGAATCCGTCCTCACAAAAAAGCAACATAGAACTGTAAAAAAACAATGCCAAAAATACAAAACCCACCAAGTCGCACAGAGGAACGAGCCCATGCCATGAGCTAAATCTGATGTACCACACTTATCAGAGGGGTGATGTATCCTCTCCTGTCTCAGGAAACCTGGCATGTTACATGCATATGCTATCAAAGGCAAAATCGTGCATGAAACTTTAATGAATGCAGGAACAGAGAGAAGCTTGAAAGAAGGTGATGTGCTAGAGGCAGTGTGGAATTGTTTCAGAAAAATCTAACGCTGAGGAGTGGGGGGAATCCTGGGAAAGAAATAAGAGCACAACAGCCATGGGCCACTGCTTTAACATAAAAAGTGTGTGAATATTGAACATACATTAAACTTTGTTTTCATTTATACAAATATGTGTTTCTTAATAAAGAATTAAATGTACATGGTGTATGCAAATCACATGTATTGTGAGTGTCTGTATTGTTACTGCTCACAGTGAAGAGAAATCACATGACGTTCTACAGCAAAACCGTCACTCTGTTTATAGGAGTGAAAGGAGTAGTCCTGTATGGGTATGATTGGGAGGATTAACTGGTGCTCTTTTAGCCAGTGAAGACTGGAGCTTGGTTTGGCAGGTCAATACTCTAGCACTGTTAGAAACACAATGCTTCCTGTAAGGACTGTATTCAGTCATTGTATTTACAGCATCCTGCTTGCCATTTTACTTTCTTTCATATTGATGCTTATAAACTATACGCTTTAATATGACCACACCGATAATTTCACTTCAGCCTCAAAGTAGACATGTATTTGATGTGTGTTCATTTTCTTGAAGGATTCCTTACCAGTTAGCTTCCCCTCCTCCCCCAAAAAGGAATAGAAATGAAAGAGCCTATTAAATATAAATGTGAATGTAATCCTAAGGATATATACGGATAATAAATTTAGACACTATGGTAACATGATTGCTGCCATGTTAGAGAAACCAGGTGAAATGCAATTAGGTCATTGTAGTCTTGTATTCTTTTATTCTGCATTGAGGGTAAGATTCAAGCTCTGATTGCCCGCACTACCCCACAGCAACAGCGATGTGTAGTTCCAGTCCCGCCCACATAAGAACCTATTTTAAAATCAGATTGCCCCCAGATTTACCTTCACAAACCAGACAGCAGCACCAAGTTAGTTCTCGCTAGGATTGGAGTTGCTAGGCAACAGAGGACACTCTCTACAAAACCTGTTCCCTGTATGAGACCTGAAATTATTCTTTGATTCCAGAAAAGATTGTGTGTATGGGTGAGTGTGTGTGCGTTATAGAAAAATACAAGAAGAGCACAGCAAACACGTATGTGCTACACAGGTTCCATTTCTGTATCTGTATGTATACATCATCAATCTTCGGAATGACATTGCAAACAAAAATAAGGTTAAGAGCACATTTATGAATACATAAAATTATCATAAAATGTTAGGAAAAGAAGGCAGTCTTACACAGCCCGAGCCTATTCAATTGTAAATACAGCTAAAAACAATATTAAGAAGATGCTTTGTGGTGAGTTTGCATTATTTTCGTTTTCATTCTGATAGCACTGCAGTAAATGATAACACCTTCACGTTCAGAGAGAGAGAGAGAGGGAGCTGAAAGGAGAACGGTGAGGCGCTGCACATAATAATATGCTGGAATATCCTAATAACAGGGAATTTTATATTAATATATTAATTCATTTTCACTTTGTGGATTGTGTATGCATGTTTGTGGATTCAGAGAAGGACAAGAGATGTGTATGATGAAATGTGGTGGTGGGTGGAGGTTCTAGCGACTGTAGTGCTTAATCTTAAATTTATGCAATTGCAACAAGGAGAATTTAATTTATTTGCTTTGTTTCTAGTGTACACATTTCCATTGACTTCTCTGACATAAAAATACATAAATAAATACAATGGGGGGAAAAAAGCACCACTCCCTGTGCATTCATTGGTCAATTGATTTACTTGTGGTTAATGGTACTTAAAGACCCCCTTTCCACTGCTTGTTGTACAGGATGAGACCCATTACCCTTTGAGGAAATGTGTGCAAATACACAATGTGGTGGGTTCTTTCTAATGTTAATTGATAATCGGTTACTAGTGATTGTGACCATCTCCGAGGTCAAGGTTTAGTCTGTTAGACAAACAGCCAAAGGAGAGGCCATGACAGGCCCTTGCTGGTTGTGACCTGCCCATCGCGATGGCTGTCAAGAGCCATACCCTCAAGATACCCAGGGGGAAAATGTTTAGACTACACACTGTGTCTGGATGTTTACTGATCAAACTGACAAGAGGGAAATGCCTCGGTTTTGTTTATCCTTTTGCCTGTGTGCTTGCCCATGGAATCTTTAAAGAGCTATAAATAAGTATCACCTCAGTTTGCATTCTTAAGATCATTGGCCAGAATGTCAATTTGGAGTTGAGTGTTGTTATTCCATGAGTAGTGTTATTCTACAAGTATAGTGTAATGCATTAACTATACGTACACTTTAGAGAGAAACATTAGTGAAGAGTGCCCTCTGTTGGTGTCTGCTATAATTTGAGGTAAAAATCCCAAAATGTCAGAAAAAATCTTGTGCTTTCATGTCGAACCATCATGATCATGTGGTCATCGACGACATTGCTTAAGAAAATGTGTCCCTTCTGGATCCAGTCCCCACTGTACTAATGCTTGACACCAACATAAAAACCACCAAACAATATTTTTTGGCCAAATAAATAATCATTCCAGAAATTCATATTGAGCCAGCTCAATGAGCACCTAAATTGTATTTGTTTTAAGGACTGCCAGAAATATGAAATTCTGATGCAAATTACAATTATATACAAGTGTCAGGATGACAGATTTAATGTCCCAGTTGCACAAGGGAACATACATCATGGACCTGGACAAGAATAAGTAGAAGATATGTTTCTACACATAGCCATTTCTAAAGTAAAATGGCTCAAGAGACTGACTCAGCTGCGGCTGAAAACACACAAGTTTTTTCATTTAATTATTTAGTTTTAACATATCTCCAAAGCTTTCATTCTGATTATTAAGATTCTGCATATTCTCACTTCTGCAGTAACATTCCCAGTGGAAACTGGGCGTGGCTGAAACCATCTTTTTAAAATACCAGGGTGAAAAACATATTCAGAGATGCTTTATCTATAAATCATCTACACTGATCAGCCAAACCAGGTCCCTTGAGTCTGAGACAGAGTATTGGGGTACATTTTAAATCCGCTGAAGTAGAATAGAATTTTAAATTCTTGTACGTTTTATTTTAACATGCAGTACTGCATATACCAAACACAACACTTTCTTACCATACAAGAACATAATAAAAAGGTATTTATTTCAGGCAGAAAAAGAGGACAACACACAAATTGTGGCTTTAATGTTACATTCATTCTTTAGCCCGTTTTTTAAATCATACAGGAAAAATAGCAAGTGGAACCTGTTTTTCAATGAACGAGTTTAATACAGTATCTTGTGGTTCCTCCATTTCCAACAAACAATACTCACCCCAGTGCATTATAGATGATGTAAGATAATGTCACTTATATTTCACTTATGTATTATTTAAAATGTGAGAGATTTTTTTTTAGGCACATAAGATGCAATTTGTAGGAAGATCATCATCTCTGCAGTATTGCATAGTTAAGTCGATAAATACAAATTGTGATGTTCATCCATGCTGCTTTGCAGCTCATATGTCACACCTCCAACTGGTAAACTTGTGCAAAGCAACATGCATAGTACAGTCTCCCATCTGCCATAATGATGGAACAGATTGAACCCTGACTCATTGCTGAGTGCATCATAGTGCCAGGTTGCGTTTGGCCAGTTTCTGTAAGAAAATTACATAAGTTTCTGTGTCTGTGTGCCAAGTCCCAGCATGTCGCTCTACACCAGTTATTCAGCACTAAGACTGTAATGTCATGGTAAATGAGCAAATTCCATTTCAGTATTTCTCTGTACCATACGGTATGTAATCAATGTAAAAATCTATTCCAGCAGTGAACAATTACTAATTATTATTACTATTATTAATTAGAAAATGGAATGCATCTCAAGTGCATGCTAGGAACCTTAGTTTGCGGACAAAATGTTCATACAGTAGGAAATATTCTGTGCATAAAACTTTGCACGGAGCAAATGAACATCACAATGAAAGCAGGCTTTGATACCTACTGTCTTACTGTGCAGGAGTTGGAACTGTCCAAAGCTTGTCCGGATGTCTGCCATTTTTGGATACAAAAGGAGGTCAAATGAAGAGAAACAATATCTTGATTGCATGGTTCATTGAAATAGATTGCAGTATATACAAGGCTGTGTTGTCAACACAGAGCTCCAAAAACACAAAATAATTCAAAACAATTAATAAAAGTATGCATCCCTTGAAAGTATAATTCACAACTATACTAAATGATTGACAAACAGTGGTTTTCCTGTTCAGCCAGATCACAGCATTGGTGAAACATTTTTCAAGGACACTAATAATAATGTATTCAATAATGTATTAACTATTTTTGCCACCTGAACTATACAAAGAATTGAGAAGGATCCTTTAAGATGATAAAAGTTGAATATTGAAGATATCCTACAGTTATCGACAACAGTATTTGAGTAGACCATCAGTGCCACTCTACAGGGAACAGAACCATCTGCAGCCTTCTAAACCTCCCCCTGTGACAGCTTTATGATTGCAGAGGGCCAATGGAACTGCCACACGGCCATACACAAGGCTGACTTCATCTCGTCCTACACCTCTCTGCTCTGCTAGTTTCTTGCCCTCACTGTAAGATGGATCACCCCGGGCAACACTGCAACCCCTGCAGCCCTATCCTCAGCCTTCTCCTCCTCCCACTCTCATCAGCCATCTTGTTTCTGCTTGTTTCTACTTTTTCTTCTTTTTTGAACATTTTCTTTACTCTCCTTCTCTTGCCTCTCTGTCTCTTAGCTTGAATTCCATGCTGTGACTGTTAATAACCCAACCAAATTGTTTATTGTAATTATCTACCTTCTGTCAGGACCCCTGGTTAACATTTTTAATAAGCTGGACATCCTTCACAGCATCAGTGGACAAGACTTGATCCTGCTGGGAGACTTAAACATCGCCCTGGAGAGCTCCTCTCAACTCCACTCCTTTGACTTCTGCTGTCACCGTCTATGAACTGACATCTGCAACTCCTTTGAGATGGTGGAGGCCTCCAACACGTCAGTTAATCCTCTCACCAGTCTCCCCCTCTCCCCACTCAATACCTCCACCCTCTTTCTATCTTCTCTCCTCTAACATTATTTAGTCTTCTCTCAACCGATACTATCCCACCATCCAATATCCTGCTCATTAAATAACTTATCCATACCCTTTGACCAGTCTGTCTCCCCTGACATCCTACCTTTCATCTCCCTGGTGAACTCATCCCTGTCCACTGAATGTGTCCTGGATGTGTTGCAATGTTCAAACAAGCTTATGGCACCCTCCTGTTCAAGAAACCCCTCTGTCATTCTGAAATACCATCCCATCTGCCTTATTCCCCTTCTCTCCTTAAAATATTGTTTTAACCAGTTCCTCATCCTCATGCTTCCTTGGTGATAATATAAGAATGTTTTCTATATATAGTCTTGATTATTGCTTGAGTCTGTTATTGCTATTTGTCAACATGAGAACCAGCGAAATAAGAAAAAAAACTGACGATGCAATGAACTTGAGCGGATATGATGCCTCTGTGCACAGATAATTCATTAATTCTGAAAATTCAAAATTCAAAATTAATCAGTTACATTATCAAATTCATTAGTTACATCAATTAATTATCAATATCAGCCTCCACACTTTGCTCTTGCCATCACACTGATACAAGTCCATATTGTAGTCAAGTCAATCAGGTTCTCTTAGGTACTACTTAGCAAACTGTAACCTGACCATCCTGTTTTTGCAGCTAACTTGTGGTTTCCATCTAGCAGTGTAGTCTCTGTTTGATCTGTTTGTCAAGTCTTCTGCGGAGAGTAGTCACTGACACATCCGTGTCTGCCACCTGAAGTGTGCTTCTGATCTGTCTGACATCAACTGTACTCATATTCCTAGGCTTTCCAGCTCCTTGACAGTGGCACATCTCATGTTTACAAATGTCAATAACAGACTCGAAAGGCAATTAAAAGCCTAGAATCAAGGACTATGTTGAATGTAATTCCGACTGTACATGGATCCCACAATAAGGATGTAAGAAACTTCAAATTATAGGTGCACTTTAACCTTATAGTCATTGTTTCAATTCAAATCCAATGTGCTGGAATTCAGAGCCAAAAGAACACAAATTATTATCATTTGGCACTTCTACCCCTGCCACTTGCCGCGGAGAAGATTTTTAGTTTTTTTCCACAGCAAGTACTAGTTTGTACAGGTGCCATGTGTGAGCATTCTAGTACACAGCGGTCCGACAGTAGTGGGGAAGCAGTGCCTTTTTTCATCATGAGCTGAACAATCTGTTTCCGGAAGTAAATACAGTATGAAAATACTCGCCAGAGGGAAACAGACATTTGAATTATGGTTATGTTTTGTTTCTAATTATACACAACTCAACAAGTTTGTAAGGGGTGCAATTCCTATCTCTTTTTCTCAGAACGCAGACAACCCAGGTGGAAAAACCAGCTATCACCCGTCTGAAATTATAACCTATCATCTTGTTTCAAGATATAGTTTGAACTGGTCAAACCAGATTGAGTATGGAGCTGGGGGTGTACTATGAAGTGAGATTATGGGGTTAGCGAGCTTGATGTTTTGGGACTTTCGGTTTCGTAAAGAGATTTCACAATTTAGATGAGCTTGTTCCTGGGACAACAGAGTCTTAAGCACAAACCTGCAAAACCCCAGGTTTCAGGTTGAGTTAGGAGGCGAACATGTACACAGCCTATATAAACCACCTGGTGAAATTACAAAAATTAGCAAAAATTAGCTTAGCTGTTGTAAGCGAGCTTCTTGTCGTCGAACGAGCCATTGTGGTGTACAAGTACTTTGTACTTTGTACCTGTACCAGGGGTGATCCAAGTATCCATTTCCGACGAGAAAGATTTTTTTCTGAAAACAAATGTTGTAATCAGATAATTATCCATTGAAGAATTGGCCTGTTTTATTTATTTTTTACATTGGCTGCAGTAGCTGTATATCAGTGGTGAATGCGTGTTTTGTGATAGGTCTGTTCCTCCTTGGTTCGTCCCCCTTAGATCAGTAAAACTATGAGTAAAACTAATAATGTAAAACTATTAGTAAAACTATTAGTAAAACTAATAATGGCAGTAAAACTGCCATTATTTTCCTCATTCTATGCCTACATTATCTGTAACGACGGAGGATTCGGTAACGATTTTGTGGACATGGACATTATTTATCTAGAGTTAAGGTAGTACATTTTGTCAATTTTGCTTTTTTACTGGTGGTGATTCTTCTTATTTAGTTATTTCTTATATAACTTCTTATTTAAATTAACTTTTAAAGTGTTCACTAGCCAGCTAGCTAGGTTTGGGATTGTGCTGTGACACTTGTGGGTGATTGCTATCAGCTTTATTTGTCTGTTGAAGTTGTTTGTGGTGATGTTGCGGTGAATTTTATAGATTGCTGTAATTTTAATGTAGGTAGCTAGCTAGTGAGCTTTCTTGTTATGTCCTATCAATTTTCATGGTCAGATTACCTGTGATCTGAAGTGGTCTGAACACAATTTAATGCACGAGCATGGCTGAAAATCCTTAATATCTAGCCATTCTCTGCCTACATTTAACTATTCAACACTGCGTTCGTCATGTTAGTTAATCCAGATGCCAGAGCTAACAAGGTTAAGTGCTTCGGTGGAAGATAAACCCTATACCCTCACATTTTCCACTCGGTGGTGGTTGTGTGAAAAGCAAACCCTAAACCACAATAGAGTATGCGCAATCTACATCCAAATTACATCCAAAATGCAATGCGAGTGCCCCTACTGTCAGAACCTTGCAATTATTTTTTCCCGGCCAGCAAAATTCTTACCGCAGAAGCAAACTGCCAAATGAAACATGAAACCACTGCATGGACTGCACTGTACATTTGCATTTATTGTTAAATATTCTGTATTTGGGGTGCTTTCATGTTGTCAAAATATGAGATTTTTGTTGTGAATGGGTAATGAAGACTGCCTCACACACTGGCATGTGTTTTAGGCTGTGGTCTTCAGAATTGACTGGGAAAAAGGAAAGCAATATGGGGGGTTAATATTGACCTCAATCAGAAATGAAAGTAGGGTTTCCTTTTTGGAAGTAAATAGAATTAATTCAACAGGAATAAAGCTCTAGAGCAAAAAGCAGAGAAAGTTTTACTGTCTTCTTCTAATGAAATATGTGCACCTACTGTTGATCTCATAATGAACCAAACTCAGCACTGAGTACAGTGTCCATTGTAAGCCGATCTTCAGTTTTAATTGAACCAAAAATGGATGGGAAAGAAATATCATTAGGCATCCTCAACCATAGTTGATGTCCAGGGTCAGTGCAGGGGAACCATAAAACTGCGCTGTCATTTCTTGTAATGGGGTAATCTTTCACAAAGCCGCATTGGGCCACAGTAACACACCACACCTGCTATTGTTTCTTGATTCATTGCATCGTCATCTTATCCCCCACAAGAGAGAACAGGAAGGGCAAGAGATTTCAACCATTGTCATTGCTTAGGATAGTGTCCGTTTCTACTTGACAGCACCAGTTCATAATTTATTTGATGCTAATACCTGATTTTCTGTGGTATTTATCCAACCTGGTTGTCCCCAAAACAAATATTTTCAAGATAACTCTGGAAAGTGAATTACCACCATCTTCAGGAGCTGATTAGATATGTGAAGACTGGGCTACAAAAATAATGTTAAACATGAGGGAGGAAACTACATCAGAGAGAGATGAGAAAAATATATTGTCTGGTTTTAGATTTAAAAAAGTAATCATGAATGTTAAGATAATTATTACAGTTCATGCATTTTAGCCAAGCTATTCAGATGATGATCATTAGTTGATTTATTTATTTCGTAGATTTTTCTGTAATGCTCATGTTAGGCAGCCAAGACACAAATGCTAAAGTCAAACCAAAGCCCCATTGCACCCAGGGAGCACTAACCACAAGTTTTATGATAAGACATTTTCATTTAAATTCACTTTAAAATGGGATTTAGTAATAACAACAACACTACAGCAGTGGTTCCCAATCCTGGTCCTGGAGAGATCTGAGGTCTGTAATGGAGTTTACACTTTGTGCTATTCAGGTTAAAACAAATTGTAGAACCAAGACTGGGGGCCCCTGCCCTATAATATCTGAAACAGCAAAATACATTCGGTGGCATCACAAGGAATGAGAAAGAAGAGGACACAGGTGCAGAGAAAACACTTGAGAGAGATTTAAAAACACCTTTATTAGGACATTTTCCAGAATCTAGAGCTTCAAAAACAAAATCAGCCAACAACAAAAAAGAAACAAAACAAAACAACACCCGCATGGGGAGAGGGAGAGAGATTTTTTAGCAGGGTTTTCAAGCAAAAATCACAGGGGTTTTACTTACTGCTCAAAAATACAGAATAACTGGCAAATACATGAGACAGATGCACCTAGTGACAGAAAACTTGGAAACTAGAAAACCACTGATACAATAATTGAAACTAACATGAAAGGGGCACTGGGAATGAACTAAGATTTACGCAGCTAGTGACCTCATGCAGGGCACAACTGCGGCAGCAGGTAAGCAAAATACTTAAGCGTTATGGAACCCGTGGTATATTGTGGATATTGGCACAGCTAGCGGGGTGGTTATGCATGACGTGAAGCAGAGTATCCAATATCCACGATATACCACAGGTTTAAGTTCCATAATGCCTTTTTACCAGATTTAGTGTAGATTTTAATGTATTTTTAATGGAAGTATGTTTCATGGTAAATGTATTCTTCCGCTGAACAGTAATTTATTGGTTGCTAAGCAACGGTATTGCTAACGTTAACTAGCAGTAATGTATCCCCACTACACTAGCTAAGCAATGTTAGCTACAAATAATGTATCACTGCTGCACTAGCTAAGCAATGTATCTACTAGCAATAATGTATAATAACGTTAGCTAAGCAACGCAATTATAATAATATATCCCTACTGCACTAACATTACATTTTTTCGTTTTTTCGGTTATGCGAGTTCAGTAATCTCAAAATAAATATATTATCTATTTCTCAAGAGATAAATACAAAATTATTGTATGCAGCAGATTTTTGCTCTGGGCATGATTTTATGCACTGTTTATGGGTAAACATGCTTGGTTCCTTCGATAAGAAATATTTTATAATTTCTCAAGCATAGCACACAGCAGATATTGAATGTCACACCACAAGATTTGCACTGATTATAGCCTACTTACTGTATGCTGTAGATACAGTGCTGTACAAACGCCTTCTGTACAATGAAGATGCTTTCAAGAATTCTGAAACAGTTGAACAATGTCATGAACTGTTCACAAATACCAACAAATGTACTATAAACAATGAACAGTTAAAAACTAAATCAAATCAATATTTGTACTGACCACCGTATCAACTCTCTGTCATGCAACTTCATAAGAAAATCAGCTGGTAGGACGTTCCAAACATATTGGAGAACTTCTGCAGACTTTGGCTGTCTCGCTTGTTTCTGGCTCCTCGGTTAATCCCAGACAGCCTTGATAAATTTTTATCTGATAATTGGTCTACTATTTAATGTATATACTACTAGATATACCCTAGATTTTCTTTATGTAAATTTGGTCTTTGGTCTGTCTTTTGTTGTTTTCTGCATTAGTGTGTCAGAGCAATTTTTGAGATTCTCAGAGGGATGTATTTGCCATGAGACTGGGTAGGTACAGTATATCAGTGAAGGGCAACAATGGGCACAGTCACGGATTGTGATGTCCATGTACTCTTACAGATGCAGATGCTGCAGTACTTCTGCTGGCTCACCGATAGAACACCTGGTTACTGGACCTGATTGATGACACTCAACTGTTTCCCTCATTTCCCCCCTCTGACACACATACCTCCTCATGCATCTCAGCCAGGGACATCTGAGCTTGGAAGAACAGCCAGCACCTGAACCTTAATATTGCCAAGACTGAGCTGCTGGACATCTCTGCCATGTCATCTCTCCTCCAGGACCTCTCCATCACCCTGGACACTACAGTGACTGCTACACAGAGACTGCAAAGAATCTTGAAGTGATACTCAACCGCCATGTACCCTTTGCTGAGAACACAGCATCAGGGAGCCAGGCCTGCAAATTTTTGCTCCGCAACATCTGTAGAATCATTCCCTTTCTTATCACGGACTCCACTGGACCCTGGTGCAGACCCAATTAGAGTACTCTAAAACTCATTTAGAATGCTGCTGGTACGCAATCTCCCAAAATGCACACACATTACTACTGAATATACCTTTCTTCTGCATATTGGTAATGGTCTACATCCACTTACAAATGCTGGTGTTGACCTACAGGGCAGGAGTACATCTACAGGTTACCATCAGACCGTATACACTGACCAGACCACTCCACTCTGCAACCTCTCATCTCAGTTACTGTACTGTATATACTGTCTGTTCTAGCAAATAAGGAGATAAGTCAACAGGAAAAGATACAATGGACAATGGCATTCAGTAGTGCTAGCTTAGCATTTTATGATAACTAATGTGCTTTGTGGTTCAGGTTCATAACTCTGAGATATTCAAGATATTATTATTATATTACAATTATTTAGCTGATGCTTTTATCCAATACGACAAGTGGATTATGCCATCATATACATGCTCCATAGGGCATACACCCACCTGGAGAGGGCAGCATCTCCACGACATCATAGCCTGGATCACTGACTGCCTCACCACAAGGCCGCAGTATGTCCGTCTACTGGGCAGAGGTGGTTGCGAGCTGCATCGGTGCACCCCAAGGAACTATTCTGTCTTCCTTCTTGTGTACGCTCTATACATCAGATTTCACGTAAAACTCTGGGGCATGCCATCTCCAGAAGTTCTCTGATGACTCCTCCATTGTGGGCGGCATCAACAAGGACAATGATGTGGAGTACAAGGAGCTGGTGGTGAACGCTGCTGACACCTGTCACCATTCATGGTGGAGTAATACAAGTTCCTGGGAGTGCACTTGAACAACAAACTGGACTGGTCTCACAACACTGAAGCACTCAACAGGAAAGGACAGAGCAGGCTATTCTTTTTGAGGAGGTTCAGGACTTTGAATGTGTGCGACAGGCTACTGCAGATGTTTTACCAGTTGATGGTAGCAGGTGCACTCTTCTTTGCGGTTGTGTGCTGGGGAGCCAACATTACGGCTGGTTAAGCCAACAGGCTGAACAAGCTGGTGAAGAAGGCCAGCTCTGTTATTGGTGTACATCTAGACCGACTGGAGGAAGTTGCAGAGCAGAGGACCAGAACCAAAATGAGCTGAGGCAAGGAGCATCTTTAGCAACTGGTTCATCCTCCTCAGGTGTACAAAGGAGCACTTCGGCTGTTCCTTTGTGCCAACAGCCATCAAACTGTACAAAACCAGCAACACCAGTCTCAGCCAGTTGTGATCCCCCCCCCCCCCATTTATCATTATCATTATTATTATCATTATTACTATTTGCACTAGGCTTATTTATTTTGTACTTCACTACTTCACACTGTATGTAACATACATCACTACTGCCAACTGCTGCTCTCTCTACCCGAACATATTGGGCAGATGAGGGTACCTATTTATATCCATATATCCCTACATCTAGTTGTATCTATGTCTCCTTAAGCTGCTGTAACAACTACATTTCCCCTTTGGGATCAATAAAGTGCACTCAAAAATGTCCATAATCCTATGTGCGGCTGTTTGCAATGAATAGAAGATTTGCTTGCCACCATTCATTTCTATTGTCTTGAATGGAGTCAGAAGAGAATAATATTTGACTGTTCTTGGGAATTGTTTTCTTTGTGAATCATTTAGATTGTAGGTTAACTGTTTAGATAATGCTTACTTTAGAATTGACCACAGATTTACAGTGCTGTCAATTGGAAATGAACCAAATTCTGGTTAGAATCCTTGATCGAGCACTTGTGTTGCATGCTTGAGTACTTAACACGGCTTGCTGCGGTGACAGATAAGGCCATCTGTTCTCTGCACAAATAGTGTAATGAATCTTAGACCAAATCCATTTTTTATGTTTACAGTAACCGTGTCTATAATTCAGCAATTTCTGGCAGATTTATTTTGGGAAGCCAAGATGAACGACTGAATCTTCTGTGGCTGGTGAGGTGAGCAGTCGCACAGGGAAAGTGCTATTTTCATCATGGATTTTGGTGACTCGCTGTTTGCCAAATTGGGAGGAGATGCACTGTTGAGGTTGTGTCAATGAAGATCAAACAGCCATTGCAATTTTGGTGCAGTTGTGGCAGCTTAAAATTTTGGTGTCAATGAAGTATGCAACATGAAAGATTTTTCCTGAAACATATGTAGCCTGCAATACTCATGCAATATGCAGCTTCCTAAGGAAATATTTCAGTTAAGTTTATTTTAACTCAGCCATGCCATTGTTGTGAATTGATTATGTACTTGTGCTCATGCTGACCAGACCTCTTTTTTACCAGCTCATTCCATAGACCGTATATAAACAAACAAATACCCTAGGGACACAAAGCACACTCTTGCATACACACACACAGCCTAATCCAGTCCATTCTCCACCTGTCTCATGTGCATTGAGCTATGCAATCCTTGCCGCTGGTCACAAAAATGCCAACTTTCAGTAGCTATGAATGGTTGAAGGAAAAACATAATTAGCTGTTTCAGCATTTTCATTTTTCAGCTAAAAATGTTAAAGCAATATAGCATGTGGTTATGCAATGATGAATGAGAAAACAAATGACTATGGGACTTTAGTATTTTAAAAAAGTATTTCGTTTTTTATATAAATACATTTCCTATTTGATACCTTTTATCACTATATAGGCATTAGCAAAAAGAAAAAACAATTACCTCAATTACCTCAGTAGTTTGGTGTGCCAATGTGCATCTGGTGTGAATTGGACAAGTATGTGGGAGTTATGACCTTTAAAAGGGGTATACTTAAGCGTTACAGAATGAGAACCTGTGGTATATCATGGTATATATTGGCACATTGTGCCATTACACCCACTAGCTGTGCCAATATCCACGATATACCACAGGTTTGAGTTCCGTAACGCTTCTATCGGTTACCATATTTATCTTTCAAAATTTCACAAAAGAACTGAAACTATGTTTTATGTTATACAACGGATAGGTCCAGTCCATTCAGTTTGCGTTCTAGCTGTGCCAATATCCACGATATACACACGGCTAAATGGAATGTTCACACATCTTTTAAAATTACTCTGCTTTTGCTTTGTAATCAAAGTTAACTTAACATCATTTTGCCGCTAGTAGCCTACCAAAGTAAAACAAAATTTGTGAGTTTTAAGTGTCCTTTAACCTTCTCAGGGATTTGGAAAGGAGTAGGAACAAAAAAATTAAACTATTCCTCCTCGGATCGAAAAACCAGCAAGACCATCATTTGCAAAGCAAATGATGACTCATAACGACGCTATGAGTTATTTCAATAACTATATTCGTCCACTGAACAGTAGTTTATTGGTTGCTAAGCAACGGTATTGCAAACGTTGGCTAGCAATAATGTATCCCCACTCCACTATCTAAGCAAGGGTACTAAGGTCAGCAGTAATGTGTCCTCACTGCATTAACGTTAGCTAGCTAGCTTGCTAGTTTCTATGACACCAGACGACATTGTCACACAAGTCATTTGTCTTTGTTGTAGACGTTTATCTGGACACTGCCAGATAACGTGCAGTTATTGAAATAACTTCGAAATGGTCGGCTACTAGCAGCGATATGATGATAACGTTATGTTAATTTCGATTACAAAGTAAATAATGGTGGATATTGGCACGGCTGGAATGCAAACTGACCAGTAGAGACAATGGACCGGACCTATCCGTTGTATGAATTTATTTATAGCACAAGGAGGTTTCTATTTCATTATTTCACTCATTTGTGATGAGTGTGCAATGTTTTAAGTCTCATGGGAAATTTAGCTAATGTTTTGAGAAAGAATTATGAAACGATAGGGAATAAATAGGAGTAGATTACAAGATTAAAACCTTAACATGGACTAAATTATTTTGACCTATCCATTAGTAATTCAACTATTATCTTATTGATTGATTTAATTACAGCCCAATGTAAAAACGGCATTTTAAGATACTAATACAATTTAAAGTAAATATACAGTGCATCTGGAAAGTATTCACAGTGCTTCACTTCTCCCACATTTTGTTATGTTACAGCCTTATTCCAATATGGAATAAATTCATTTTTGTCCTCAAAATTCTACACACAACACCCCATAATGACAACATGAAAGAAGTTTTTTTTTTAATTTTTGCAAATGTATTAAAAATAAAAAACTAAGAAATCACATGTACATAAGTATTCACAGCCTTTGCCATGAAGCTCAAAATTTCTACAGCTTAATTGGAGTCCACCTGTGGTAAATTCAATTGATTGGACATGATTTGGAAAGGCACACACCTCCGAGACAGGATTGTGTCGAGGCACAAATCTGGGGAAGGGTACAGAAAAATGTCTGCTGCTTTGAAGGTCCCAATGAGCACAGTGGCCTCCATCATCCATAAATGGAAGAAGTTTGGAACCACCAGGACTCTTCCTAGAGCTGGCCGCCCGTCTAAACTGAGCAATCGGGGGAGAAGGGCCTTAGTCGGGGAGGTGACCAAGAACCCGATGGTCACTCTGTCAGAGCTCCAGCGTTCCTCTGTGGAGAGAGGAGAACCTTCCAGAAGGACAACCATCTCTGCAGCAATCCACCAATCAGTCCTGTATGGTAGAGTGGCCAGACGGAAGCCACTCCTTAGTAAAAGGCACATGGCAGCCTGCCTGAAGGACTCTCAGACCAATTCTCTGGTCTGATGAGACAAAGATTTAACTCTTTGGCGTGAATGCCAGGCATCATGTTTGGAGGAAATCAGGCACCGCTCATCACCTGGCCAATACCATCCCTACAGTGAAGCATGGTGGTGGCAGCATCATGTTGTGGGGATGTTTTTCAGCAGCAGGAACTGGGAGACTAGTCAGGATTGAGCAAAAGATGAATGCAGCAATGTACAGAGACATCCTGGATGAAAACCTGCTCCAGAGCGCTCTTGACCACGGTTCATCTTTCAGCAGGACAACGACCCTAAGCACACAGCCAAGATATCAAAGGAGTGGCTTCAGGACAACTCTGTGAATGTCCTTGAGTGGCCCAGCCAGAGCCCAGACTTGAATCCGATTGAGAGAGATCTGAAAATGGCTGTGCACCGATGCTCCCCATCCAACCTGATGGAGCTTGAGAGGTGCTGCAAAGAGGAACGGTCGAAACTCCCCAAAGATAGGTGTGCCAAGCTTGTGGCATCATATTCAAAAAGACTTGAGGCTGTAATTGCTGCCAAAGGTGCATCAACAAAGTATTGAGCAAAGGCTGTGAATACTTATGTACATGTGATTTCTTAGTTTTTAATTTTTAATAAATTCGCAAAAATTTCTAAAAAACTTCTTTCATGTTGTAATTATGGGGTGTTGTGTGTAGAATTTTGAGGAAAAAAAAATTAATTTATTCCATTTTGGAATAAGGCTGTAACATAACAAAATGTGGGAAAAGTGAAGCGCTGTGAATACTTTCCGGATGCACTGTAAGTACATCTTTAGGATGTCTTCTGTTGCATGCAATTTATGCATGAAATCACCGCCTAGAAGACAAACCAGTTAAATGATACCCAAATTTGTATAGGCATTGTTAATAATGTTCATAATTGCTAGTAAAGTTCAGTAGATATATTAATTCAACAGTGCTACCCAACTTCATCAACATAATCTGAATGCAAGACGCAGGTGGTAAACATACACAGTATTACGCTTGATGATTCCGGGAAACATTGGTCCTGCAATTTACTCAGCTCAACAGGAAATAGCCTCCATTATTTTATTTTTTTTCTAACTTTATGGAAAAGAAAAAAAATTACACATGTAATTTCTGTAAGATGCCCAGTTTTATTTCAAACAAGATTGTGGATGAGTAATTGCAAGCACAATGCAGTACTTCAACTAGAACTCAATCTACTCTACACTCAGCGTGAGTGTTGACAAAGCCTTCAATGTCCCAGAGCTAAATGACATAATGCCCCATGATAATATTTCAAGGGACGGGGAATTTCAGACCTTAAATAAACCTGTCCAAATGTTTGCTATTGGCCTGCAGTTCTTCAAAGAAAATTTTTAGGTGATGCCTGCAGTTCCATACGTGGCAGTTGTGTCCCATATTATCTTTGCGTCGGTACGCTGTGATCCTGGAAAGTCATTACAATTCATCATTTGCGCTTTCTTTAAGGTTAAAGGCCTACATGCTGATTTTTGGAGCTTTTCATATCATCCTGGAGCTTTTGATTTGTGTTCCATACTGATCCAAGAAAAAATTAAATGTAGAAGTATGCATATTTTAGGGTCTCGCTGCTATTTTTCCCGAGTTGACAAGCGGTGACAAGCTGGCTAGCCTTATCTGGACAACTCTGGTGTTACTTTCACTTTGACATCTTGCGTTTGAAAGCTTAAAAACTATATTTTTACTCTGAATTTGGCATTAAGATATGCAGATTATGAAAGCCAAGATACTGTTCTACAAAATTAAGATGAAAGCCTAAAACAGCCAAAAATTAAAGGTTTTACATAAACATTAATTTATGTGAAATTGGCTGTCACAACTTACAGCTGATTATGATAGAGCGGGTCACATACTGTATGCTTTTGCATAATTATCAGATGATGTTGCTAATGTTAACACGGAGAGCTGACCACAGGTGGGCAAGGGGGATGGGGAGGGAAAATTGGAGCAGGGTTAGGGGCTTTTCAAAAAGCCTACGTCACTGCTCTTTGCAAATGTTTTGTGGGCATTTTAGATACTAAAACCAGGAAGAGAACGCTGATGCGTGTCTTGCCATTATCTCTGCTCTCACTGTTGAAACTAGAATTGTATTTTTTTTCCTTTTTCCTTTCCTTCATTTCAGAATAGACCCCAGAGCTACTTTTGCTCTTTCCCATTGATGAATCCTTTGGTTGCCTAAACTGTGGCACTACCTCACAGATGAGGTGGTATGCTTCAGATTATGGGCAGCTCCTTCCAGGCACCAGGAAAGGTTTATTTTGGTCTCCTTTGTTCATGAAACTCTGTTCTTGCTGTGTTTCTGGGGTGTTTTTCATCTTGCAGTGTAGTCTATAATTTTGCTCTCTGCTCTCTCACCCCTGCAGATATCCCAACCAGATTATCCGTCTCCCGATCCGAATACAGTAACATTCAGTATTGGCTGATACAGATATTTTTATAATCTTATTTTTTAAATTATTCAACAACTAGCCTACACGCAATGACACCCATCTTGACTCATAATCAGCAAAGCAATTCCAAGGAAGGCAGGATAAGCATAATCAAATTAAGCAGGAAATAAATAATTATTTCAAAGGATATTTGACTATGTTATAGCAACCTAATCTTGTGGAGCCTAGCTCATGGTATTTGCATACTTGTAGCATGAATATGAGCAATGTCAGCTACTACCCCTGCTGACTGTTAACGGTCATAATGATGATCATCCTGTTACGGCGGGGAGGACAGAGGAACCAGAAGCAGACACAGCGGTGTGGAAAATGGCAAGTTTACTCACAGGTGATGGGGCAGACAGAGCGTAGTCACAAAACAAGCCAAGGTCAAAATCCAGGGGGTCAGTCCAAACAGGCAGAGGTACAGAATTCCACAAAACACAAAGAATAGTCCAGGGAAGCAGGCAGGGGTCAAAACAGGAAAACCAGATAAGCAGATAACCAAGGGCAAGGACTCAAGGGCAAGGGCAAGGGCAAGGAAACAAGGAAATGCGCAGAAATGCTAAGAGATGCGTTAGTGAGTTAGTAACGTGAATATTTCTAAACTACCCAATAAAAGTGATTGTTAGTTAGTTAGACAGACAGTAAGTGTATTAATCAGATTAGTACTGTACAAAACCTAGATTAGTAGTGGTTAGTAAGAATAGTGCTTTACAACATTTAACTATCAAGAAAAAGCAGGAAGTAAGAATCGCAAGTTTAGAAAAAATGTTGAACCCCGAAAACTACCGTAACCACCCGAATAGTGGGGCACGCAGACAGGGGAGTGACTCGACTGGAAAACATTCAGACGCAGACATAACAGGGGAGGACGAGTGCAAAGACTAATGAAAATAAACAGAACCAGACATGAAATATGAAAAATAATAAATTACAAGAATAAATAATACTAAACAAAGATACACTAACATACAGAACACAGGAACATAACACATCCTATCTTCCTGATGACAGCTTTTATTATTATTTTTCCCAGTTTCAAGGATACAATGTTTTTGGGAACCTGCGGTCCTGTAGATACATTTTGATTGTTATAAGTTCCCTTTTGATATGAGTGTCTTCGGTATTGCACTGTGCCGATTACACATCTTTAAATGAGCTTCAATTAGCCCAGGCATAATTATGAGCGGGAAATCAAGTGATGTCAGAGAGTTCTCCTTTCTAGTACAAATTTTAATTTAATCTTGACAGCAAATGTGATATTCAAGATACACTTTAATTCATATTCATATTAAAAACATGAATTAAATTGTCTCTTGTTGACAGTTTATTTTTCCAGACCTTTGTAGTTAACTGCATTCAGCATTTCATGATACAGATTTAATAATGATAAAGTTGACAGATGATAGAATTATCTCAATACTTAGAACATGGTTCCTTCCAGCTAAAGGGACCCACCCTTAATGAAAAAGAAGAAGAAGATATCATTTGAGGAAAAATTGCTTATGTTATGTAATTTGACATATTTCCCACCAGAGGTCGCCACACATCCAGAGAAGTGACAGAATTCCATATAGGCAAAACTATAATTTTAAAGTTAACAGGGGAATAAAATGAACAAACATAGGCATTTAAGAGTCGCACGTGGATTGGCAGATTAGTAAAATAGATTTTATCACCGGAAATTGAAGGTAAACATGATTGATAGACATGACTTAACTGATTTTGATAACTGGAATTAATGTCCTTTAATGTCATCACATGATTAAACCTACTTACAATTAAGGATGCTCATTGATTGCAATCCATTCCACGGACCACCACGTTCATTTTACTGGGTAAATATAGAGAAAAATATATTTCTTGTGCGCAGTTTAAACAAATTACTTTTATAGTTTACTTAAACTTAAAACCTGTGCACCAATTGTGAATTGAATCTGGACCTAGCAAATGGTTGGTGCACTGTTCACAGAGTGAATGCAGCTGAATTACGTTCAGCGGCACTGAACTCACAAATTTGTCTGGAACGTCTCAGATTTAGACACCCTGCTGTGTTGTCGATTGGAGAAGAACCCAGGCCTGTGCTGGGAACATGCCCGTCTCTGCAGTAGGAGCACACAATGCTCTCTCAGCTCTTTGTTCATGCACAGCAGTATGACGGGACTGGAAAGGATGGGCAGGTCCAGGAGGAACTCCATCACAGTCTCCAAACAGATCTTCTGCTCAGCCAGCAGGGAGAACACTCCCCCTGGTGGTAGATAGAGGTAGGAGATAGAGGTGTGGTTATAATGGCTCAATTTATTATCGGATACTTTTTACTGAGTTTTTATTTATTTTATTTCTTACTATGGTTCCAGAAAAACAGCACATGTGTGCCAGGAATAATATTTTGTATAATCTACACAGGATAGTGTAAAACAAATAAACATATTTACAATAAACATATTAGGTTTCTGACATTAAACTTAATTCAGTGCTTAATTGCTCCAGATTTTAGTTGCAGAACTTGGATTGGATGTGATATATCGACGTATGAAATAAAACATGTTTTTGAGTGACCAACTGTTGCATAATTGTTCTGCAGCAGCAGTGAGCTTTGAGGATGGTTGTATTTTGCTAATTATTTCAAATACAATATCTACAAATAAACAGACATTTCCATTAAAACACAACCATATTTTTATTACCATTCATTGATTGCAAATCTGAAGATATCTAATACACTGAGAGACCCAACTCAAAAATGGAATCCATTGTATGACATACCCACGAATATTAATTGTTAATGTAAATAATATTCTGAATTGAATATATACATTTTTGGAAAGTGGTCATATTTATTTATCATATTTTATATGTCTCTAGATCTATCTATCATGAATCTCATCTATCTATAAACCCCACGAGAAAGGTGGTCAATCAAAAAAAATAAGTGCCTGTACTCATATGAGCAAAACCTAGAGGTCCCAGTGTGGTGTAGAAGTTTGTTCTGGATCTTGTAATTTTTTGAGCCAGGCTAAACTGTTGCAGATGCCAACATTTACAGTAATGGGTATATCCAAGACAGTTGCTTAAAAAGTCATTTAACAAGATCCAATCTGCAGTTTTACAAGCAGTTTCTAAATGGCATCAAGTGGATACACTCTAAATTCAAAATTATGTAAATGTATTGGGAAGTGTTAGCTGCTGTCAGAATTCTAATCTCTTAAACTGTGCAGAATAACTTCATTTTTGTTGTAAAGTAGTTTTCTAATAGAAACCCTCTGCCTAAAAGTAATATTGTGTTCAACTATAGCATACATACCTAAGTGGCATTATAAGTGACAAGTGACAGTATAAGTAACTATATATTGTACTGTATATAGCAAGGATATAGGCAAAAAATAAGTATTGGTGAGCCCAATTCAAGCACTCGTTGCAACTGTAACTGCTCTCCCCAAGTCCCTGTCCTGGTGTCACTGATTTTTGATTAACATTTTTCAGATACAGTAAATCTTTTCTTCCCTTTTTGTGTAAAACACTGTGACCCAAATTGTATTCCTTGGCTAAGGCACCTAGACTTTCTCCCTGTCATGTTTAGCCAAATGTTGCTTTGCACCTGCCATTTCTAGACTAGGCTACAAGAAAGCTTACAGTTGCATAGCAACAGTAACTGGTGGTTAACCAGTCAGATATGCTTTGTATATATACTGTATTTTAAAAAGTAAGTGACTACTGTTTCTGTTTGCAGATATAAATGAGACAATAAGCCAGAAAATATAGGAGAGCAAATTTTTTTACCGGGGATATGTGCCACCACCGTGATCAGGGAAATCACACCGAATGTCTTGGCCAGTTTTTTGTTGGCAGTCTGGCTTCTGTTCATCTGTTTGGCACTCCTGAAAGTCTTGTGCAGGATATGGGCATAGAAGTATAGGTTTAGGGGCACAAAGGCCACAATCTTTATCAGAATCAGGATGCGCATGGCCCTGTCATTGATGTAGGAGAAGCAGGTCTGGTTGACTCCGTCCAAGTGGTCCACCCCATTGCCCAGGAGATGCTGGGTCAGCCCGGTGATGAACACTGGCACAAAGGGGAAGAGGAACTGGAGAGCGAGGAAGACCTTGTGGTCCACCACCCGGCTCCACCCCCAAACAATGGTCAGGTAGATGGAGAAGGAGATGAAGGAGGTGTAGTGGAAAGAGGCTGAGCTGGTGATGTGCTTCACCTTCACCATGATCTCGCACAGGGTCCGGCCCAGTGCCCAGTGCCCTTGGTCCCTCCAGTGGACGATCATTGGCCAGAGAGTCATGTTGACGATGTTACTCGCGGTGCTGCTCAGGATGAATGTGGCGACGTTCTTCTTGATCTTGGTCTTCCTGCTCAGGATGCAGGATGCCAGGGAGACTAGGACGAAGACGTTCAGGACCAAGCCAGGCACCAGCAACACGGCCTTGGAGGTGGCGCACAGGTTCAGGTAGACGACGATGCAGCAAGAGCAGCTGTGGTTCATGGCTCGGGGAGCTGGGAGCTGAAGCCACCTCGCAGATGTTTCAGAGAGATGGTGAAGGGATGAAGAGTCTTGGTTGTACGTCGCTCTGGATAAGAGCGTCTGCTAAATACCTTGTAATGTAATATAATGAGTCGAGCCAAGCAGGTGACACTCAACCAGCATGAGTACTACCTGTCCCCTATTCAGAATCAACAACCACGATGTGGTTGTTCTCTACCAGTCAGTGGAGTGGCCCTACTTCCATTGGAAAGTTTCTCAGATGCACAGTCAGATTGTTGGTCTTTCTTTGAGCTCGTCCAGAGTGCCTGGTCTTATGTTCCTCTCACCTTTTCCTCCGATTGTGACAGAATTATTTTTCATCGGCCTCTATCCCACTGGAACCAATTACAGCAGTTTCAGGTCATAATCCTCTCCTACTTATCAGGGATTTTACCATGATCACTGTTCTATGAGGATGATCCTTTGGTTGGTCGGTACTTAATTGACAAAACTTATCTCTATCATATTCACACATAATTAAGTTTTGAACTAAATGAAACTTTTAATGGAAAATGTATTAAACCTATTTCCACAAAGTTCTGTGTGATCATGTGTTGCTAAATGGTTCCCTTTAAGCTCATATATGTTAAACTCGCAATTCCTAAAACATCCAGTTTGATGTGAAATGTCATTTATCATTTCCATTGCTAAGACTGCTGGCATATTGCTGTCTGAACATGCACTGCACTGACACGCTGTTTATATAGTCACGTTATCCTGGGGTTTTCACCTTTTGAAGTCTGCCACAGATATTCTCCGTTCATTTTTTTCTCCCAAGGCTTGTTGATTCTACTTTTTCCTCTAATTAATTTGCTCGTTAGTTGCACATCATTAACCCAGTTACCCCTTCTAGTGCCTGAGACAGGAAATCTCTGTAATGAGCCTGAAGGCCTGTTTGTTTACTCCCTCCACTCATTGCAGCTGAGCAACTGTGGCACAAAAAGGGACTGGTCAAATCCCTCAGCACACCACCATTATAAACAATGAAATGTTAATTTGGCCACAATTCAATTAACAGACTCTAGTGAGTAGGCAGCAATGCATTATGGATATGCTGTGTATTACACACACACACAATCAATCAATCAATCAATCAAATTTATGTAGCGCATTACACGTGTCATAATATGCTTCATAATTTACCCTGGCCGGAACACCCATATAAGAAGCCAGAGGCAACAGTGGCAAGGAAAAACTCTCAGGAAACCGTGGAAGGAGCCAAACTAAGCCATTTTCTGTCCGGTTCTGGGTGCAGGCTCACAAATACAAAATTAATCATAGCAAACATTTCTGACCATGCATACAGATGGGGGGCATCTGGGACCAGGGGATGGGTTGTGATCGTCCTGTTCCCCTCTGGCTCCACCTTAATATACGCCTAAACTCCTTCTAAGAGGTAAAAGAAGATATTAACCCACCCAATGCTGGCTACATTGCTTCTCAAACAGAAACAGATTAGTAAAAATAAGATCCCAAATTCTATTACAATTAAACATGGTATTTAATCTGCTGAGCTGCATCAAGCTACCTGTCAAACTTATCCCTCCTTAGATGCAGCCAGTACACACCTTGAATAGCTAACCAGTGTTAAGAAACCTCAGGTAACCAATGTAGCAAGCTGGTTCCCCCCAGGCAAGCTATAATATGATATTTCACTAGTTTCACTAGTTTCACTAGTTTCACTAGTTTCACATATTCACTAGGTTCACTCGTAAGCTTGTTTATTTAGTGTGATCAAATAAACTTTTTTATAATAGTTTTATTATTATGCATAAGAACCCAGGAACAGATATATTTCTGCAAAGCCTCAGTGCTCTGTACTGCCACCCCAGCCGTTCATATGTATCCAGAGATTTGAAATTGCTGTGGTTTATTTCCTAAATATATTAGACAGAAATAGTGACCACTGATGCACCAGCCTCCCAAACAACTACGCTTGGGTTCATTCCAAATGACTGAAGCTTTTGAAGAAAACAGTCTTAATCTCTTAAACCTTACCTGCACTTGTATATCCCTATGAAACTATTTCAGTCTATTAAAACACACCATTACACATTGTTAGACAAAACACTGCAACAAATCTAGATTCCACTACGAGTTTGTCATCCACTTTGGGGCTTTTAAACATTTCAAACATGGAGTAAAATGCAACGGAAGGCTGATATAACACTAATGCTCTGATGGTGTTGGAAATCTCCATTGAGAGGCATTTGGTTCAGTATTAAGGCAATGCTTTTCAAGAATCATCCCATCGTGGTCTAAATTGTTAATGAGCCCAGAGAGAAATTATTTCTCTTTTCTTTTACCAGAGAAGTCACATGGTCATGTTTATACTTTCACTCAAGAGATGGAAAAAAAGTACAAGCTCGCCCTCATTTTACCAGTGAACATGGTCCACTCATGCAAGGACAGGACGCAATGGATGGGAGCTCATATTCCACCATAAATAACATGAAACATTACCTGGAAAAAGGTGGAAAATGTCCATACAGTATGTATGAGCCTAACTTTAAGACTGACTTAATGCAAATTAATCGAGTACATACTGGGCTGTTCTGTGAATAGTTACTGAATTTCACAGCTACTGAATCATTCATGTAAATATTTAGAACTTAAAATGAAAGATAAATTCTGAAAAAAAAAGGCAAATAGCAAAAGCAAATCTCTCAGAAAGTGTTTCAGTCGATGGACAGTAAAACATACTTCACAGGGTATATTCATAAGTGGTTTTTCTTTCCAATTTCTAACTTATTTTTGCATCATTGAATTAACTTATTAATAATTATAATTTACATTTGAAAAATAATTGAGCGCTACTAAGGAAAGGGTGATATTTTGTAGGATACAAACATGCAAATCTGTATGTTCTAAAAAGTGCATCTAAAAACTAGTGATATTCCAAAATAGGCTTAAATGTTATTTAAGTGGAGGGTGCACATACATACTTCTCTGATGGTTTATTGTCATAGCACCAATATCCACCAAGTACTCTGGACATTGGCTCAAGTTCTAGGTTCCACGCTTCATTTGCTTATGCTGCTAATAATATGTGCCAACTTTAGATTTTCAGCTGAATTTAGATCACCGTCACCCCAGCACTGAATAAGATGGATATTGTTTGTACATGCTTTGGACAGAAATCAGCTTCAGATTATTCCTTGAATACCCCAAAAATAGTTACTTTCTCCTTTGTTTTCTTTCAAATAAATGTATAAGGTTAGGCTACAAGATAATGAGTGACATATGCACACTGTCTATTTTATTTCACAGATTCTGGAAGTGACCAGAGGGAAGTCAAACTGACCCTGGAATTGGATATTTTAGTGTGAAACTGCCCACACTCAGAGGCCATATTCCTACTGAAAAATGAATGAGGGCAGTTCAGACTTTTCGCTGATACTGGCTTTGATGTTGACTGGAGAGGGAATAGGGCAGAAGGGATCACAACAGGGAAGGGAACTAAAAATCAAACCAAGGTTCTGGTGGGGTTAAGCTGGCTGACCCCTGCGTGTCCCCCAGGTCAAGGGCTTAGGCAGATCAGGTGCAAGGGGACATATTTTTCCCTGGGTATGGCCTACTGCCAGCACCACAGCAAACACCCTGCATTTTAAGGTTATTTCAGTGTACTTTATTACTCCTTCGTCATATCACCGAGAGAAACTACAGAAAAATGCTCTAAATTATTCTCTTTGCTGAAAAGTACATTTTTGTGTAGAACGTACAGTGAATCTTAACATTGTGTGGGTGCCCAAGCAGTGGAGTCTATATTTATAGCTGTGTCAATGGTTGCTGGATCCATAGAGTGCACAAAAATATATCAGAACAGATCTGCTTTGGGCAGTTTTAAGCTCTTTAAGCTAAATACATCAACCTGGTTAACTAATACCATTTAGTGGCATAAGCTAGCTGATTATGTTTTACACAATATGTTCTAGAATTATGAAATGCTATTCCCACACTTCTGTGCATAATTATTATAAAAATATAATGTATACAACTATTTAAAAAATATAGCTGGAGGAACATCCGCAATAAAAAAATTAAATATGTCACCTGTAGCAAGTACTGTATCTGCTACAATATCCTCAATATTTGCCCGCTGTCTTAGAACTCAAGTAACATTGATATTTATTCAATCAATGATGTTTGCCATTTGTACAATTATTTGTGACAACTGCCTCTGGTACAGACCTCAGTTGTGTTAATGAACAGACTGCAGATGAAACACACCCTGGGAGGAACAGCGTGCCCCTGCCATGCTGCTAATGAGCTGTTCTAACATGCTGCCCACATTGCAAAGAATAATCCTTAAATGACATTGGACTGCTACTGGGTGACAATGCCACCCTGCTAGTGTGGAGGCTACTAGCAGGGTTCAAATCACATTCTCTGTTTGCGGTGATAGAGGAAGAGGGCACAAACAAAGACACCACCCTGGTGTTTCAGAGTGGGACATAATTAGTTTCCCTATCCCACTCCCCCCAAATACACACACACACACACACACACACACCTAAGCATGCACACACACATGCACACTCACGCACACGTTTCCAGTAGTGCAGGGCAGGGCAGGGCAGGATATAATTCTGTTACGATGGAAGCACATTCAACCTTTGAGAGTCTGCCTCCCCCTTGTGGTCATGAGAAGAAGTGACGCTATTTAACGGCACGACCCAGCCTGAAATCCAAATGGAAATGCGCGCATACACACATAATAGGTGACCTGCCAAATAGTGTACATACAAACGTATGTCATAGGTGGTTATGTTGACAACTAACAGAAAATACAACTGTGTTGTATATAAAATATAACTGTGTTTTATATTAGGCACACACACATGCGTACATGCACACATGCACACTGCACAATAACATGACAAATCTATCTTTAATTTAAAAGTGTTTTTAATCCCTTTTACATGCCAATCAGAGGAAAAGGCAGTAATGATTAAATGGAGCAGGGATTCTAAATAGGTTAACATGGAATCTGGTTCCAAACGGCCTCATTTTTAGTAGAGCACATGAGCCTGTGCCATTTAAACCAATCTTTACTGAAACGCTATGAGCATGTGAAATGCATTTTTCTAAGTTGCATTGGCTAAACATATATTCTACATAAATAAATTGTAATTGCATGCATATTCTCTTTCTGACAATGATCCTTAGTTTACCTGCACTGGGACTGACATGTCCCTGTGTAACATCTTACAAAAGGACTCCAGCACACAGCCCATGTTTCTCCAGCTGCTATACACTTCACAGCAGTTCCTTTTGCCTGGGAGAATTGAAGAATTTGTTGCAGGAATAAGTCTGTTGCCTTTGCTCAAAAGCACCTTGTAACCCAAAGAAAATACATAGCATTCTGACAGGGAATGAGAGAGACAGACAGATAGAGAAATAGTGAGTGAATGAGAGAAAGACAGATTGAGAGAGAGAGAGAGAGAGAGAGAGAGAGAGAGAAAGAGGTTGATCGTGATATTCGGTAGAAGGGCTTTTTAGGGTACAAAAATATTGCAGCTCAGAGACTGCAAACTGGTGAAGTATAAATTAAGTGCCATCTGGATCCAAATCGATGCATAAAATTTTGATATGGAGATTAGCATTGAGGACCTTAAACTAAGTGGCACTAATCCAATGAATTCAGGAGTGGGTTAAACTGGGCTGCCTCCAGATTCTTCCTGGCAGTTAAAATCCAAGACCATTGGCAGGCTGTGCTGTGTAGGCTTTTTGCTCAGAGGAGAACATAAGACACTGTGTAAATTCTCTCAAGCACAGAATCTACCAACCCATGAAGAGCTTTCTTTCTTTATATTCTTGCCAATATCCTCAACTTCCATGGTAATAATTCTGCTCAGAGCACTGAGCATAAGCTACAGTTGGTGTACCCCCCCCCCCCCCAAAAAAAAAAAAAAAAAAACACACACAGTTTTCTTCTTGATACATAATAAGAATTTTTTTTAAGCTGTTCCCAGGAAGCATGTGGGCAACTGCTTTGCCATTGCAAGGAGTTAAGGCACAAGACCCCTGAGGAAATCTGTTTCAACCCACCCTATCACCGGCAAAATAAATGCAATTCTGTTCCAGTGCTGTGAATTCCCAGTCATAGTTGACTAATAAAAACAACAAATACCATATATTTCAAGCACCATATATTTCCACATTTTAGCACTTTCAACAAAATAAGTTACAAGAATTGATGTTACTATAGTTCAGGAGGTGAGAATGTTTGTCTGGCAGTCAAAGGGTTGCTGGTTTAATCCCCCACCCTGGGTGTGTGAAAGTATCCGTGAGCAAGACATCTAACCCCCAATTGCTGGCAACAAGCTGATTGGTACCTTGCATAGCAGCCATTCACTGTAAATGGGTGAATGGTTGGCATTAATTGAAATGCCCTTTGAATAAAAGTGTTATATAAAAGTCAGAGTACAGATTTGATGTCCTTATATAACTATTATTTTCTTCCATGAAGCTGCACCTGTAATTAAGACAGTAACTATGGTTGCTTGTTATAAGTTCATTTGACTCCGAATTGCTGAAAAACTAAACAATTCTGCAATTCTCTGGGTTATTTATGTACAACAGATCTGTGGTTGGCTTCCAAACTAGTCTACTGAAGGACTGAGTTCCTAATTGAACTGCATGTTTATTTTTTATATACAGTGCACCCTTTGGATAGTTACACAGTCAGAATTTGGCTTGGTAAATGGTTGGCATTTATATAGCGCTTTTATCCAAAGCGCTGTACATTCACCCATTCATACACACACTCACACCTCACACAATCACACACTGACGGCGATTGACTGGCATGCAAGGCACCGACCAGCTCGTCAGGAGCATTTGGGGGTTAGATGTCTTGCTCAGGGACACTTCGATACAGACCGGGCGGGGGATCGAACCAGCAACCCTCCGACTGCCAGACGACTGCTCTTACTGCCTGAGCCATGTCGCCCTCACTTGATAATTTAAGCTTTTTCATACAGCTCATATGCTTGCACAACATCACCATCTAGTGGAGCAGGAGCACACTTCCCATTACCAATGTGTTTTTAACCGCTGAAGTATTTATTGCCCCTTTTATTGACACAAGCGTGAAAATGACATACCCAAAATGAAATGATTACTATGAACCCTTTTGATGAAAGGCATAATCCTGGGCTCATGCGAAAGGTCACCCTTTATGGTTTGTTTTCCAATAGTCCCCAGTATTACTAAAATAATACTAATACTAAAATACTCAAACACATTAAATTGGCATAATGTGGTCTTACAAAAATCTAAGAGCCATACTGATAATGTAGGTTTTGGAACAGTGGTCGAGAGCTTGCAAGGCACTAAGATGAGGCGATCACTCTGACTAAGCATGTCTGGAGAACTAAGCATGTTTATGAACAATAAACAGATGAGATTACTTTGTGAAGGTTCAAGACCAAAATATATTACAATAGGAGAGCTAAGTATAAATCATTAAGTACTATACATCATGTTAACAGGAATTTAATTCTTCTGATGACACTATTATCTTTTGTGATTTTACCTCAACTTAAAGCTATGTGATTTTTCCAGCAACGTTTTTCATCAATGAGTAGACCAATAAATGTAGTGCAATGGCCCCTAGATTGACCCTTGAGGAATACCGCATTCAATAGGCTTAAAATCAGAGAGATAATTACTCCATCATACACACTGTTTTATAAAGTCGTAACTTCTGTACCAGGATGCTGTGGCTAACAGTATGAAATGCTTTGAAAATATTAATGAAAACTCATGAATTAAATGTCATTATTCTCAAGTGCTCTGGAGATCGTTTCTATTAATTTATTATTAAAGAGATGGAAGTACAATGTTTTTCATTGAATCCATACTGATGATGTTCAATATCTGTTATTATTTTGTAAGCTTGTTTAAGGTGGGCAACTTTGAGAACATGGATTTAGCTGTTGTAAGCCTCCCACACATGCCATTAGTTGTGTCTATTGAAGCCCTTTGAAGTTTGTTTGCTCATTAAAATTGTAACAGTCCTTGAAAAAACAATGTTCATTGCACTGTAATCAACTATATTCTTCGAATATCCTTCTTGTGATAATCTCCTTGTACCAGCAGGGTAAAAATTGATTGTATTTTTATTATTTTTTTGCAAAGACACGGAGACAAAAGAATACAGCCGGAAAACACCTTAAACCAACTTGTGAAGCAGAAGCCTTCACACCATTTGGCGGCTTTGAGAGGCGAGAAGTGGATCAATGAGAGAGGTGGCGTTGCGAATAAAACAAGCTGTTAACCGCAAACCTTCACACCCACAACATGGACCGTCATCCTCATTGCTGTTTAAGTGGTGATAGAGATCTCAGCTCAAAGCACACATTTTTCATTTGAAATTTTTTTTTTTTAATACAGCACACGAGTATGCTTTCTAATCTCATACTATTATGACTTCTCAATTCCCAGCAGCTCTTAAGATTGACTGTCAAAATATCCTGTCTCATACACTGACCCTGTTAGTTTTATTTTTATTTATTTTTTTACTAATAATAGTGTGCCTAGAACTAGGGCAGAGTGGGCTGATCCTTGATCAGTCATTTGGCAGAAAAAGTCCACAGCAACTGCCTCTGACTAGAAGAATGGTTTTAAATGCAGTCACTCTTATTGAACATGACATTCAGTGGCCTTGTCCAGCTGCTCTGAATTTGACCTTGAATCGCTGCTTTATTACAGTAGAAAGACCACTGAACAAAACAGTTAAATGTAATATCTGAAACCAGTCAGGTGTCAAACAGCAACACTGGACGAAATAAAAGATAACCCCTCCCACCCTAATTCCACATACCTCGTACCTCATACCCCATCCATTCCCTCTAACACCCCAACACACCTTGCTCCCTGACTTGCACTTAGAATGTATTTATTTTTTTCTGATGGCAATAACATTTGCACAGCAAGGACAAAAGAACACTCTGCTGTCTGGGCCTTTTCCTCTCAAGCCCACGGTGTAAAAATGGAAAATTACTGTGGCGTGAAGATCAAGCCAAAGACAGACTCGGAGCAACAAGGCCTGTCGCCACTCTGATTAAACCATCATCTTTGATTTGAAACGGGCTCGGCAAAATCGTTACGGTAACCCTGAAGACAGAGTGGAAGGCTTGCCGGCTAATGTCCCCGCAGCCTCTGTAATAAGAAAACTATCACCTGGGTCCCTGCCGCAGTGCTCAAACCACCTTTTAAAGACAGACGACGACGGACTGGTGGTTTGTCCATCAATTTGTGTTAACAGGCAGCTTTCTGATGTGGGAAAAAATGCTAATCATGTATTGAGGAAAGAAAGGCTTGCATCTATATTGCACTTACTCGCCATGTTCGACTCTCAGATGCACTTGGGTTTACTGTAACTGTGTGGATGTGCAACTGAGATGCCTTTCAGAGCTAGTCATTTTGACTCCACTAGCACCTCTGTCTGTGTCACATTCAGGTTCCTTCAATCTCAGAAATAAAAGTGGAGAGGTACGTTTCTGTTCTTTAAAGAACACATTTCCCAAATATACTCCACAAGTACAATAGTGTTCTATTTGGGTACCTACCTACAAACAAAAAAGGTACAAATTAATTGTATTCAAATTTGAATACAAATGTATTACCCACTGGGAGTAAAATTACACACAGAGTACCACTGCAGTGACATAAATTTGTACCTTTTTTGGCACTTTTTGTACCTTTTTTTCCTGATCGTTTAAGAAAATACAATTATGGACATGTTACATGTTAAGTGGCTGGACAAGAAAATGTGGGCAATGACGTCTGTCCTCTGCCTCTCAGTTTTGATTTGCATGAACTTCACCTTCCCAATCCCTTACTGACCTTCATCATCCTGCCTCCCACAGTGAAGTCCATTCTTAATTTCTTCCACACCGCGGTTAATCAATTTCAGGGAGATGAATTTGCATGCCAGTTCAGACCGCCTTGGAATTGCATGTGTGCCATATCACCAGATAACAGAACAATAATGATTGTTTCCAAGCTGCAGGAAGACTTGAATTCCTTCTCCGTGTGAGACATTAGCAATTTGAGAGCGCTTGATTGATCGCCGGCCGTCTGCACAGGTAGCATTGGTGCATCATCAGTTTTACCCGGCTGGTTAGTTTGGAGGCTGCATAGTGATGCAGGATTACAACTTTCTCTTTGGGAGGGGAGGGGTGCTTTAGTTAGCTTGAGGTTCCCAGCAATGCCTCCACATTACAATATTATGACTGGGATTGAATGTACTACACAAATCATTCAAAGTGTAACACAGGCCTTCCCTACATACAGTATGATGAATTGCTGTGCAAGGTGCCACTCAATCCAGGAGAGTGCAGAAGCTGAAACATGCCTTATGTCTGCTACTGCATATTCTCCAATATCACAGTCAATTTGGCTCCTTCCAAACTTCCAACAAGCTCCCCACAAAGGATTATGGAAACCATATACGACAATCTGCTTTTTTTCTTCATGCTGACTCAAGTCTTTTTTATTCCCCTTGCTTTTGTGCACACAGAAGACAAGAATTTTAACTAAGGCTAAGCAGGGCTTTGAAGACTGTCCTCCTAACACCAAATCAAATATTTAGCAATGTCCTTCAAGCTAAACTGAAATAAGAGTTCCCTTGATATTTGGTTTTTAAATTGGGCCAATACAACTTTAAATGTAATCACATTTGAGATTTGAGCACTGATATTTGGAGACAACATTACAAAGAAAAATGAAAAACAATCAGAAAATAACTCAGAAATATATGGAGCAGAGGTGTGCATGCTCATGTCCATTTGACTGTAAATGTTTAGTGTGTGTGGGTGTTGGGGTTGAGGACCCCCTTATATTTCCTCTAGATGTCACCATCTTCCCTGATGCTAACTGTCAGAGAGGGAAAATCACTCCAGCACCATTTTTTGTTGAAGAAATGTTGATTGAGATTGAGGAATGAGGAAGCCTGTTTCCTGCCAGTCCGTCATTAACAGTTGCTCATTATAAAACACATGGCTCAGTCATGAGCTACACTTTTCACGAAACAAAAATACATTATGCCCTTCATATTGATGACTGGCTTAATTGGAAAAGCCATGCTTCATTTGTAGCCAACAAAATATTGATAAATAAAGATAATTTCATCGCCTAGGAATAGGACTTGCTCAGGAGGATCTTAATGAACCTGAAATACATATGTATTTCATTGACACAGTAATATTGTATAGCTAGTACCTATATGACCAATCTTGAAGACATGAACACGATAAAAATGTTTATTTTGTTCAGATGGTCACAAATTATAATATAAACTCATTCTGCCCTGCAATTCTTCACCCTGTAAGTGTTCACAATATCAATATCAATAAATCTTACATTTGTTTTGAAATTTCAAAACTGCATATTACCAAACTATTCTTATTAAATGAATCATGAAAAAACCTAATTTTCTGAATTCTCTATTCCAGTAATTTGTTATTTTTTCTCATTACCTCCTACAGATTCATAATTTGGATTTAATGGCTGTTCATTTAGTCTTTATTCATTATTTATTTACATTTAATAGCATTCATTTTAATTTTTATCAAATTATTTATCACAGTTTCTTCTACATAATTTCTACTTGCTGGGAAAAAATGTGTTACATTTGTCTATAGTGGTCAACCACTAAGCATCTTTATGTTTTTCCCTACCACCCATGGACATGTATTTCCGTTTCCTTTTAAATTGTTTCAGTTTAAATGTATGAAATGTATTTACCTTACAGATTCCATCAGTGACCTCAGTGTGGGTGTTGAAAAACGAGCCCAGTCTAGCATGAGTGCCTACAGACTGAAATGCATGAAGCGGTCTTATTTGCTTGGCAGACACCCATACCCCATTTTTATTGACAGGCGTCAAATAAATAAACCCTCAAAGGCTGAATAGAGCCATTTATTTAAATCATTTTCATTCAGTTGTTTTTTCTACCTTCGTGACATTTTTGAAACATTTAACAGGTTGATTTCAAAGGAACCTGGGTTTGTGTTTGGGTAGGGTGTGTGGTACACATGCAGTTCCACAACGAACACTACCTTTTGCACGCTGTATAGCCGTGATAAGATCCACATAGCTGTTGGACCTGTGAGCAAGGCCCTCTACCCTGCATTGCTCCAGGGGTGATTGTCCCCTGCTTAGTCTAATCAACTGGTGGATAAAAGCGTCAGCTAAGCAACCAATTATAATTGTAATTATTATGACAAAGGGCGGGTGGAAAACCAGCTGTTCTTGGCCTTCGGGGACCGAGAGTTGCTGATCCCTGCCATATAGGCTCTATGCATGAATTTTACAGAGCTTTACAGTATGTACTGTAGTCTACTGTATATTTGGTCTCTGGTAACTCATGGTTAATAATTGTTCTATTCTGCTATGTACGCCACCGCAATGTCAAAAGTGTATAGAAAAAATATTGGTACTTCGGTGCTAACTTCAGTTCAGGCAGACAACTCACAATGAATTAAGCAGTATTTATTCAATGCAAATGCAAACTTTGGCATCAAAGCTTCGCCTCTCACCACTCCCTTTGTTGTAAGCCAGCCGAAATAACAGGGAGTGACTACACACTTCCCCCCCCCTTGAGAAACAGAGCCCACAGGTGGGTGCTGGAGTGGTGGAGGGAGCGGAAAAACTTTCTGAAAGCCAGGATTTCAGGAAAAAGCAGGATCATTCAGGAGAATGCAGCAGCACAGCTAGCAGATGCGGCAACAGCATGCAATATGAGCAACGGCCGCACCGGAGCGTCACCGTGCCAACGAGCTGTGGCAGGCGCATGCAGAATGAGCCAGGCAGCAGGGCAGCTTTTTCTCAATATAATACTTTGTACTTCTGTGTCTATTGCTTTTTCTATTTTTGTTTGTCCACGAATGTGTCTGTTTGCACGGAGAATGCATTGCCTGACATTCAGAACATAAACATTGCAAATGCAAAATACCTTCTGTGAAAACAATATCCCCTGCCAATCAGTGTGGGAGGCAAGCAGGCAGATTCGCAAGCTTCTTCTGCAGGGATTATATCGAAGATGGAATATAGATTCTCATGAAGAGCCCAGAGAACCCCTGCCATTTCTGTTATTGCGTTTTTATAACTTTGTATCCTGGACCAAGTTCCACCACTCCACTGTAGGCCAGACTCCTAATTAAGCATTAGGAGGCAAACGATTTCAGCCGGCAGACTTCAGTGCGAGTTTATGTTCAGTGGTAAATTACCTCTGCTTGGTCATAGAGAACCTCCCAACATTAAGACGCCAATGCATTACCGTCATCAGCCAGTGCTAATCTGCTGCCCCCCAATCCTGCCTTTCTTATCACGGCTCCCCACAAAGAGGCAAACTGCGGAAGATGATGGATGGCAGAGAGGTAGAAGGAGCAGACGGCCCCATTTGGACCCCAGCGAAAGTCATGCAAGCACTGTCTCCAGGACAAGATTCATTATGGTAATTAGATCCTGTTTTCACATTGTCCCATGCCAGAGAGCTGCTTGGCCAGTATTCAGTAATGCAAGACGATTCCAGAGAACCAGAGAACCAGGAAATGTCTTTTTGCTCCAAATAAATGAAGGCACCAAGCCTCCTCCTTTTCTTTTCCTGTGTATATACGTGCAGAAATCGACAGCTTGGATAATCAACTCCGCCAGATTGCACACCAAAGAACACATTACTTCACCTAACCATGAAAATGATTGAGCAAAGGACATAATATAAAACCAACAAGGTTTATAAAAACTGTTTACACCGAGCCTCACATCACGCACTGTAAAAGGCAGCATATGAATATTCCCTACTGAAAACACTCAATTCCACTTTATATGCATTAACCTTTGTTGTTGAAGTCAAATGTGAATCCAGATTTTTACGCTTGCATGCAAAACATCACCACAGACACTTTTCACTGTATTCTAGACATTACTTCATTGGACTATTTTTCCATGTCTTACAGTATTTTCTTCCTTCTGATCAAAGATTGTCTACTGTTATCTTTTTAATCACATTTTAGTGAGACAAAGCAGCTCTATTATTGCAGTATCATTTCATTTGGTCATGCTGACAGACTGACCACATTACCAGCTCCCCCAAGGAAAGAACACAGCCTTAGATTCATCATTGAAACAACAGCAATAATAAGAGGATCCAGGATGAAAGATGGCAAAATCATTATTTAATGAGGTCAGGGATAGCGCAGGACTTAAATACTTTAGAAGACTGCTACTGTCGGCAAAACCAGTACACTACTGCAAGATTGATTTTCACAACAAACCGAACATGTTGGGCAAAGCAGCGCATGAAATTATTGATCCCCATCAACACGGCGCTCAAAAATGTTGATGCCCATGACAGCTGTGTTGTGTTATGACGAGAGAGTGAGGCTGCACCCATTGAAATTCTTTTAGAGTTCTGTGTGATTCACAGAGGTGTAACAGGCTTTTTCTGAGGCCCAGCTGACCCCTGTGAATAGTCAGGTAGTAGGCCTGAAAGACATGGTCTCCTCTGCATCAGTAGTAGACCATCCCAGGTAGACCAGATACATCCAGATCTTCATTTCTGAGGTAGCTATACCTTGCTATTTTGGCACCTTGATCTGTAGTCTTGCAGGTCCATGTTCCCATCTATGAGAAGTGTAATCATTCTTTGTATTCCTGGGTATAGATTCAGAATTTGGTCCTCATCACCTGATTGGTCAGCTACACACCTGTGTTTAATGTCAATGGGAAAAAAGGACTGTTGTACTTTTCTATTTTTCCACTTTGTGACGCTGTCGCAAGATGTCGCAAAGGTGGATCAGGCAGTGAAACACATTTATTTTCCCCACGCTACCCATTGCAATCCCTGGTTTCATCGCAATGCAATAGCAGTTTGGATAAAAGTGTGACTGTTATGTCAAGCAGGCAATATGATGAGAGACAGCTAGTGAGCCCCTCATCCCCCCGTTGCTCTCTTTTTGGCAATGTCTACAAATTAAACCCTGTGGATGAAATAGAAAATGGCCTTAAAGAGTAATGTAAAAATATCACAAAAATAAATATTGTCCGCCTCAGTTTTCTTTCTGCGCAACTAAATGTTAATTCAACATTATTTGGTTTTCTGGAACAACATCAAAGGAATGAAAGTAGAGTTACAGAAGTGCAAATGGTGTGAGAAAACAGTAAAACCATAGAGTGGGATTGGATGCTGTCTGCACATTTATGTCATGCACTGCAGATTGCATTGAATGACTCATCCTTTTATCTTTACAGTTCAATTCTTAGGAACTGGAGGCATTCTTGGTGTATTTATGTTTTCAATTTTACCGAGAACAATTCAATGTTTTTCTGCCGGTGTGTTTCAGTTCCCTCAGGAACATTTTATTTCATTGCTGATTCATTGCTGATATTGCTGTTTGTAATGATTTTAATTGCTCTTCACTGTGATTCCATTATTATTACAGCAAACAAAGTTTTACGCTATTATTATTCTTCAAATATTTTAATAGAATTTTTTATTTGGAGTCAAAAACGAGAACACCTGGGGAGAAAAAAATAATAATGGAAAAAACACTACCTAAGAAAAGAACAAAAACTCTACCACATTATAACATGTATCAGCTCAAGAAGGAAGAATGTCATACAATTTATATAAATATATTTCAACATGCATGCTCTATTATTTAAGGCCTGAAGTTCTACTGAGTATCTGTTTGGCTCTGGCATATGCATTTGGCATCATCATAATATATGTTAATTTTAGCCCATTATCTGTCAATACTAATATTCCTATTACTGTGCACTGCTAGTTCTTTTATAACCCACCTTGTCCAACTGAACAAAATGGAAGTCGCCAGGAAAGTAGCAGGCCGTCTGCAGTGCACAGAAGACGGAGCAGGCTGCAGGATGTGGGTGATTTCAGACGGGGTTGTCTCGAAGCCAAAAGACGGGTCATGACTTGGCTGCTCAAGTCATAAATTGGCAAGCCAGACAACATGGATTAAAGCAGCTAAGTCAATTTCCTATTCTTGGGGAAAATTGAACAATTTACATGTGCTGGATTGCCTTCTCAGTGTATGCCCCTGGAGTTTTGGTGCTTCAATTTTAAGTGTATCAAATCCTCAGATTTCTTCGGGGTGAGTTACGGCTCCAATGGCCAGGGGAGTGCAGGTCTGGTGTATTCGTAGTGAAGCTGTGCAAACAGAACGGCGTCTCCCGGCTGCCACACCCGGTCTCTGCGGTGAGGGAACAGAGAGAGTTGAGCTGCAGCTCTGCAGCTGTGAGGCATGTGGGAAGCTCTTCCCATAACAGTCTTCTTCTCTCTCTCATACCCACACCTGTAATCATGGAATAAGAAACAGCCGGGTGCTTCTGGAATCCTCCGCACCGCCGGACCGCTCCCATGCTGCAGTCTGAGGGAGAGCTGGGAAGAGAATCTCAGATTCCCTGCACTGCAGCCATCCAGCGTCTGACCCAGCTGTCTGCCACACACCCACAGGGGTGAATCCACTTTATTCCCCGTATTGAATCGGAGAGTTCCCCTGCCCCTTCCTTTCTTTTGTTTTATTTTCTGAGGATGCACAGATCGAGTTGTTGCTGAGGAATAGCCTTTCACAGCTACACCATTGGTTCTGTTTACAGCTATAGCTATACTGTTTTGTTATCCATTTACTTGAGGCCAAGGAGTGGGCTGTTGTATAATCATTTTCTTATAGCAATTATAGTGTTATCATATTACAGTACATCATAATCTGTGCTATAGAGAATATGCCCTCTGCTGTACCTCACAAACTATCATTAAATCAATTAAACTGAGGAATCCATCAAGTTTTCATAGCTGAAAAAGAGATCTACTTTTCTAATTAAATACATTTGAGGAAATTCAGTCATTTTCTTTTCTCCTAAGGAGTAACCTTTACATGGAACCTTGTGACTGCAGAAAGAAATATATGCACATGCAATGATCATGTAATTAGTTGTGTTCCTCCTCAGTTGTAACAAACTTTCAGAAAATATTGAACTGAATGTTGTTTAAACATAGTCCTGTATATATTATATACCCCAGTTATATCCACAAAATACAATTTCAGTAAAGAAAATAATTTGAACATTGAAATCTGGAACACGTCTAAGCCAAATATGGATGCCATACATCCAATAGATCAATATTTCCATCATAATGAAAGATGGACTTCACACAAATCTATGCAATTTTGGATTTTGGGGTATTTTTTTCTCTATGGACACAAACATACAATACATATAATAATAATAATAATAATAATAATAATAATAATAATAATAATAATACATACATACATACATTATTAATACACAATAGCAAGCAGTTGACACTGATTACTTAAACATATATATTCTTAATTGTACCCTGTATTTAATCTGGTTTTATGATTGGAGGATAATCCAATTTTCTGAAACAGAAAATTAAGAACACAGGTAATGGTGGGAATATTCTTGCATTCAAATTTACTGTAGGACTGCTCTATTTGTTTGACAAAAGCATCCGTCCCTCCATTATAAGACTTAAATTAATCTGTGAGTTTGAATTATATTTGCTTTCTTATCTCACTAGGAAAGAGCACATCCATTAAGACCTGCCTCTTTTTCCCCTAGCATTTTAGAATTAAGTTAGATTGTTTTTTTCCCCTCAACGCTTGCTATCTGGATCTGTACTTTGGGACTAATGTCCCATTCTGCTAACAAAGAAAAATCACTTTAGAAATCCTTATATTGAGCCCCATGCAGCAAATGCATGTGCCAGCACTTTCCAAGGGAAAACAAACCATTTGGGGAACTTTTCTCTAAATAGAAACCCAGCATTTTTCACTCGAGTCACTATTTTTTAATGCACTTTTTCTTCATCATCAGTTTCTGTTGTACCATATATCAACTGAAACATAGCAAGAAAAAATTAAATAAATTAAAAGAAAACACATAAATGCAAAAATGTTTTGCCTGGATGACATTTTTCTATACTGTCGCATCTGTAACCACCTCTAAGCCAGACAGCATGAACAAGAACAGCTGTTCCAACTGTACAGCTCAAATTGAAACTGCACAACCATTAGCTGAGTTCACACACTTCATTGTATTGGCATATGAGACCGGTTGGTTGTTGTACACACGTGCATGTATAACCTCACAGGCCTACAGTTATTTGCGTCTTGCTGTCAAAGACTCCTTAATGGTATTGTGAAAAAAAAAAAAATGTGTGTTATGTTTCAAGGTCTCAGTTCTTCGACATTGGACACTGTGTTCCGCTATAGTGACAACTGAAAAAGATGTTAGGTCCCTAATAAAATTCCCATTTCTCGTGTACCTCCATGTCCCCCAGTGGGAGGAGATTTTGATTGATAGCTCCTCGATCGTAATGCTTCCAGCCTCATGTTTGCCTGCTGGCTTCTGAGTGCTCACACTGAGCACTACAGTAACGCAGACAGAGGGAGAAAACGCCACCCGGTGCCAATGCAGTATACAGTAGATGTGCCAGGAGGGCAGGTGTGCCTGTTTCCATCTGCTTCAAACTGATGGGCCTACCTACTGGGTGCAGAGAAATGTTGTGGGCTGGAAGGAGTGGATGTGGGTTTAAGGGTGCGCAGAGAGGTTGACAAGATAATAAAACTGCCATCAAGTGCGTTTTTAGCTTCAGTCTGATCACATAAGAAGACAAAGAAAGGGTTTTTTTTTGTCCTTGTTTCTTAAGACATCCAATAATTTTATCCATTTATTCCCACTGTGCCACTCTTTAGTCCCAAAAAAGAGAATGTGACATTCATTAAATGAATGTCAAGCGTTATTTTTTATTCTTTAATTTCTTTTAATTCTCTGTTTCACCGCTGACAAAATGGAATGAATGGGGCTTAAATTGAAATTTCACAAGCTCGACATTTATCAAAAAATGATCTTCTCAGAGATACCATTAGTTGTTTTTGGGAGAAGGTAAGGAGGTATGGTGCACTACAGAGTTCAGTGAAATGCACCATGATTGACTTAAAGTAGATAATGATGGCTTCCCCGCAAAGACAGGCATACATCAGCATTAGCAAAACACATCTTACCCATCCTTACAGGAAAAGAGACTAAATAACCACCCAACCACCTCCTCAGGTCTGTATCTAGCAAATCCAGTAACACCACATGGAGGCAGATTTAATACCAACAGCAGCTGCAGAATTATATGATAATATCTATGTCATTTGCCTCCCAGCAACATGGGACTGTTCGTGTTATCTCTGACAGTGATCATATGTACAACGCTAGCATGCATATGCTACCCCTGCCCCTCCCATGGCTGTCGACAGGGGCCACCCCCAAGTGCAACGCTATAAGCGCAATATATCTATGCAATAAGTGTGCTTTTGGCTCCTGGTGCTATTAATAAAAAGCCCCATCCAGGCGTGCCGTGGTGGACACCAGGTGGAAATGACTCCAGAAACATATTGTTATCGATCTACCTCCCGCACCAATCATTTATGCCTGCGGAGCAGTTACTTCTTTCTCTCCTTCTCGGCTCGATAATGCCGTGCTGTTTTGAATGAGGTTGTCAGGGCACTTGACTGTTACAGGCTGGCGTGCGCTGGTGTACGGCTCAGCCCGGGCGAAAGCACAAAGCGTATTTGTTATGAGAGTGCGGCGCGCTTGCTTACCTTGCATGAACTTATGTCGATACTCTGATAGCTCATCATTGGTCTGAGTCCAGGGAAATACTATGGGGGAAAGTAATTCACCAAATGTGCAAGGCCTTGTGGATAGGTTGCAGGCCCTGCATAAATTATCATAATCTCTGGATAATCATCATCATAAATCAGAATAACAATGTAAGAAAACAGGAAGGTCTCCCGAACTTGGTGAAAATGGGGTTTATTTACAGGAACGGCAGTTGTCGGAAATACATTAAATGTATTCTGGATCTAGCAGTCAGAATGAACCTAGAACCAGCGCTGTGATGCATTTTCATCCCATCCCAAGCCTTGATCAGGAATGTTCAGTACACACAATAGGAAGGATGCAGTGAATCTGCAATACCTATCAAGCAGGTTGAAGTGTATTCAATCCTGTGGTGATTGAATTAGCATGTCTGTTGACTTGAGTAGCTCCGATCTCCCTGCTGCTATTCTACCATTGTACCAACTGATTATCATACTGATAAGATCCAGGAAATGTGTGGCCCGAAGATATATTGGCATCAGAGACAGATTTTTTACAATAAAAATCCACAACTCAGATTTCATTTAATGTGTACATTACAAAAAATGAGTAGTCATCGAATGGATTGAATCCAATTAATCACAATTTCAGAATATTAGAAAAAGCACCTCCATCCTCGGACTTCCATCCACATTTGCTCCCCATTAATTGTATAATCAATAAACTGCTCCTAACTGACAGCTCACAACTATGCTGCAAAGTGATTGGTCTGTGTAGAGGAAACATGGTTTGCTACTAGAAAAACAGAAAAAGCTCATTTCCTTTGTAATATGTACAGTCAGGACCAAACATTTCTTTAAAATGGAGGCAGGTTATTCAAATCTGCATCCCAAATACTGGATGTATAAACCTTTTGAAAAATTAGCATGACAATAAGGCTTTAAGGCCAAATTTACGTACTTGAAACTTGCAGTGCAAATTGCGGCCAGATGAGGGTGTGTTGGTGAAGTCGCAGTCTGCCTGAAAAAAGCCTGTGTCTACGTCTCGCTTGCTCATCTTTTTACGCCTGTGTTTTAGCAACCTTGCGCACAATTCATTAATTCCTTGAACTTTAGTAAATTCAACGGAATACATAATCAGCCACACCTATAATATTTCCACCCTTTATTTGTGGAATCCACCCTTAAATGCATTAAAATGCGCCCAGAGAGATGCGATGACTTGCCTAGATCACACGCACATTGCAATCGTCACAAAAGTCTCAGTGAATCTGGCCCTTAGTCTTTCTGGAGTAAGGGACTCTTCGGATGTGGTATAATGCGTTCATATATTCAGGTATCATGGTGTCACATTAAGACTGTGCCAGCAAAGCTCCATCATCCCCCCACGCTGATTTATAGATGTAAAGCAATCAAACAGAACTATTGCCCCAATAAATAAGCCGACCATTTCAAATATAAAACTCCCTCATGAAGATAAATGTTTTGGACAGCTATGCAAAAAGCACAACAATATCTGACATTGTGAATGTTTTTTTCAAGCTTGAATACATTTATGTAAATTTCGAGACAGTTGAGTGCCACTACATTAATGATGATGATGATATGATGCCAATGAAATATTATTATTAAAAGGCTGTTGTTGTAAACTCTGTCTCGAGTTCCATGTATTGTGGAACAGGTAAAAAAATGTTTTCTAAATATGGGACAAAACTTCTAAGGGCAAACACGGTTTACGGATGGCCACCCATCAATGCAGTCACATGACACTTCCACGAAAATATGGTAACGTTAGCATGCAAATATCATAACCTAACTTGGCTAGCCTAAGTGATATGATGGACAGCTCTAACTTTACCGAGTTAGAGGACAAGCTTTTCGATTTTGACGAAGAAAGAAAAGAATTGGGAGAGGAAGAATTGCGTGAGCAAGAGAGACACACAGACAGTGGAGGATGAGGCAGCCGAAGCCAACAAGAGAGCAGAGAAGGGGGAACCAACTTCTTCTGCAGCAATAGGAGGAAGAAGTATCCACAACCAAGGTGTCCAGGAGGGCAACTAAGCGACGAGGAAGTAAATATCTAGCTAACAAGCTGTATCAAAATCTTGGTTGAGGATCTCGCATGGATGGGTGGCCATCCATAAACCACTCTCTGCGTTCAAGGGTTGGAGCATCTGTTACCTTCTGGGAAACACAGGTTTGAGATTCAAGCCATCACTGGATGTGTTTGCCCTTGCAAATTTTGCCCCATATTTAAGAAATGGCTACACTGACTGACTCATTTTAAAAAGGCCTACACACATAATTTAAGCATTTAATCCAAATAATCTCTATTTACATAAGTGTGACAGTGCTCCTTTAAATTACGTGTAAATGAAAATATTATCCATGTTCCGCAATAGCCATCTCAGTCTCCAGACTAAAATCCCCTCAAAAAACCTGTGGTCTGAACTGAATGGTAGCCTATAAACATTTGGCACAGAGATGCATAAAAGGAGAGGCACCTCATATCCATGATGAAATAAGGTGGTGGGTTAGTGATTATTTGGGGCTGTTTAATTCCACAGGTCCAGGGGCACTGGTTAAGCTCAGTGGTATAATGCATTCTACCAAGTATCAGGATATTTTGGCTCACAATCGGGTTGCCGCTGCTGAGGCTATAGGTGGACGTCCACACAGAAATGATTCTGTGCAACAACATCAGTGTTCTGCAATGGTCATCTCAGGTGCTGGACCTCAATCCAATCAAAAACCTGTGGGCTGAACACAAGAGCAGTTCATAAGGGCAAACCCGAGAATGTGAAGGATCTGCATAGAGGAATGGTCCAAATCCCTCCAAATGTGTTCCTTAACCTTGTCAGGCATTACAGGAAAAGATGCCATGCTGTTATCCTTTCCAGATATAGATGCACTAGACCAGGGGTGCCAACTTTAATTTTGATGAACTGTATTTTTACTGTATTTTTAATCAAATGAATATATGATTTTGGTTGGTTCTATTAATACATTATTGAAGCACAGTATTTTTCACATATGGGCCATTTATATAAATGCATACATAAATAAACAGGTATTCATCAAAGTCAGAATTAGAAATATAACAGCTTATGGCATGATTGGCATGGGTTATATGTTAACCCACACATTCAGTGCAGCAACATGATTATGTTAATGAAAGTGGGTCACGAGAGGTCACAGGATAATGGCCAGACTGGTTCAAGCTGATAGGAAGGTGATGGTAATTCAAATAAACATACATTACAAGAGTGATAAGTAGAAGAGCATCTCTGAACACACAAAACATTGAACCTTGAAGTTGATTGCCTATAGCAGCAGAAGACCATACTAGGTTCCACTCCTGTCAGCTAAGAACAGGAAACTGGCTATTGTCGGTACAGGTTCACTGAACCTTGGCAGTCGATGATTGTAAAAACGTTGCCTGGTCTGACAAATCTCAATTTCTGCTCCATCATTCCTTGTGCCATCAGGCTGGTGATAGTGGTGTAATGGTGTGGGGAATGTTTTCTTGGCACAAATCCGCCCCCTTAATAGAAATTGAACATTGTTTAAATTCTGAAAAGTATTTCCGCTGACCATGCACATTCCTTTATGGCCACAGACTACCATATTCTGATACTACTTCCAGCAGGATTACTTGCCATGTCACAAAGTTCATGCCATCCAGGAACATGACAATAAGTTCAACTGCGTGATGCTATCATGTTAACATGGACCAGAATCTCTAAGGAATGAATCCAGTACCTTGTTGAATCCATGCCATGAATAATTCAGGCTGTTCTGGGGCAAAAGGGTCATATCCAGTGCAAGAAAGTCGAGTGGCTTTGATCTCTTATACCAAAAATTAATGGCAAGTAGCCAAGGTGGCGCATGGCTAAGGCATCAGACCTTGACTTTCGATGCAGTTGCACACTGGGTTCGAATTTAGGTACTAGAAGCATGAGCAGACAGTTAGCTGTGTCATTTATTCACATACATAATGACTCAATGTTAATATTTCCAAGCTTATTAAATAATATACCCCTGACCACAAGAATGCACAGTAATGTTGCGTATTCACTGAATAAATACGTTTATTCACTGGAAATGGAAAATTAACCTCCGGAATTGGTTTTGTCAAAACCCGATGTTAGAAACCTGATTCTATGGTTACATGTCCTTTTATTTCAGGAGTTCAGTGATACGGACTCAAAGCTGACAATGTGAAACATCTTTGCGTGGTGATTTCAAAGTGTAATGAGGATGAGCACCCTGATTACCATGTCAATATTCACAAACACCCAGATGACCGTGGGTATACAGAATTATCATGTATTATTGTCAACCAGTCAGAATCTAGTATTTATCTAAGCCAGTGAAGTGATTGGAAGATTAAGCCTGGGAAAGATGAAACAGTACATTTCTGTAGCTACTGTACAGCAGGTGGTATGTGTGCAGCCATTAACTTGTTTAATCAGTGACATCAGCAAGGCTCAGTCCCAGAACCTGACATTCGTCCAGGGATTAATGAAGGAAAAAGAGATATGACTCTCTGTACTCTCCACAGCTGGTTTTTCCATACGATGACTGACAGAATATGGATGTTGAGAGCCATGATAAGAACGTCGTTATCACGCTGCAGGGGCCTGGAAAAGGTACATCTTTGGAAAAGGTCAAGTGTCTTTTTTTCCCCTTATAAATGGCCCCTATGTTCTGGTGCACCCACACAGATACCCAAACCACTCATCATAGCAGCCTGGGCATGCTGAAAGAACAGGCAAGAAACAGTGAGAACCACAAGACCTCTCTTTTTATGGCTGGTCTCAGGGCCTGGGTAGAATCAGGGGGGAAATTCTTCCAGTGTTGGTCCACATTGCCAGACAGCCCTGATATTACATTAAACATTACAGTCACGCTTTTATCCAAAGCAATGTGCAGTTGATTAGACTAAGCACTGGACATCCCCCCCCCCCCCCCCCCCCAAGAGCAATGTGGCGTTAAGGCCCCACAAGGGCCCAACTACTGCATTGATCTTATTGTGGCTACACCAGGGCTTGAACCACCAACCTTCCGGGTCCCAGTCATGTACCTCACCCACAGGCTGGCCCAATTCTATCAGCCCTGTTAAATCTTGCAGGACTTTATGAAGCGGTGACGGGTGTTTGGGCTGTGAGCTTCCTCACAGATCAGATTGCAAATTTACATGGCAGATGCCCCTCATCCTGGCTGCTATACATGTCTGTATATTTAACACATTGCCCATTGCAGTTAATCTGAGCCTTGCTCTTATGTCTTGGCCTTGGGATTCCAACGAACAGCCAGCCTTCTGGAACTGAAAACCCAGTACTCACACTGCATGACTTCTGCTAAATTTTTCATGAAGGTGAACTCCTGATGCCAGTAGCGCATGTCAGTGTCCAATCTGGATGCAGAAATTGTTGATGGTCTTCCAGAACATGGTTCTGAATAATTTGACCATTGTTTTTTCCGTGAGTGTTGCATTTCAGATTCTATGGATCCACCTCAGCAAGCAAGCCAACCCTTTCTCCTCTTCCCTCTTCAGAAGTTTCTTTCATGATGAGTCCCAAATACAACACACAGCAAAGTAATTTCCCAAAACAGTGCCAACTTGCATTTGTTCCTTGCAGGCAAAACATTCTGTCTTTGATTATTGAGCTCAAAGTCTGGCCTCTGAATCCCTCCTCTCCCTCTCTGTCTCTTAAAAGCTAGCAGAATAAGCTTCAGGGGCTTGGACTCAAACAGACGGCTGGCTGCAGCAGCGATCTGAGCAGAACTTACAAAACCTGTATCCCACTGCCCTCTGCATTAATTATCCTGTGCAGGTCCATATCACAATCTGCTTTTCTGGCTCTTAATCCCCGAGAAGTGAGGCAAGGTACATGATTATCCAATATCTGCCAGTATTAAACCATTCAGTCCTCTGTGGCTGTCAGGGAACAATATGACACAATGGTAATGGGCGTGGCTTAGGTGGGACTTAGATCAAGGGAAAATACTCTCTTTTCAACCAGAGGGCTTTGTGAGCCAGTGAGTCCATGAATCACAAGTCCAGGATTGATGTCCCCATTGCTAGCATGCTAACATGACAACACTCCGCTCTGCTACAGTACGGCACATCAAGGTGACAGCAATGAGTACCCATTCATTTATTTCAAAAGTGGATATGATGGCAAGATTTAAAAACTGTTACCATATGTATTGTAGGTGGTCTAAGATTATAGTTTAAGATTTCATCGAGGAGGATGATAAAGAAAAATAGCTACAAATAGAACTATTGGCTGCACTCTAGGATGCGCTCAGAGGGGTGTGTGTTGCGACTGTGGGAAGGCTCGATGGCAGCTGCCATGATATTATGGACACATTAAAGAAAGGAAACCGCGCCGGTCGCATTCCTCGCCCGTTCCTGTACACACACATCAAACACTCTGTAATCACACACCTGTCCAGGGACACTTCAGGCATAATCCTTCACGCAATTAGCTCAGTGGGCTGGGAGTGAGGGTCCTGAACGAAAGCCAAGCCACCGTCTGTTTGCCCCTCGCTGACTGGGATATGCTGATACCAGCTATTATTTTGAGAAGGCAGCGACGAAAGCCACTGAGTGCTAGAGATGTGTGCTGTATGACGGATAGGCCCTCATGGGAATGTGTATAATAATAATAATCACTGTATTTATATAGCACATTTCATACAGTAGTTTGCAGCCCAAAGTTTTTCACAGAAGAACAGTTCAATGGCTTTTACAGGGGTTCTTCCAGAGGGGTTCAGGAGCCAGTAAACACACACACCATACACCAGACCAGGTACCAACGCAGGTTGTAAATGTCTGGACACTGCTTTTTGTGCACTTGGCCTGCTTACTGAGTGATGATACCAATGAATAAAATATCAAAGGAAGAAATTCTTCAACAGTCCCTGCTCCAGCTATATAGAAATGCTTTGCTGGGAGATACACACAAAAGAGGATGGTGAAACGCTGGCCTCTGCCAGCGCAGAGTGTAGCCGGCAGGCCTACTGAGAGAGGAGGGCTTCCAAATGATGGGATGCCTGCTGTCTGCTGTCATCCAAATTCATGGAGGATGTTCCAGCGATGAGATGAGGCCATGAAAAAGACTGGCCATTCCACATCGAGAGAAAAGAAAAACAATGGTGATAAAACAGAGGGAGCGTTTTCTCCTCTTTTCCGCCACCCGATTAAGGGCATGTGACATCCCTAGGGACATAACCATATCTTGGGATTCTATCTTGACGACATGAGAGTTTTGGTGCATTGATTCTTGCATGAAGATATACAGGGACATAATGATATATCTGAGCGGAAAAGCCATGCATTAGTTCCACGGTGAAGAAAATATGGACAAACAGAGAAGTAACACCAATCAGAGGGCAGGGTGATATAGAGAGAGCCGTTCATAAACTGGACAGTCATGAGTAGAAGATCGCAAATAAAGAAGCAGAGAATGAAGTTCTCATTGATGACCTCATTAGCCTGCAGCTAACAAGCAGCATTTTAATGAGTGAAAGAGGTACTATATAAATAAAGAGGCCGTGATGCAGAAGGATAGGACTCTGTGTTCGACCAAAAAGCTGCAGTAAATTCCTCTGCCATCTTGAAGAATCAGAAGAAACATTGATCTCTAATAAAACATAACTGGTTATTACGAGTGTTGGGCTTGTACCAAAGCATTAATCATAAGCTAACAATTATGCCTCATTATTAGGGGAATGCAAAGAGCTGTGTCTGATTCCACACAGATTTTTTCCATTGCAATGTGTTACCTCTGTAAATATTGAAACTGAGCTTATTCAAATCTGTGTGTTGAGTGGCTTGGAACACACAAGATAAGAGTAATTAGCAGATTTTTATTTTAACCCGCCTCTTTTTATAGGGTTTACAATTGATACACCAACCCCTGACAACTAGGGTAATTTGGAGGGGAATTAGGATAGCTTTATCAGACGCTCAATAAAGGAAAATCCAACGTGGGAAAATGGACTGAGAATAAACAGCCCGGCAGCATATTTGTGCTAACTGCAGCCATATCCCTCTCCCATTGCTTCTTTTTCTCTTTAAATCTCTCTCTTTCAGTCCCCTTTCTCTCTAGCTTCTCTGTCATGCACTCCTACTGAAAAGACAAGAGCCTGAGCAATGATGTCATCAGCAAGAGACACCGTGTACCCCAGTCACTCCAGGGGTGTCAGTCAGTCATACATGGTATCACTGGTGAGTTCGCATACACATGCAGTGAACATATTTTACTTCACACATAGTCACACACGCACACACATACACACTGAGAAAATGTCTTCTCATGGTTTCTATGTCCCCTCTTGGTGGATGTGTAATGACACCATGGTCTTCTGTTAGATAGGTAGACAAGTGCACACACAGAAACACACACGCACACGCACACACACACACACATTGCTACGGTACGCTTACAGAACATATGTCTTCAAATGAAACATTTAGGTGCCAATATTCCCCCCTGCAGGCCCTAAAAGTACTTTACAGGGCACCTCAGGAGAGTAGGACTTCATGCCAAACTTGTGACAAGGACCCATTCCTTGTTTTGTGGAATCCTTCACTGCCCAGGATGCATAGTTCTCAACCTTGCCACTAGATGGCACTGTTCCTGTTCAATTGTAATATTTCAGAAGACTCAAAAAAAGGTTAATATGTCCCTGCAGCCCTGAAAAGAATGTTAATTATTGATCTGAATTCTTAGACCTTGTATCTGTATATATTATGCATACCTGTCACATGCTGTACATTCAATGTCACACAATCTCCCCTTAAATACAGTCAGCCAGTATTTCATTATGCAGTTAGGGTTTAAAATGAAACATTCTGGAACATGAACAATTTAATAGTATGTTATGCTCACCTTTTCTATGGTATATTTGAGCCAATTTAATCTTAATTTATTAAAAGCAATTCCTCCTCTAACAGATAACCAACCATTTGACAAGAATTATCAAAATAAGAAAGGTTCGGAACGGTAGTAGAGAAAAAAAAAGCAGGTTTTGCATAGGTACTCCTGATGCAAGCTTTAGCAGTCGAAAGGCAGGACATGTGAGGCTGGGAAGACTTCTAGCAGACTTCACTTCAAAATGCACAACACAGATAGAATCCCTCACTGACGAGACTTTTAGAAGACTCTTAGAAGTTTCTGATGGTGGACATAACAGTATGTATGATAAATTATCTATACAAGCATTTACTAAGCAATTGTTTTTTCATGCTTTAACAACTGGCTAAACAGTAGCCAAACGACATTGTAAGCAGACACATTTATATTCGAAAACTTTGAGGGAATTTCTGAAAATGATTAAATCAATAAATAATCTAGCTCTGAAAGGGATCAGTTCCAGTCACGCTGGCAGAGTCCTTGATTCAGACCATGGCGGTAGTGTGGAGTGACAGTTTTTTGATGGTCATATGTTTCTGCCTCTGCACAGACGGGAGAGTGGTCTTCGGAGACTGATAACACATTTTATGCCACATAAATCTGGAACCATCAAGCTGCTTGTGATGAGACATCAATTTTTGAATTTGCTTTTGTCTGTGTACCAGCACCGAGGAAACTCCTTTCACTAGCACTGTATATCATGAGTCTTTTCAGTCTTTCATCAGGCTCCAATGGGCTGTGACTCAAATAAATAAAAAAGCGGTCTAACCCAGAGTTTTGCGACCCATCAAGAATTTCCTGAATGTAACTGCAGTTTCCAACTTCCATGTCTGCGTTAGAGGTAAGGGTAGCAAAGGTAACAGGCTAGAGCCCGTGTTGAATTTCATCTTGGCATCAGTGTGTACACCTGGCTTGAGAGAGGGACACTGAAGGCTGGCCAGAGTGCAGGAAATGCTGGGATCAGCTCATATCCGCAGAACAGCAGACTGAGGTGGGGTGGCTGCTGATATTTGGAGAGGAGTTAGTGTGTCTCGGCCTACTGGTTGGCCTCTGTGTGAAGGCTTGCCCTTTCAGCTACTCAGCATCGCCAGCTGAATCAACTCAGGAGTGACCTTTGCAGAAGCTGTCGGCCAAGTGGAAGAAGGCAAAACGGAACAGGATTGCTCCAAGGACAGTCGCTGTGGTGTAAATTCCCTTGGTGATGTTTTTAGAGATTTCAAAATGCAGTCATTTTAGGTCAAAGGAACAGTCTGCCCAGAAATTATCACTATTATAAGTAATAATAATAATTGTATTATTATAATTACTATTATTAGTAATAATAATAATCATCATCATCATCATCATCATCATCATCATATTATTATTATTATTATTATTATTATTATTATTATTATTGTCTCCTGCTTAGTCTAATCAACTGATCGTCTGCCAAAATTCCATTAATGTAATGTATTATTACTATTATTACGGGTTGGACAAAACCATTTAGCTAAGTTAGATATCAAAATGCCACTGAGTCAGTGTTTGATTGGTCTATTAAAACCAGTAAAATCTTTAGCAGTTTCTTTTAAATTCTCACTGACTTGCCATGATGTGTACTGTACATTATGATTATAAAGCACTGTATATCACTGATAATTTCTTTCAGGGAACTGCTGTGGTGGCTTTTTACCATGAGCCATCAGCAGATTATTTCACGAGTTTCTGAACTGGCCTTCCCATAAAACGCAGTTTTATAGCAAGCTACTTTTATGGCCAGTATCACTCCACCACTGCAGATAAAAGATAACAGAAGAGTGTGTTCCCAGATGGAATGCTTACCTCTCACTGGGTCACTTACCCTTTGGGGACACATAGAGAGAGATCATTCCTCTATTCAACCCTTCATTTAAACTCCCAGTGGGAAGGGAGCTGCCATTTTAGCTTTCTCTATCAATACAGGGACTGTTGTGGATCGAGATTGTTGCCATGACTGACCCAATGAAGTACCAATCACATCTGCAGTCGCAATGTCCTTTAAACTCAGTAGTCGGACTACTTTACATGGCTCTGGGATTACATTTTCCTTTTAGAAAGGGCATGTCTGTGGATCTATTTTTCATATTATTATTTATATCAGAAAAGAACTACGCAGCTTTGCAGTGCTTTAAAAGCTTCAGTAAAGGCTTCAGGTTTTTAATACATCTTCAAACAGTAATTTGATTTAAATAAATCACAATCACCATGAAGATAATTATGAATGCTGCACTTACTGTACAGGGGTAGGCCACCCAGATACAGGGAGTTCACCAGACACTTATAGTAATATATCTGCTCTGATGGACTCCATCAATTTCCCCTGCCCTACCTTTGTAGGGGGGAATTATGGGACGGTGACAGAAAGCAACAATAGGGGCTGTAATCTCTATGGAGGAATGGCGGTGGATTCTCAGAGAGTCTTTGATTTATAACAGCGATGACACAATTTGACGGATAACCTCTCTGCAGGGTCCAGGTACCCGTGACAGAAAATACAGGAAGTGAGAGAGTGTTTTGCCCACTATCCTGTCAGCGGTACACAACAGACAAGCATGTTTCACGAAAGTAGCAATGACAGAAACAGCCCAGATATTTCTTAATACATATCTAATATGACATAATGTAAATCAGTTCCGAAAACAGCCAGAAAGCTACATTTTACTGTGCAATCTGTTTGTAAGAATAATCTATGTTCTGGATAATTGCCAATATAGTGTGAAATAATTTTTGCTCAATATTTTATGAATCACCATTTTCATAGCACACAAACAACACCAAGCTGAATCTGAACTTAGGCTGAATGTATTGGCCACTTAAAATGAACACGTCTGATTTTGAACGAAAGAATATCGCTGTAAATCCACAGCTGAAAATTATGCTGTTATCAACAGGTGTTTTGAAACCTGAATTAATCCTTGCAATTGCGATTCTACAACAATGTTACTCTTTGATAAACCTCTCAACATTTTTAGAGGGAGCATTGGCAGGTTGCCTTCATAAATGTCTCACTCATTTCGCATGATTTGTTTCATGTTTTGAAGTTTTGCAAATTAAATTTCCCTGCACTGATGCTGTATTTCAGTCCGGCTTTCATAAAACATGCTGTCAATTCATTTTATAGTAGTTTTACTTACAGAATTCTGCATGAGTTCCATGCTCAAGGGTACAAGAGCACCACCCCACCCATGATTTGAAATAATTATTTTCCGTGATCATCCCTGCCCCATCGTGCAAGCAACATAATTGACATGTAATTGGTAACGGACCAATTACGAACATCAATGGTTTATGATTACTATTATAAAATATTGAAATAAACAAAGGCCCCATTAAAAGAACTGTGTTGCAATATCACATTAACCTTAGCCACGGTCACTGGAACACAAAATTACGCAGAAATGACAAATTAATTTGTAATCAAACTAATCTCATGTGATATGTCATTTGAATGAGCACCTGCCTTTGTATGACTAATGGAATGGCCTTTTATAATACCATAAAGCGATATTACAGACTAAGGCAGTTAGTGTGCTACACCTTTGCGTACACAATATTCCACGCTCTCCCATATAATCTCCTGCTGTGAGAGACAGAAGGCAGAGACAGGAGCTAAAATGTTTGAATTCCTCTCTCACAGAAGACAGTTATCCCTCTGTGAATCCTCTTCATAATCCACTTCACAAACGCCTCCTGTTCAAATAATACTGAGTACTCTATGCCTTCAAATTAGCATGACCAGAAAATCAAAGGCCATTGAGTTTATTCAATATTATTGATGGTAACAGCTCTGCATCTCACACACTCTTGGCACTGGTAATATTTACTGGCATAATGGCAGGTAACAGTCCACTGATCAGGCTTTCAACTTATCATTGCTTTGCTCCACTGGTACAATCAGTTCATGAAAACCAAAGGAAATCCAGCATATGAATTAGCGGAGTGCACATAAGACACATTTAGTGCCCTTAAACTTGACTGAATTGTACCTTTTAGATAGGACTAGTCGTCTTGAAATGTAATTATCTCCTGGGCACATTCAGAATTTATTTGTTATTATGTTTTGCATGGGATAAGAATATTAGTTGTGAGTTCACTCATCTCATTGATCTCTTTTTTTATTTTTTTATATACCATTCCCCCACGGGACAAGTTGATGGATTTGCATTTCCATAATTCTGGAAAAAATGGGAATAATGGTCAAATTTGGGAATAATGGTGTATCAGTAAAAAGGGAAAAGAAGGAACCAAAATGCCTATAGAAGCTAGGCTTACAGTATAACCAGAATTTTGAATTCTGATGTTATTGATTGCAGAAAGCAATGGCCGTATGACAAATGAGGCAAGGTAAGGCTTATAAGATAAGGTAATGAGATAAATAAGGTTTAAGAATTCAATTTCCTTATTACTCACTAAGTTGAAAAATTGCTAGCAAGTGAATAAAACTCAAAGCAGGGCATCATCAATAATGTAGACTGATTATAAACAGAAAATTGTCTGTCTGTTTTTTCTCCAGGTGTCCAATTACGCTGCACCAAAATATACAATTTCCTCGTGATGAATGGCATGCGAGTAAAATCTCCAACAGTCGAAAAGCACTGACTGGCAGGTGGTATTTCTTATCGTTGCGCTCTCATGTAAATGAATCACCTTAATGGCAAGGTTGGCAAATGACGAAACAGGGTCTCTAGTGGTATTACAATTGTAAGCGGGGTTACAAGCCTGAGGCAACATGTTCATGTATCAGAAGGATGAAGCCGCTTGATGGTGTCAACCTTTGTCACCGTGGAAAAACTTTTATTCATAAAATCTCACATTTAAAAATGACCCAGTCAGTCTACATGTAAAACCCATCCAGGTATAGGTGGACTAGCTATGCTGAAGAAGTGCTCTGAAGCAGAAAACACTATGCTGACCCAGACAAAATAACTGTCTGTGTGTTATGTCACAGATGATGGCCGTCCATTAAATCTCATATTGAGGTTAAGATGTCATCGCGCATGATGGATGTTTTGCAAACAGTGTGGTCATCGCTTCTAAAAGCCTGAAGAAAATATATGTCTGTATAGGGCTGCATTCACTGAGACGGGGATTGGCCAGCGTATAAATAAATACTATGCAGCGTATAGAGACCTGTGTTTCATGTTGGAATGAACATAAAGCTGTTTGAACTGGCCTCAGCTGTACGCCTGTACTGAAGATCACAGCTGACACTCATCTCCAGCAGACAGCTGGGATGGAAAGAGAGACCTCTGTTTTCATGCCACATTCTGTCACAGAAGGCACAAAGTGCTGTACAAAAATACACTATTGCAAAGAGAGGCCAAATGCAGCAACCCAAACAACAAAGCAGAAACTGCTCAAGATTATAAGCAACAACAATAACAGGAGCAACTCTAAGAACCAGAAAACCAACAAACCACCAGAATAGCTAACAGAGGCAGCAAGCAGCACAATCAAAAGCACAATGGCAATAGTAGCAAAACACTAGTAATAAGAGCAACAACTTTCCAATCAAGAAAAGGGGTTAGTTGTATACCATTAATTGGAGATTGTTTGGTGTTTGAATCAATAACTAGTACTTATTCTACAAGTTTTACCACATGTACTGTATGCAGTGTATTTTTTATTATTCATTTATTATTATTATTTCACATAATAGAAAATACAACACATACATGAGTGGCAGTAAAGTACAGTAGATAAAGTACTAGATGTGTATGTAGGCACATGTCCAAGACTGTCCATACAGTATATCCCATTGAATACTCAAACATAAAATATATACTTTTGATATTATTTAATATTTGTAATGGATTTTGTATTAATAATGAATAATGATTTCATATTCATTAATCAAAACGGTTGGTTGGCCAAGTGTTAGGCGCAGTAGTGCGTAAACTGCTAACAAACTTACTGCTGTTATTTAATTTTAATGATGGTATTGTCATTTAGAGACTGAAACTATAATGAGGTTGCCAATTAGTCAAATAACCATTGCTCAACAGCTTCATTCTTATTCATTATTCCATTGATTGAGAAGCTATTTACATTGGTGTGCCTCTTAAATTGGTTGAAGTTGAGAATTGTGACAACAAAGGAGAAATATAACCAAGTCTTTTGGGACTAGCAGGATATTTTCTATAATGCAACTCTAGCTGTACACAGCTATCATGCCTTTCTAAAATTATGCAGCCAAACCCGCATTAGTGCAGTACTGTGAAAAGCAACTGGATAGAATGTTGCATTGGAGGATATTAAGGTACACTGTAATCATCATTTTTGTGTCTTATTATGAAACATTGAAAATCCCTAGCAACACCATGAAAGCCATAAACAAATAAAACTGAATTTTTTGTGCATTATAAAATGACTCAGACAGTACTCGGGAATATATTTGTTTTCCATTTTGCAAAATTGAGTCTGGTTTTTGCTAGATTGAGTCTGATTGGGCAATACGGTATTTTGTAAGATTCAGTGACACTATTGCTAGTAAGTGATCAGAGAATTGCAGAACCTCACTTATAATAGAGCCCTATGTTCTTATTTGTGCCTTCCATTAATATGACATTGAAATCCGTGGTTGTACAAAAATATGACCTCTGTATCATAGCAATACTTAAAAACAAATCAAAAAAACTTTGGATCAATCATGTCTTGCCCATTGCAGATGAAACAAATGAATATACTCAAGCCAGAGTTTATCAGTAAGGAGGCTTCATACACAAAGTAGTTCAAGGACTTTCTCCATCTGACACAGAAGCACTCAAAAGCCCTCTGGCAAGACCATTTTTCCACAGTTTATATTTAGAGTCTGACATATGGCTTTCTACGGGTGAATTCCAAATGAAAGTTCACCACTGCTTCAAGTCAAGGGTGATGCAAAATTATGTACAGATATGTTAAATCATTATTAACCCTTTAAATACATGTGTAATCTGAAACCTAAAGAAATCAAACCAAATCAAAAAATTTCAGAGAGGGAGCAGACCATTTTAATTTGAGAGCATACTTCTTGAATGACGATGAAATATCATTACATCTGAGTTTCCAAAAAGACAATCCATCCACTTTAATCTGTCCGTGAGAAAATCAGTTCATTTGATCAAAGCAATT